>NW_028325245.1:0-342500 GCF_987193195.1 Phasianus colchicus | reverse complement strand
ACCCTAACCCTAACCCTAACCCTAACCCTAACCCTAACCCTAACCCTAACCCTAACCCTAACCCTAACCCTAACCCTAACCCTACCCTAACCCTAACCCTAACCCTAACCCTAACCCTAACCCTAACCCTAACCCTAACCCTAACCCTAACCCTAACCCTAACCCTAACCCTAACCCTAACCCTTAACCCTAACCCTAACCCTAACCCTAACCCTAACCCTAACCCTAACCCTAACCCTAACCCTTTTCCCTCTCTAGCATCTGTTTCCTCACCAATACCTGGCATTTTCTCCCAGAAACACCAGCTTTCTCACAGATACATCACCTTCCCCCCCCCACATCAGACCTCTTCTCCCAGAAATACCAGGACTCTGCTGAATATTTCCCATTTCCTCCGGAACATACAGCATTACACTCCGCAAGAGGACAGTTTCTTTCAGAAATGTGGCATTTTATCACAGATACACCATTTTTATGCCCAGTAGAGCTCCTTTTCTCCCAGAAATAGCACTGCTCTTAGGAAGAGCTCCCATTTTCTAACCAAAATGCTGCTTTACACTCCTCAAGATCACACTTACCCCCATCAAGATGGCAGTGTCACAGAAATACCAGCTTCTGCCCCCAAAATGGGACTTTGGCTCTCCAAAACAAGACATTTTCTCCCAGAAATACCAGGACTCTTAGAAATACCTCACGTTTCATCTCAAGAATACTGCTTTCCACTCCTCAAGATCACACTGACTCCTATCACAATGGCCTTTTCTCCCACATACACCAGCTTTCTCCCAAATACACGACATTTTCTCCCACATACACCCGTTTTCTCCCAAAGATGGGACATATTCTCCCAGAAATGCCAGCTTATTCTTTAAAAAACGGCCTTTTTTCCCCAAAATACCAGCCTTTTCCCTCTCTAGCATCTGTTTCCTCACCAATACCTGGCATTTTCTCCCAGAAACACCAGCTTTCTCACAGATACATCACCTTCCCCCCCCCACATCAGACCTCTTCTCCCAGAAATACCAGGACTCTGCTGAATATTTCCCATTTCCTCCGGACCATACAGCATTACACTCCGCAAGAGGACAGTTTCTTTCAGAAATGTGGCATTTTATCACAGATACACCATTTTTATGCCCAGTAGAGCTCCTTTTCTCCCAGAAATAGCACTGCTCTTAGGAAGAGCTCCCATTTTCTAACCAAAATGCTGCTTTACACTCCTCAAGATCACACTTACCCCCATCAAGATGGCAGTGTCACAGAAATACCAGCTTCTGCCCCCAAAATGGGACTTTGGCTCTCCAAAACAAGACATTTTCTCCCAGAAATACCAGGACTCTTAGAAATACCTCACGTTTCATCTCAAGAATACTGCTTTCCACTCCTCAAGATCACACTGACTCCTATCACAATGGCCTTTTCTCCCACATACACCAGCTTTCTCCCAAATACACGACATTTTCTCCCACATACACCCGTTTTCTCCCAAAGATGGGACATATTCTCCCAGAAATGCCAGCTTATTCTTTAAAAAACGGCCTTTTTTCCCCAAAATACCAGCCTTTTCCCTCTCTAGCATCTGTTTCCTCACCAATACCTGGCATTTTCTCCCAGAAACACCAGCTTTCTCACAGATACATCACCTTCCCCCCCCCACATCAGACCTCTTCTCCCAGAAATACCAGGACTCTGCTGAATATTTCCCATTTCCTCCGGACCATACAGCATTACACTCCGCAAGAGGACAGTTTCTTTCAGAAATGTGGCATTTTATCACAGATACACCATTTTTATGCCCAGTAGAGCTCCTTTTCTCCCAGAAATAGCACTGCTCTTAGGAAGAGCTCCCATTTTCTAACCAAAATGCTGCTTTACACTCCTCAAGATCACACTTACCCCCATCAAGATGGCAGTGTCACAGAAATACCAGCTTCTGCCCCCAAAATGGGACTTTGGCTCTCCAAAACAAGACATTTTCTCCCAGAAATACCAGGACTCTTAGAAATACCTCACGTTTCATCTCAAGAATACTGCTTTCCACTCCTCAAGATCACACTGACTCCTATCACAATGGCCTTTTCTCCCACATACACCAGCTTTCTCCCAAATACACGACATTTTCTCCCACATACACCCGTTTTCTCCCAAAGATGGGACATATTCACCCAGAAATGCCAGCTTATTCTTTAAAAAACGGCCTTTTTTCCCCAAAATACCAGCCTTTTCCCTCTCTAGCATCTGTTTCCTCACCAATACCTGGCATTTTCTCCCAGAAACACCAGCTTTCTCACAGATACATCACCTTCCCCCCCCCACATCAGACCTCTTCTCCCAGAAATACCAGGACTCTGCTGAATATTTCCCATTTCCTCCGGAACATACAGCATTACACTCCGCAAGAGGACAGTTTCTTTCAGAAATGTGGCATTTTATCACAGATACACCATTTTTATGCCCAGTAGAGCTCCTTTTCTCCCAGAAATAGCACTGCTCTTAGGAAGAGCTCCCATTTTCTAACCAAAATGCTGCTTTACACTCCTCAAGATCACACTTACCCCCATCAAGATGGCAGTGTCACAGAAATACCAGCTTCTGCCCCCAAAATGGGACTTTGGCTCTCCAAAACAAGACATTTTCTCCCAGAAATACCAGGACTCTTAGAAATACCTCACGTTTCATCTCAAGAATACTGCTTTCCACTCCTCAAGATCACACTGACTCCTATCACAATGGCCTTTTCTCCCACATACACCAGCTTTCTCCCAAATACACGACATTTTCTCCCACATACACCCGTTTTCTCCCAAAGATGGGACATATTCTCCCAGAAATGCCAGCTTATTCTTTAAAAAACGGCCTTTTTTCCCCAAAATACCAGCCTTTTCCCTCTCTAGCATCTGTTTCCTCACCAATACCTGGCATTTTCTCCCAGAAACACCAGCTTTCTCACAGATACATCACCTTCCCCCCCCCACATCAGACCTCTTCTCCCAGAAATACCAGGACTCTGCTGAATATTTCCCATTTCCTCCGGACCATACAGCATTACACTCCGCAAGAGGACAGTTTCTTTCAGAAATGTGGCATTTTATCACAGATACACCATTTTTATGCCCAGTAGAGCTCCTTTTCTCCCAGAAATAGCACTGCTCTTAGGAAGAGCTCCCATTTTCTAACCAAAATGCTGCTTTACACTCCTCAAGATCACACTTACCCCCATCAAGATGGCAGTGTCACAGAAATACCAGCTTCTGCCCCCAAAATGGGACTTTGGCTCTCCAAAACAAGACATTTTCTCCCAGAAATACCAGGACTCTTAGAAATACCTCACGTTTCATCTCAAGAATACTGCTTTCCACTCCTCAAGATCACACTGACTCCTATCACAATGGCCTTTTCTCCCACATACACCAGCTTTCTCCCAAATACACGACATTTTCTCCCACATACACCCGTTTTCTCCCAAAGATGGGACATATTCTCCCAGAAATGCCAGCTTATTCTTTAAAAAACGGCCTTTTTTCCCCAAAATACCAGCCTTTTCCCTCTCTAGCATCTGTTTCCTCACCAATACCTGGCATTTTCTCCCAGAAACACCAGCTTTCTCACAGATACATCACCTTCCCCCCCCCACATCAGACCTCTTCTCCCAGAAATACCAGGACTCTGCTGAATATTTCCCATTTCCTCCGGACCATACAGCATTACACTCCGCAAGAGGACAGTTTCTTTCAGAAATGTGGCATTTTATCACAGATACACCATTTTTATGCCCAGTAGAGCTCCTTTTCTCCCAGAAATAGCACTGCTCTTAGGAAGAGCTCCCATTTTCTAACCAAAATGCTGCTTTACACTCCTCAAGATCACACTTACCCCCATCAAGATGGCAGTGTCACAGAAATACCAGCTTCTGCCCCCAAAATGGGACTTTGGCTCTCCAAAACAAGACATTTTCTCCCAGAAATACCAGGACTCTTAGAAATACCTCACGTTTCATCTCAAGAATACTGCTTTCCACTCCTCAAGATCACACTGACTCCTATCACAATGGCCTTTTCTCCCACATACACCAGCTTTCTCCCAAATACACGACATTTTCTCCCACATACACCCGTTTTCTCCCAAAGATGGGACATATTCTCCCAGAAATGCCAGCTTATTCTTTAAAAAACGGCCTTTTTTCCCCAAAATACCAGCCTTTTCCCTCTCTAGCATCTGTTTCCTCACCAATACCTGGCATTTTCTCCCAGAAACACCAGCTTTCTCACAGATACATCACCTTCCCCCCCCCACATCAGACCTCTTCTCCCAGAAATACCAGGACTCTGCTGAATATTTCCCATTTCCTCCGGAACATACAGCATTACACTCCGCAAGAGGACAGTTTCTTTCAGAAATGTGGCATTTTATCACAGATACACCATTTTTATGCCCAGTAGAGCTCCTTTTCTCCCAGAAATAGCACTGCTCTTAGGAAGAGCTCCCATTTTCTAACCAAAATGCTGCTTTACACTCCTCAAGATCACACTTACCCCCATCAAGATGGCAGTGTCACAGAAATACCAGCTTCTGCCCCCAAAATGGGACTTTGGCTCTCCAAAACAAGACATTTTCTCCCAGAAATACCAGGACTCTTAGAAATACCTCACGTTTCATCTCAAGAATACTGCTTTCCACTCCTCAAGATCACACTGACTCCCATCACAATGGCCTTTTCTCCCACATACACCAGCTTTCTCCCAAATACACGACATTTTCTCCCACATACACCCGTTTTCTCCCAAAGATGGGACATATTCTCCCAGAAATGCCAGCTTATTCTTTAAAAAACGGCCTTTTTTCCCCAAAATACCAGCCTTTTCCCTCTCTAGCATCTGTTTCCTCACCAATACCTGGCATTTTCTCCCAGAAACACCAGCTTTCTCACAGATACATCACCTTCCCCCCCCCACATCAGACCTCTTCTCCCAGAAATACCAGGACTCTGCTGAATATTTCCCATTTCCTCCGGAACATACAGCATTACACTCCGCAAGAGGACAGTTTCTTTCAGAAATGTGGCATTTTATCACAGATACACCATTTTTATGCCCAGTAGAGCTCCTTTTCTCCCAGAAATAGCACTGCTCTTAGGAAGAGCTCCCATTTTCTAACCAAAATGCTGCTTTACACTCCTCAAGATCACACTTACCCCCATCAAGATGGCAGTGTCACAGAAATACCAGCTTCTGCCCCCAAAATGGGACTTTGGCTCTCCAAAACAAGACATTTTCTCCCAGAAATACCAGGACTCTTAGAAATACCTCACGTTTCATCTCAAGAATACTGCTTTCCACTCCTCAAGATCACACTGACTCCCATCACAATGGCCTTTTCTCCCACATACACCAGCTTTCTCCCAAATACACGACATTTTCTCCCACATACACCCGTTTTCTCCCAAAGATGGGACATATTCTCCCAGAAATGCCAGCTTATTCTTTAAAAAACGGCCTTTTTTCCCCAAAATACCAGCCTTTTCCCTCTCTAGCATCTGTTTCCTCACCAATACCTGGCATTTTCTCCCAGAAACACCAGCTTTCTCACAGATACATCACCTTCCCCCCCCCACATCAGACCTCTTCTCCCAGAAATACCAGGACTCTGCTGAATATTTCCCATTTCCTCCGGACCATACAGCATTACACTCCGCAAGAGGACAGTTTCTTTCAGAAATGTGGCATTTTATCACAGATACACCATTTTTATGCCCAGTAGAGCTCCTTTTCTCCCAGAAATAGCACTGCTCTTAGGAAGAGCTCCCATTTTCTAACCAAAATGCTGCTTTACACTCCTCAAGATCACACTTACCCCCATCAAGATGGCAGTGTCACAGAAATACCAGCTTCTGCCCCCAAAATGGGACTTTGGCTCTCCAAAACAAGACATTTTCTCCCAGAAATACCAGGACTCTTAGAAATACCTCACGTTTCATCTCAAGAATACTGCTTTCCACTCCTCAAGATCACACTGACTCCTATCACAATGGCCTTTTCTCCCACATACACCAGCTTTCTCCCAAATACACGACATTTTCTCCCACATACACCCGTTTTCTCCCAAAGATGGGACATATTCTCCCAGAAATGCCAGCTTATTCTTTAAAAAACGGCCTTTTTTCCCCAAAATACCAGCCTTTTCCCTCTCTAGCATCTGTTTCCTCACCAATACCTGGCATTTTCTCCCAGAAACACCAGCTTTCTCACAGATACATCACCTTCCCCCCCCCACATCAGACCTCTTCTCCCAGAAATACCAGGACTCTGCTGAATATTTCCCATTTCCTCCGGACCATACAGCATTACACTCCGCAAGAGGACAGTTTCTTTCAGAAATGTGGCATTTTATCACAGATACACCATTTTTATGCCCAGTAGAGCTCCTTTTCTCCCAGAAATAGCACTGCTCTTAGGAAGAGCTCCCATTTTCTAACCAAAATGCTGCTTTACACTCCTCAAGATCACACTTACCCCCATCAAGATGGCAGTGTCACAGAAATACCAGCTTCTGCCCCCAAAATGGGACTTTGGCTCTCCAAAACAAGACATTTTCTCCCAGAAATACCAGGACTCTTAGAAATACCTCACGTTTCATCTCAAGAATACTGCTTTCCACTCCTCAAGATCACACTGACTCCTATCACAATGGCCTTTTCTCCCACATACACCAGCTTTCTCCCAAATACACGACATTTTCTCCCACATACACCCGTTTTCTCCCAAAGATGGGACATATTCACCCAGAAATGCCAGCTTATTCTTTAAAAAACGGCCTTTTTTCCCCAAAATACCAGCCTTTTCCCTCTCTAGCATCTGTTTCCTCACCAATACCTGGCATTTTCTCCCAGAAACACCAGCTTTCTCACAGATACATCACCTTCCCCCCCCCACATCAGACCTCTTCTCCCAGAAATACCAGGACTCTGCTGAATATTTCCCATTTCCTCCGGAACATACAGCATTACACTCCGCAAGAGGACAGTTTCTTTCAGAAATGTGGCATTTTATCACAGATACACCATTTTTATGCCCAGTAGAGCTCCTTTTCTCCCAGAAATAGCACTGCTCTTAGGAAGAGCTCCCATTTTCTAACCAAAATGCTGCTTTACACTCCTCAAGATCACACTTACCCCCATCAAGATGGCAGTGTCACAGAAATACCAGCTTCTGCCCCCAAAATGGGACTTTGGCTCTCCAAAACAAGACATTTTCTCCCAGAAATACCAGGACTCTTAGAAATACCTCACGTTTCATCTCAAGAATACTGCTTTCCACTCCTCAAGATCACACTGACTCCCATCACAATGGCCTTTTCTCCCACATACACCAGCTTTCTCCCAAATACACGACATTTTCTCCCACATACACCCGTTTTCTCCCAAAGATGGGACATATTCTCCCAGAAATGCCAGCTTATTCTTTAAAAAACGGCCTTTTTTCCCCAAAATACCAGCCTTTTCCCTCTCTAGCATCTGTTTCCTCACCAATACCTGGCATTTTCTCCCAGAAACACCAGCTTTCTCACAGATACATCACCTTCCCCCCCCCACATCAGACCTCTTCTCCCAGAAATACCAGGACTCTGCTGAATATTTCCCATTTCCTCCGGAACATACAGCATTACACTCCGCAAGAGGACAGTTTCTTTCAGAAATGTGGCATTTTATCACAGATACACCATTTTTATGCCCAGTAGAGCTCCTTTTCTCCCAGAAATAGCACTGCTCTTAGGAAGAGCTCCCATTTTCTAACCAAAATGCTGCTTTACACTCCTCAAGATCACACTTACCCCCATCAAGATGGCAGTGTCACAGAAATACCAGCTTCTGCCCCCAAAATGGGACTTTGGCTCTCCAAAACAAGACATTTTCTCCCAGAAATACCAGGACTCTTAGAAATACCTCACGTTTCATCTCAAGAATACTGCTTTCCACTCCTCAAGATCACACTGACTCCCATCACAATGGCCTTTTCTCCCACATACACCAGCTTTCTCCCAAATACACGACATTTTCTCCCACATACACCCGTTTTCTCCCAAAGATGGGACATATTCTCCCAGAAATGCCAGCTTATTCTTTAAAAAACGGCCTTTTTTCCCCAAAATACCAGCCTTTTCCCTCTCTAGCATCTGTTTCCTCACCAATACCTGGCATTTTCTCCCAGAAACACCAGCTTTCTCACAGATACATCACCTTCCCCCCCCCACATCAGACCTCTTCTCCCAGAAATACCAGGACTCTGCTGAATATTTCCCATTTCCTCCGGAACATACAGCATTACACTCCGCAAGAGGACAGTTTCTTTCAGAAATGTGGCATTTTATCACAGATACACCATTTTTATGCCCAGTAGAGCTCCTTTTCTCCCAGAAATAGCACTGCTCTTAGGAAGAGCTCCCATTTTCTAACCAAAATGCTGCTTTACACTCCTCAAGATCACACTTACCCCCATCAAGATGGCAGTGTCACAGAAATACCAGCTTCTGCCCCCAAAATGGGACTTTGGCTCTCCAAAACAAGACATTTTCTCCCAGAAATACCAGGACTCTTAGAAATACCTCACGTTTCATCTCAAGAATACTGCTTTCCACTCCTCAAGATCACACTGACTCCCATCACAATGGCCTTTTCTCCCACATACACCAGCTTTCTCCCAAATACACGACATTTTCTCCCACATACACCCGTTTTCTCCCAAAGATGGGACATATTCTCCCAGAAATGCCAGCTTATTCTTTAAAAAACGGCCTTTTTTCCCCAAAATACCAGCCTTTTCCCTCTCTAGCATCTGTTTCCTCACCAATACCTGGCATTTTCTCCCAGAAACACCAGCTTTCTCACAGATACATCACCTTCCCCCCCCCACATCAGACCTCTTCTCCCAGAAATACCAGGACTCTGCTGAATATTTCCCATTTCCTCCGGACCATACAGCATTACACTCCGCAAGAGGACAGTTTCTTTCAGAAATGTGGCATTTTATCACAGATACACCATTTTTATGCCCAGTAGAGCTCCTTTTCTCCCAGAAATAGCACTGCTCTTAGGAAGAGCTCCCATTTTCTAACCAAAATGCTGCTTTACACTCCTCAAGATCACACTTACCCCCATCAAGATGGCAGTGTCACAGAAATACCAGCTTCTGCCCCCAAAATGGGACTTTGGCTCTCCAAAACAAGACATTTTCTCCCAGAAATACCAGGACTCTTAGAAATACCTCACGTTTCATCTCAAGAATACTGCTTTCCACTCCTCAAGATCACACTGACTCCTATCACAATGGCCTTTTCTCCCACATACACCAGCTTTCTCCCAAATACACGACATTTTCTCCCACATACACCCGTTTTCTCCCAAAGATGGGACATATTCTCCCAGAAATGCCAGCTTATTCTTTAAAAAACGGCCTTTTTTCCCCAAAATACCAGCCTTTTCCCTCTCTAGCATCTGTTTCCTCACCAATACCTGGCATTTTCTCCCAGAAACACCAGCTTTCTCACAGATACATCACCTTCCCCCCCCCACATCAGACCTCTTCTCCCAGAAATACCAGGACTCTGCTGAATATTTCCCATTTCCTCCGGACCATACAGCATTACACTCCGCAAGAGGACAGTTTCTTTCAGAAATGTGGCATTTTATCACAGATACACCATTTTTATGCCCAGTAGAGCTCCTTTTCTCCCAGAAATAGCACTGCTCTTAGGAAGAGCTCCCATTTTCTAACCAAAATGCTGCTTTACACTCCTCAAGATCACACTTACCCCCATCAAGATGGCAGTGTCACAGAAATACCAGCTTCTGCCCCCAAAATGGGACTTTGGCTCTCCAAAACAAGACATTTTCTCCCAGAAATACCAGGACTCTTAGAAATACCTCACGTTTCATCTCAAGAATACTGCTTTCCACTCCTCAAGATCACACTGACTCCTATCACAATGGCCTTTTCTCCCACATACACCAGCTTTCTCCCAAATACACGACATTTTCTCCCACATACACCCGTTTTCTCCCAAAGATGGGACATATTCACCCAGAAATGCCAGCTTATTCTTTAAAAAACGGCCTTTTTTCCCCAAAATACCAGCCTTTTCCCTCTCTAGCATCTGTTTCCTCACCAATACCTGGCATTTTCTCCCAGAAACACCAGCTTTCTCACAGATACATCACCTTCCCCCCCCCACATCAGACCTCTTCTCCCAGAAATACCAGGACTCTGCTGAATATTTCCCATTTCCTCCGGAACATACAGCATTACACTCCGCAAGAGGACAGTTTCTTTCAGAAATGTGGCATTTTATCACAGATACACCATTTTTATGCCCAGTAGAGCTCCTTTTCTCCCAGAAATAGCACTGCTCTTAGGAAGAGCTCCCATTTTCTAACCAAAATGCTGCTTTACACTCCTCAAGATCACACTTACCCCCATCAAGATGGCAGTGTCACAGAAATACCAGCTTCTGCCCCCAAAATGGGACTTTGGCTCTCCAAAACAAGACATTTTCTCCCAGAAATACCAGGACTCTTAGAAATACCTCACGTTTCATCTCAAGAATACTGCTTTCCACTCCTCAAGATCACACTGACTCCTATCACAATGGCCTTTTCTCCCACATACACCAGCTTTCTCCCAAATACACGACATTTTCTCCCACATACACCCGTTTTCTCCCAAAGATGGGACATATTCTCCCAGAAATGCCAGCTTATTCTTTAAAAAACGGCCTTTTTTCCCCAAAATACCAGCCTTTTCCCTCTCTAGCATCTGTTTCCTCACCAATACCTGGCATTTTCTCCCAGAAACACCAGCTTTCTCACAGATACATCACCTTCCCCCCCCCACATCAGACCTCTTCTCCCAGAAATACCAGGACTCTGCTGAATATTTCCCATTTCCTCCGGACCATACAGCATTACACTCCGCAAGAGGACAGTTTCTTTCAGAAATGTGGCATTTTATCACAGATACACCATTTTTATGCCCAGTAGAGCTCCTTTTCTCCCAGAAATAGCACTGCTCTTAGGAAGAGCTCCCATTTTCTAACCAAAATGCTGCTTTACACTCCTCAAGATCACACTTACCCCCATCAAGATGGCAGTGTCACAGAAATACCAGCTTCTGCCCCCAAAATGGGACTTTGGCTCTCCAAAACAAGACATTTTCTCCCAGAAATACCAGGACTCTTAGAAATACCTCACGTTTCATCTCAAGAATACTGCTTTCCACTCCTCAAGATCACACTGACTCCTATCACAATGGCCTTTTCTCCCACATACACCAGCTTTCTCCCAAATACACGACATTTTCTCCCACATACACCCGTTTTCTCCCAAAGATGGGACATATTCTCCCAGAAATGCCAGCTTATTCTTTAAAAAACGGCCTTTTTTCCCCAAAATACCAGCCTTTTCCCTCTCTAGCATCTGTTTCCTCACCAATACCTGGCATTTTCTCCCAGAAACACCAGCTTTCTCACAGATACATCACCTTCCCCCCCCCACATCAGACCTCTTCTCCCAGAAATACCAGGACTCTGCTGAATATTTCCCATTTCCTCCGGACCATACAGCATTACACTCCGCAAGAGGACAGTTTCTTTCAGAAATGTGGCATTTTATCACAGATACACCATTTTTATGCCCAGTAGAGCTCCTTTTCTCCCAGAAATAGCACTGCTCTTAGGAAGAGCTCCCATTTTCTAACCAAAATGCTGCTTTACACTCCTCAAGATCACACTTACCCCCATCAAGATGGCAGTGTCACAGAAATACCAGCTTCTGCCCCCAAAATGGGACTTTGGCTCTCCAAAACAAGACATTTTCTCCCAGAAATACCAGGACTCTTAGAAATACCTCACGTTTCATCTCAAGAATACTGCTTTCCACTCCTCAAGATCACACTGACTCCTATCACAATGGCCTTTTCTCCCACATACACCAGCTTTCTCCCAAATACACGACATTTTCTCCCACATACACCCGTTTTCTCCCAAAGATGGGACATATTCTCCCAGAAATGCCAGCTTATTCTTTAAAAAACGGCCTTTTTTCCCCAAAATACCAGCCTTTTCCCTCTCTAGCATCTGTTTCCTCACCAATACCTGGCATTTTCTCCCAGAAACACCAGCTTTCTCACAGATACATCACCTTCCCCCCCCCACATCAGACCTCTTCTCCCAGAAATACCAGGACTCTGCTGAATATTTCCCATTTCCTCCGGAACATACAGCATTACACTCCGCAAGAGGACAGTTTCTTTCAGAAATGTGGCATTTTATCACAGATACACCATTTTTATGCCCAGTAGAGCTCCTTTTCTCCCAGAAATAGCACTGCTTTTAGGAAGAGCTCCCATTTTCTAACCAAAATGCTGCTTTACACTCCTCAAGATCACACTTACCCCCATCAAGATGGCAGTGTCACAGAAATACCAGCTTCTGCCCCCAAAATGGGACTTTGGCTCTCCAAAACAAGACATTTTCTCCCAGAAATACCAGGACTCTTAGAAATACCTCACGTTTCATCTCAAGAATACTGCTTTCCACTCCTCAAGATCACACTGACTCCCATCACAATGGCCTTTTCTCCCACATACACCAGCTTTCTCCCAAATACACGACATTTTCTCCCACATACACCCGTTTTCTCCCAAAGATGGGACATATTCTCCCAGAAATGCCAGCTTATTCTTTAAAAAACGGCCTTTTTTCCCCAAAATACCAGCCTTTTCCCTCTCTAGCATCTGTTTCCTCACCAATACCTGGCATTTTCTCCCAGAAACACCAGCTTTCTCACAGATACATCACCTTCCCCCCCCCACATCAGACCTCTTCTCCCAGAAATACCAGGACTCTGCTGAATATTTCCCATTTCCTCCGGAACATACAGCATTACACTCCGCAAGAGGACAGTTTCTTTCAGAAATGTGGCATTTTATCACAGATACACCATTTTTATGCCCAGTAGAGCTCCTTTTCTCCCAGAAATAGCACTGCTCTTAGGAAGAGCTCCCATTTTCTAACCAAAATGCTGCTTTACACTCCTCAAGATCACACTTACCCCCATCAAGATGGCAGTGTCACAGAAATACCAGCTTCTGCCCCCAAAATGGGACTTTGGCTCTCCAAAACAAGACATTTTCTCCCAGAAATACCAGGACTCTTAGAAATACCTCACATTTCATCTCAAGAATACTGCTTTCCACTCCTCAAGATCACACTGACTCCTATCACAATGGCCTTTTCTCCCACATACACCAGCTTTCTCCCAAATACACGACATTTTCTCCCACATACACCCGTTTTCTCCCAAAGATGGGACATATTCTCCCAGAAATGCCAGCTTATTCTTTAACAAACGGCCTTTTTTCCCCAAAATACCAGCCTTTTCCCTCTCTAGCATCTGTTTCCTCACCAATACCTGGCATTTTCTCCCAGAAACACCAGCTTTCTCACAGATACATCACCTTCCCCCCCCCACATCAGACCTCTTCTCCCAGAAATACCAGGACTCTGCTGAATATTTCCCATTTCCTCCGGACCATACAGCATTACACTCCGCAAGAGGACAGTTTCTTTCAGAAATGTGGCATTTTATCACAGATACACCATTTTTATGCCCAGTAGAGCTCCTTTTCTCCCAGAAATAGCACTGCTCTTAGGAAGAGCTCCCATTTTCTAACCAAAATGCTGCTTTACACTCCTCAAGATCACACTTACCCCCATCAAGATGGCAGTGTCACAGAAATACCAGCTTCTGCCCCCAAAATGGGACTTTGGCTCTCCAAAACAAGACATTTTCTCCCAGAAATACCAGGACTCTTAGAAATACCTCACGTTTCATCTCAAGAATACTGCTTTCCACTCCTCAAGATCACACTGACTCCTATCACAATGGCCTTTTCTCCCACATACACCAGCTTTCTCCCAAATACACGACATTTTCTCCCACATACACCCGTTTTCTCCCAAAGATGGGACATATTCTCCCAGAAATGCCAGCTTATTCTTTAAAAAACGGCCTTTTTTCCCCAAAATACCAGCCTTTTCCCTCTCTAGCATCTGTTTCCTCACCAATACCTGGCATTTTCTCCCAGAAACACCAGCTTTCTCACAGATACATCACCTTCCCCCCCCCACATCAGACCTCTTCTCCCAGAAATACCAGGACTCTGCTGAATATTTCCCATTTCCTCCGGAACATACAGCATTACACTCCGCAAGAGGACAGTTTCTTTCAGAAATGTGGCATTTTATCACAGATACACCATTTTTATGCCCAGTAGAGCTCCTTTTCTCCCAGAAATAGCACTGCTCTTAGGAAGAGCTCCCATTTTCTAACCAAAATGCTGCTTTACACTCCTCAAGATCACACTTACCCCCATCAAGATGGCAGTGTCACAGAAATACCAGCTTCTGCCCCCAAAATGGGACTTTGGCTCTCCAAAACAAGACATTTTCTCCCAGAAATACCAGGACTCTTAGAAATACCTCACGTTTCATCTCAAGAATACTGCTTTCCACTCCTCAAGATCACACTGACTCCCATCACAATGGCCTTTTCTCCCACATACACCAGCTTTCTCCCAAATACACGACATTTTCTCCCACATACACCCGTTTTCTCCCAAAGATGGGACATATTCTCCCAGAAATGCCAGCTTATTCTTTAAAAAACGGCCTTTTTTCCCCAAAATACCAGCCTTTTCCCTCTCTAGCATCTGTTTCCTCACCAATACCTGGCATTTTCTCCCAGAAACACCAGCTTTCTCACAGATACATCACCTTCCCCCCCCCACATCAGACCTCTTCTCCCAGAAATACCAGGACTCTGCTGAATATTTCCCATTTCCTCCGGAACATACAGCATTACACTCCGCAAGAGGACAGTTTCTTTCAGAAATGTGGCATTTTATCACAGATACACCATTTTTATGCCCAGTAGAGCTCCTTTTCTCCCAGAAATAGCACTGCTCTTAGGAAGAGCTCCCATTTTCTAACCAAAATGCTGCTTTACACTCCTCAAGATCACACTTACCCCCATCAAGATGGCAGTGTCACAGAAATACCAGCTTCTGCCCCCAAAATGGGACTTTGGCTCTCCAAAACAAGACATTTTCTCCCAGAAATACCAGGACTCTTAGAAATACCTCACGTTTCATCTCAAGAATACTGCTTTCCACTCCTCAAGATCACACTGACTCCCATCACAATGGCCTTTTCTCCCACATACACCAGCTTTCTCCCAAATACACGACATTTTCTCCCACATACACCCGTTTTCTCCCAAAGATGGGACATATTCTCCCAGAAATGCCAGCTTATTCTTTAACAAACGGCCTTTTTTCCCCAAAATACCAGCCTTTTCCCTCTCTAGCATCTGTTTCCTCACCAATACCTGGCATTTTCTCCCAGAAACACCAGCTTTCTCACACATACATCACCTTCTCCCCCCCACATCAGATGTTCCCTCCCAGAAATATGGCATTTGATCACTGACATACTCTTTCAAGGTAATACCTGGTTTCATAAAAATACCTCATAATTTCTCCATGAAGTTCGTTAGCAAGATGACACTTTCACCCTAAATAGGAGATTTTCTCTCAGAAATGCATGCTTCCCCCTCACAGAACGGCATCTTCTCCCCAAATTAGGACATTATCTCCCCGAAATACCACATTTCTCCAATCCAATGACATTATCTCTACGGAGAGTTTGCAGTTGCTGACCGTTAAATCGCTTTTCTCCCCGAATACCACTTTCAGACTTCAACAGCGGTCTTGTCGGATGCCGAGAAAGGGCGACTTCAGCCGGATGCTTTTCTCGGACGAGCGGCTTCTTCTGCGCACATCCCAAAGGAGCATCCAATTTCGCTCTCGTGGGTTGACAGCGCCACTCACTGTTAACCGCTTCGGACAGTTTGCAGTTGCTGGCCGTTAAATCGCACTTCTCCCCGAATGCCGCTGTGTGCCTTCAGCAGCGGTCTCGTCTCTCTCGCATGCCGAGAAAGAGCGACTTCAGCCGGCTGCTTTTCTCGGACGAGCGGCTTCTTCTGTGCACATCGCAAAGGAGCGGTTCTTGTCTTCTCCTTGTGTCCATGCATTCTGCACTACGCTTCTCTCTCATTCTTATGCCTTTCCGTTTATTCCTAGGGACATTTCGTTTTTCTCTGTTTTTCCGATGCTACACTTCAGCATTCTGTGAAGAACAGAGTAGAAGGGAAAAGCCCCTCTAATAAGGCAGCTAGAAGTTCCAGGAGCGACACACGTTGTGCTTTCAGAGAGGACGTTACAGAAAGTCGAGAGATGTGGATTCTTTCCTGCGGAGAAAAAACCCCCTGTTTTCAGGCAATGCAGTATGGAGAATTCACACGTTCTTGGCATCACAGTTCCGTTATTTCGCTCACGCACGTCTAAATCGGCTCTCGCGTTGAACCGCTTCGGAGAGTTTGCAGTTGCTGGTCGAGAAATCGCGGTTCTCCCCGAATGCCGCTTTGTGCCTTCAGCAGCGGACTCGTCTCTCTCGCATGCCGAGAAAGAGCGACTTCAGCCGGATGCTTTTCTCGGACGAGCAGCTTCTTCTTCAGGCAAGGTTTGAATTCTGCATACTGCCTGTCCACCCACGAGAGCGAAATAGCGAAATTGCTATGCCGAGAACGTGCGATTTCAGAATACTGCATTTCCTGAAAACAGGGGGTTTTTTCTCCGCAGGAAAGAATCCACATCTCTCGACTTTCTGTAACGTCCTCTCTGAAAGCACAACGTGTGTCGCTCCTGGAACTTCTAGCTGCCTTATTAGAGGGGCTTTTCCCTTCCACTCTGTTCTTCACAGAATGCTGAAGTGTAGCATCGGAAAAACAGAGAAAAACGAAATGTCCCTAGGAATAAACGGAAAGGCATAAGAATGAGAGAGAAGCGTAGTGCAGAATGCATGGACACAAGGAGAAGACAAGAACCGCTCCTTTGCGATGTGCGCAGAAGAAGCCGCTCGTCCGAGAAAAGCATCCGGCTGAAGTCGCTCTTTCTCGGCATGCGAGAGAGACGAGACCGCTGCTGAAGGCACACAGCGGCATTCGGGGAGAAGTGCGATTTCTCGGCCAGCAACTGCAAACTGTCCGAAGCGGTTAACAGAGAGTGGCGCCGTCCACCCACGAGATGAAATAGCGAAATTGCTATGCGAGAACGTGCGATTTCAGAATACTGCATTTCCTGAAAACAGGGGGTTTTTTCTCCGCAGGAAAGAATCCACATCTCTCGACTTTCTGTAACGTCCTCTCTGAAAGCACAACGTGTGTCGCTCCTGGAACTTCTAGCTGCCTTATTAGAGGGGCTTTTCCCTTCTACTCTGTTCTTCACAGAATGCTGAAGTGTAGCATCGGAAAAACAGAGAAAAACGAAATGTCCCTAGGAATAAACGGAAAGGCATAAGAATGAGAGAGAAGCGTAGTGCAGAATGCATGGACACAAGGAGAAGACAAGAACCGCTCCTTTGCGATGTGCGCAGAAGAAGGCGCTCGTCCGAGAAAAGCAGCCGGCTGAAGTCGCTCTTTCTCGGCATGCGAGAGAGACGAGACCGCTGCTGAAGGCACACAGCGGCATTCGGGGAGAACCGCGATTTCTCGGCCAGCAACTGCAAACTCTCCGAAGTGGTTAACAGAGAGTGGCGCCGTCCACCCACGAGAGCGAAATAGCGAAATTGCTATGCCGAGAACGTGCGATTTCAGAATACTGCATTTCCTGAAAACAGGGGGTTTTTTCTCCGCAGGAAAGAATCCACATCTCTCGACTTTCTGTAACGTCCTCTCTGAAAGCACAACGTGTGTCGCTCCTGGAACTTCTAGCTGCCTTATTAGAGGGGCTTTTCCCTTCCACTCTGTTCGTCACTGAATGCTGAAGTGTAGCATCGGAAAAACAGAGAAAAACGAAATGTCCCTAGGAATAAACGGAAAGGCATAAGAATGAGAGAGAAGCGTAGTGCAGAATGCATGGACACAAGGAGAAGACAAGAACCGCTCCTTTGCGATGTGCGCAGAAGAAGGCGCTCGTCCGAGAAAAGCATCCGGCTGAAGTCGCTCTTTCTCGGCATGCGAGAGAGACGAGACCGCTGCTGAAGGCACACAGCGGCATTCGGGGAGAACCGCGATTTCTCGACCAGCAACTGCAAACTCTCCGAAGCGGTTCAACGCGAGAGCCGATTTAGACGTGCGTGAGCGAAATAACGGAACTGTGATGCCAAGAACGTGTGAATTCTGCATACAGCATTGCCTGAAAACAGGGGGTTTTTTCTCCGCAGGAAAGAATCCACATCTCTCGACTTTCTGTAACGTCCTCTCTGAAAGCACAACGTGTGTCGCTCCTGGAACTTCTAGCTGCCTTATTAGAGGGGCTTTTCCCTTCCACTCTGTTCTTCACAGAATGCTGAAGTGTAGCATCGGAAAAACAGAGAAAAACGAAATGTCCCTAGGAATAAACGGAAAGGCATAAGAATGAGAGAGAAGCGTAGTGCAGAATGCATGGACACAAGGAGAAGACAAGAACCGCTCCTTTGCGATGTGCGCAGAAGAAGCCGCTCGTCCGAGAAAAGCAGCCGGCTGAAGTCGCTCTTTCTCGGCATGCGAGAGAGACGAGACCGCTGCTGAAGGCACACAGCGGCATTCGGGGAGAACCGCGATTTCTCGACCAGCAACTGCAAACTCTCCGAAGCGGTTCAACGCGAGAGCCGATTTAGACGTGCGTGAGCGAAATAACGGAACTGTGATGCCAAGAACGTGTGAATTCTGCATACAGCATTGCCTGAAAACAGGGGGTTTTTTCTCCGCAGGAAAGAATCCACATCTCTCGACTTTCTGTAACGTCCTCTCTGAAAGCACAACGTGTGTCGCTCCTGGAACTTCTAGCTGCCTTATTAGAGGGGCTTTTCCCTTCCACTCTGTTCTTCACAGAATGCTGAAGTGTAGCATCGGAAAAACAGAGAAAAACGAAATGTCCCTAGGAATAAACGGAAAGGCATAAGAATGAGAGAGAAGCGTAGTGCAGAATGCATGGACACAAGGAGAAGACAAGAACCGCTCCTTTGCGATGTGCGCAGAAGAAGCCGCTCGTCCGAGAAAAGCAGCCGGCTGAAGTCGCTCTTTCTCGGCATGCGAGAGAGACGAGACCGCTGCTGAAGGCACACAGCGGCATTCGGGGAGAAGTGCGATTTAACGGCCAGCAACTGCAAACTCTCCGAAGCGGTTAACAGAGAGTGGCGCCGTCCACCCACGAGAGCGAAATAGCGAAATTGCTATGCCGAGAACGTGCGATTTCAGAATACTGCATTTCCTGAAAACAGGGGGTTTTTTCTCCGCAGGAAAGAATCCACATCTCTCGACTTTCTGTAACGTCCTCTCTGAAAGCACAACGTGTGTCGCTCCTGGAACTTCTAGCTGCCTTATTAGAGGGGCTTTTCCCTTCCACTCTGTTCGTCACTGAATGCTGAAGTGTAGCATCGGAAAAACAGAGAAAAACGAAATGTCCCTAGGAATAAACGGAAAGGCATAAGAATGAGAGAGAAGCGTAGTGCAGAATGCATGGACACAAGGAGAAGACAAGAACCGCTCCTTTGCGATGTGCGCAGAAGAAGGCGCTCGTCCGAGAAAAGCATCCGGCTGAAGTCGCTCTTTCTCGGCATGCGAGAGAGACGAGACCGCTGCTGAAGGCACACAGCGGCATTCGGGGAGAACCGCGATTTCTCGACCAGCAACTGCAAACTCTCCGAAGCGGTTCAACGCGAGAGCCGATTTAGACGTGCGTGAGCGAAATAACGGAACTGTGATGCCAAGAACGTGTGAATTCTGCATACTGCATTGCCTGAAAACAGGGGGTTTTTTCTCCGCAGGAAAGAATCCACATCTCTCGACTTTCTGTAACGTCCTCTCTGAAAGCACAACGTGTGTCGCTCCTGGAACTTCTAGCTGCCTTATTAGAGGGGCTTTTCCCTTCCACTCTGTTCTTCACAGAATGCTGAAGTGTAGCATCGGAAAAACAGAGAAAAACGAAATGTCCCTAGGAATAAACGGAAAGGCATAAGAATGAGAGAGAAGCGTAGTGCAGAATGCATGGACACAAGGAGAAGACAAGAACCGCTCCTTTGCGATGTGCGCAGAAGAAGGCGCTCGTCCGAGAAAAGCATCCGGCTGAAGTCGCTCTTTCTCGGCATGCGAGAGAGACGAGACCGCTGCTGAAGGCACACAGCGGCATTCGGGGAGAACCGCGATTTCTCGACCAGCAACTGCAAACTCTCCGAAGCGGTTCAACGCGAGAGCCGATTTAGACGTGCGTGAGCGAAATAACGGAACTGTGATGCCAAGAACGTGTGAATTCTGCATACAGCATTGCCTGAAAACAGGGGGTTTTTTCTCCGCAGGAAAGAATCCACATCTCTCGACTTTCTGTAACGTCCTCTCTGAAAGCACAACGTGTGTCGCTCCTGGAACTTCTAGCTGCCTTATTAGAGGGGCTTTTCCCTTCCACTCTGTTCGTCACTGAATGCTGAAGTGTAGCATCGGAAAAACAGAGAAAAACGAAATGTCCCTAGGAATAAACGGAAAGGCATAAGAATGAGAGAGAAGCGTAGTGCAGAATGCATGGACACAAGGAGAAGACAAGAACCGCTCCTTTGCGATGTGCGCAGAAGAAGCCGCTCGTCCGAGAAAAGCAGCCGGCTGAAGTCGCTCTTTCTCGGCATGCGAGAGAGACGAGACCGCTGCTGAAGGCACACAGCGGCATTCGGGGAGAAGTGCGATTTAACGGCCAGCAACTGCAAACTCTCCGAAGCGGTTAACAGAGAGTGGCGCCGTCCACCCACGAGAGCGAAATAGCGAAATTGCTATGCCGAGAACGTGCGATTTCAGAATACTGCATTTCCTGAAAACAGGGGGTTTTTTCTCCGCAGGAAAGAATCCACATCTCTCGACTTTCTGTAACGTCCTCTCTGAAAGCACAACGTGTGTCGCTCCTGGAACTTCTAGCTGCCTTATTAGAGGGGCTTTTCCCTTCCACTCTGTTCGTCACTGAATGCTGAAGTGTAGCATCGGAAAAACAGAGAAAAACGAAATGTCCCTAGGAATAAACGGAAAGGCATAAGAATGAGAGAGAAGCGTAGTGCAGAATGCATGGACACAAGGAGAAGACAAGAACCGCTCCTTTGCGATGTGCGCAGAAGAAGGCGCTCGTCCGAGAAAAGCATCCGGCTGAAGTCGCTCTTTCTCGGCATGCGAGAGAGACGAGACCGCTGCTGAAGGCACACAGCGGCATTCGGGGAGAACCGCGATTTCTCGACCAGCAACTGCAAACTCTCCGAAGCGGTTCAACGCGAGAGCCGATTTAGACGTGCGTGAGCGAAATAACGGAACTGTGATGCCAAGAACGTGTGAATTCTGCATACAGCATTGCCTGAAAACAGGGGGTTTTTTCTCCGCAGGAAAGAATCCACATCTCTCGACTTTCTGTAACGTCCTCTCTGAAAGCACAACGTGTGTCGCTCCTGGAACTTCTAGCTGCCTTATTAGAGGGGCTTTTCCCTTCCACTCTGTTCGTCACTGAATGCTGAAGTGTAGCATCGGAAAAACAGAGAAAAACGAAATGTCCCTAGGAATAAACGGAAAGGCATAAGAATGAGAGAGAAGCGTAGTGCAGAATGCATGGACACAAGGAGAAGACAAGAACCGCTCCTTTGCGATGTGCGCAGAAGAAGGCGCTCGTCCGAGAAAAGCATCCGGCTGAAGTCGCTCTTTCTCGGCATGCGAGAGAGACGAGACCGCTGCTGAAGGCACACAGCGGCATTCGGGGAGAACCGCGATTTCTCGACCAGCAACTGCAAACTCTCCGAAGCGGTTCAACGCGAGAGCCGATTTAGACGTGCGTGAGCGAAATAACGGAACTGTGATGCCAAGAACGTGTGAATTCTGCATACAGCATTGCCTGAAAACAGGGGGTTTTTTCTCCGCAGGAAAGAATCCACATCTCTCGACTTTCTGTAACGTCCTCTCTGAAAGCACAACGTGTGTCGCTCCTGGAACTTCTAGCTGCCTTATTAGAGGGGCTTTTCCCTTCCACTCTGTTCTTCACAGAATGCTGAAGTGTAGCATCGGAAAAACAGAGAAAAACGAAATGTCCCTAGGAATAAACGGAAAGGCAAAAGAATGAGAGAGAAGCGTAGTGCAGAATGCATGGACACAAGGAGAAGACAAGAACCGCTCCTTTGCGATGTGCGCAGAAGAAGGCGCTCGTCCGAGAAAAGCATCCGGCTGAAGTCGCTCTTTCTCGGCATGCGAGAGAGACGAGACCGCTGCTGAAGGCACACAGCGGCATTTGGGGAGAAGTGCGATTTCTCGGCCAGCAACTGCAAACTCTCCGAAGCGGTTAACAGAGAGTGGCGCCGTCCACCCACGAGAGCGAAATAGCGAAATTGCTATGCCGAGAACGTGCGATTTCAGAATACTGCATTTCCTGAAAACAGGGGGTTTTTTCTCCGCAGGAAAGAATCCACATCTCTCGACTTTCTGTAACGTCCTCTCTGAAAGCACAACGTGTGTCGCTCCTGGAACTTCTAGCTGCCTTATTAGAGGGGCTTTTCCCTTCCACTCTGTTCTTCACTGAATGCTGAAGTGTAGCATCGGAAAAACAGAGAAAAACGAAATGTCCCTAGGAATAAACGGAAAGGCATAAGAATGAGAGAGAAGCGTAGTGCAGAATGCATGGACACAAGGAGAAGACAAGAACCGCTCCTTTGCGATGTGCGCAGAAGAAGCCGCTCGTCCGAGAAAAGCATCCGGCTGAAGTCGCTCTTTCTCGGCATGCGAGAGAGACGAGACCGCTGCTGAAGGCACACAGCGGCATTCGGGGAGAACCGCGATTTCTCGACCAGCAACTGCAAACTCTCCGAAGCGGTTCAACGCGAGAGCCGATTTAGACGTGCGTGAGCGAAATAACGGAACTGTGATGCCAAGAACGTGTGAATTCTGCATACTGCATTGCCTGAAAACAGGGGGTTTTTTCTCCGCAGGAAAGAATCCACATCTCTCGACTTTCTGTAACGTCCTCTCTGAAAGCACAACGTGTGTCGCTCCTGGAACTTCTAGCTGCCTTATTAGAGGGGCTTTTCCCTTCCACTCTGTTCGTCACTGAATGCTGAAGTGTAGCATCGGAAAAACAGAGAAAAACGAAATGTCCCTAGGAATAAACGGAAAGGCATAAGAATGAGAGAGAAGCGTAGTGCAGAATGCATGGACACAAGGAGAAGACAAGAACCGCTCCTTTGCGATGTGCGCAGAAGAAGGCGCTCGTCCGAGAAAAGCATCCGGCTGAAGTCGCTCTTTCTCGGCATGCGAGAGAGACGAGACCGCTGCTGAAGGCACACAGCGGCATTCGGGGAGAACCGCGATTTCTCGACCAGCAACTGCAAACTCTCCGAAGCGGTTCAACGCGAGAGCCGATTTAGACGTGCGTGAGCGAAATAACGGAACTGTGATGCCAAGAACGTGTGAATTCTGCATACTGCATTGCCTGAAAACAGGGGGTTTTTTCTCCGCAGGAAAGAATCCACATCTCTCGACTTTCTGTAACGTCCTCTCTGAAAGCACAACGTGTGTCGCTCCTGGAACTTCTAGCTGCCTTATTAGAGGGGCTTTTCCCTTCCACTCTGTTCTTCACTGAATGCTGAAGTGTAGCATCGGAAAAACAGAGAAAAACGAAATGTCCCTAGGAATAAACGGAAAGGCATAAGAATGAGAGAGAAGCGTAGTGCAGAATGCATGGACACAAGGAGAAGACAAGAACCGCTCCTTTGCGATGTGCGCAGAAGAAGCCGCTCGTCCGAGAAAAGCATCCGGCTGAAGTCGCTCTTTCTCGGCATGCGAGAGAGACGAGACCGCTGCTGAAGGCACACAGCGGCATTCGGGGAGAACCGCGATTTCTCGACCAGCAACTGCAAACTCTCCGAAGCGGTTCAACGCGAGAGCCGATTTAGACGTGCGTGAGCGAAATAACGGAACTGTGATGCCAAGAACGTGTGAATTCTGCATACTGCATTGCCTGAAAACAGGGGGTTTTTTCTCCGCAGGAAAGAATCCACATCTCTCGACTTTCTGTAACGTCCTCTCTGAAAGCACAACGTGTGTCGCTCCTGGAACTTCTAGCTGCCTTATTAGAGGGGCTTTTCCCTTCCACTCTGTTCGTCACTGAATGCTGAAGTGTAGCATCGGAAAAACAGAGAAAAACGAAATGTCCCTAGGAATAAACGGAAAGGCATAAGAATGAGAGAGAAGCGTAGTGCAGAATGCATGGACACAAGGAGAAGACAAGAACCGCTCCTTTGCGATGTGCGCAGAAGAAGGCGCTCGTCCGAGAAAAGCATCCGGCTGAAGTCGCTCTTTCTCGGCATGCGAGAGAGACGAGACCGCTGCTGAAGGCACACAGCGGCATTCGGGGAGAACCGCGATTTCTCGACCAGCAACTGCAAACTCTCCGAAGCGGTTCAACGCGAGAGCCGATTTAGACGTGCGTGAGCGAAATAACGGAACTGTGATGCCAAGAACGTGTGAATTCTGCATACAGCATTGCCTGAAAACAGGGGGTTTTTTCTCCGCAGGAAAGAATCCACATCTCTCGACTTTCTGTAACGTCCTCTCTGAAAGCACAACGTGTGTCGCTCCTGGAACTTCTAGCTGCCTTATTAGAGGGGCTTTTCCCTTCCACTCTGTTCGTCACTGAATGCTGAAGTGTAGCATCGGAAAAACAGAGAAAAACGAAATGTCCCTAGGAATAAACGGAAAGGCATAAGAATGAGAGAGAAGCGTAGTGCAGAATGCATGGACACAAGGAGAAGACAAGAACCGCTCCTTTGCGATGTGCGCAGAAGAAGCCGCTCGTCCGAGAAAAGCAGCCGGCTGAAGTCGCTCTTTCTCGGCATGCGAGAGAGACGAGACCGCTGCTGAAGGCACACAGCGGCATTCGGGGAGAAGTGCGATTTAACGGCCAGCAACTGCAAACTCTCCGAAGCGGTTAACAGAGAGTGGCGCCGTCCACCCACGAGAGCGAAATAGCGAAATTGCTATGCCGAGAACGTGCGATTTCAGAATACTGCATTTCCTGAAAACAGGGGGTTTTTTCTCCGCAGGAAAGAATCCACATCTCTCGACTTTCTGTAACGTCCTCTCTGAAAGCACAACGTGTGTCGCTCCTGGAACTTCTAGCTGCCTTATTAGAGGGGCTTTTCCCTTCCACTCTGTTCGTCACTGAATGCTGAAGTGTAGCATCGGAAAAACAGAGAAAAACGAAATGTCCCTAGGAATAAACGGAAAGGCATAAGAATGAGAGAGAAGCGTAGTGCAGAATGCATGGACACAAGGAGAAGACAAGAACCGCTCCTTTGCGATGTGCGCAGAAGAAGCCGCTCGTCCGAGAAAAGCATCCGGCTGAAGTCGCTCTTTCTCGGCATGCGAGAGAGACGAGACCGCTGCTGAAGGCACACAGCGGCATTCGGGGAGAACCGCGATTTCTCGACCAGCAACTGCAAACTCTCCGAAGCGGTTCAACGCGAGAGCCGATTTAGACGTGCGTGAGCGAAATAACGGAACTGTGATGCCAAGAACGTGTGAATTCTGCATACTGCATTGCCTGAAAACAGGGGGTTTTTTCTCCGCAGGAAAGAATCCACATCTCTCGACTTTCTGTAACGTCCTCTCTGAAAGCACAACGTGTGTCGCTCCTGGAACTTCTAGCTGCCTTATTAGAGGGGCTTTTCCCTTCCACTCTGTTCGTCACAGAATGCTGAAGTGTAGCATCGGAAAAACAGAGAAAAACGAAATGTCCCTAGGAATAAACGGAAAGGCATAAGAATGAGAGAGAAGCGTAGTGCAGAATGCATGGACACAAGGAGAAGACAAGAACCGCTCCTTTGCGATGTGCGCAGAAGAAGGCGCTCGTCCGAGAAAAGCATCCGGCTGAAGTCGCTCTTTCTCGGCATGCGAGAGAGACGAGACCGCTGCTGAAGGCACACAGCGGCATTCGGGGAGAAGTGCGATTTCTCGGCCAGCAACTGCAAACTCTCCGAAGCGGTTAACAGAGAGTGGCGCCGTCCACCCACGAGAGCGAAATAGCGAAATTGCTATGCCGAGAACGTGCGATTTCAGAATACTGCATTTCCTGAAAACAGGGGGTTTTTTCTCCGCAGGAAAGAATCCACATCTCTCGACTTTCTGTAACGTCCTCTCTGAAAGCACAACGTGTGTCGCTCCTGGAACTTCTAGCTGCCTTATTAGAGGGGCTTTTCCCTTCCACTCTGTTCTTCACTGAATGCTGAAGTGTAGCATCGGAAAAACAGAGAAAAACGAAATGTCCCTAGGAATAAACGGAAAGGCATAAGAATGAGAGAGAAGCGTAGTGCAGAATGCATGGACACAAGGAGAAGACAAGAACCGCTCCTTTGCGATGTGCGCAGAAGAAGGCGCTCGTCTGAGAAAAGCATCCGGCTGAAGTCGCTCTTTCTCGGCATGCGAGAGAGACGAGACCGCTGCTGAAGGCACACAGCGGCATTCGGGGAGAACCGCGATTTCTCGACCAGCAACTGCAAACTCTCCGAAGCGGTTCAACGCGAGAGCCGATTTAGACGTGCGTGAGCGAAATAACGGAACTGTGATGCCAAGAACGTGTGAATTCTGCATACAGCATTGCCTGAAAACAGGGGGTTTTTTCTCCGCAGGAAAGAATCCACATCTCTCGACTTTCTGTAACGTCCTCTCTGAAAGCACAACGTGTGTCGCTCCTGGAACTTCTAGCTGCCTTATTAGAGGGGCTTTTCCCTTCCACTCTGTTCGTCACTGAATGCTGAAGTGTAGCATCGGAAAAACAGAGAAAAACGAAATGTCCCTAGGAATAAACGGAAAGGCATAAGAATGAGAGAGAAGCGTAGTGCAGAATGCATGGACACAAGGAGAAGACAAGAACCGCTCCTTTGCGATGTGCGCAGAAGAAGGCGCTCGTCCGAGAAAAGCATCCGGCTGAAGTCGCTCTTTCTCGGCATGCGAGAGAGACGAGACCGCTGCTGAAGGCACACAGCGGCATTCGGGGAGAACCGCGATTTCTCGACCAGCAACTGCAAACTCTCCGAAGCGGTTCAACGCGAGAGCCGATTTAGACGTGCGTGAGCGAAATAACGGAACTGTGATGCCAAGAACGTGTGAATTCTGCATACAGCATTGCCTGAAAACAGGGGTTTTTTTCTCCGCAGGAAAGAATCCACATCTCTCGACTTTCTGTAACGTCCTCTCTGAAAGCACAACGTGTGTCGCTCCTGGAACTTCTAGCTGCCTTATTAGAGGGGCTTTTCCCTTCCACTCTGTTCGTCACTGAATGCTGAAGTGTAGCATCGGAAAAACAGAGAAAAACGAAATGTCCCTAGGAATAAACGGAAAGGCATAAGAATGAGAGAGAAGCGTAGTGCAGAATGCATGGACACAAGGAGAAGACAAGAACCGCTCCTTTGCGATGTGCGCAGAAGAAGGCGCTCGTCCGAGAAAAGCATCCGGCTGAAGTCGCTCTTTCTCGGCATGCGAGAGAGACGAGACCGCTGCTGAAGGCACACAGCGGCATTCGGGGAGAACCGCGATTTCTCGACCAGCAACTGCAAACTCTCCGAAGCGGTTCAACGCGAGAGCCGATTTAGACGTGCGTGAGCGAAATAACGGAACTGTGATGCCAAGAACGTGTGAATTCTGCATACAGCATTGCCTGAAAACAGGGGGTTTTTTCTCCGCAGGAAAGAATCCACATCTCTCGACTTTCTGTAACGTCCTCTCTGAAAGCACAACGTGTGTCGCTCCTGGAACTTCTAGCTGCCTTATTAGAGGGGCTTTTCCCTTCCACTCTGTTCTTCACAGAATGCTGAAGTGTAGCATCGGAAAAACAGAGAAAAACGAAATGTCCCTAGGAATAAACGGAAAGGCAAAAGAATGAGAGAGAAGCGTAGTGCAGAATGCATGGACACAAGGAGAAGACAAGAACCGCTCCTTTGCGATGTGCGCAGAAGAAGGCGCTCGTCCGAGAAAAGCATCCGGCTGAAGTCGCTCTTTCTCGGCATGCGAGAGAGACGAGACCGCTGCTGAAGGCACACAGCGGCATTTGGGGAGAAGTGCGATTTCTCGGCCAGCAACTGCAAACTCTCCGAAGCGGTTAACAGAGAGTGGCGCCGTCCACCCACGAGAGCGAAATAGCGAAATTGCTATGCCGAGAACGTGCGATTTCAGAATACTGCATTTCCTGAAAACAGGGGGTTTTTTCTCCGCAGGAAAGAATCCACATCTCTCGACTTTCTGTAACGTCCTCTCTGAAAGCACAACGTGTGTCGCTCCTGGAACTTCTAGCTGCCTTATTAGAGGGGCTTTTCCCTTCCACTCTGTTCGTCACTGAATGCTGAAGTGTAGCATCGGAAAAACAGAGAAAAACGAAATGTCCCTAGGAATAAACGGAAAGGCATAAGAATGAGAGAGAAGCGTAGTGCAGAATGCATGGACACAAGGAGAAGACAAGAACCGCTCCTTTGCGATGTGCGCAGAAGAAGCCGCTCGTCCGAGAAAAGCATCCGGCTGAAGTCGCTCTTTCTCGGCATGCGAGAGAGACGAGACCGCTGCTGAAGGCACACAGCGGCATTCGGGGAGAACCGCGATTTCTCGACCAGCAACTGCAAACTCTCCGAAGCGGTTCAACGCGAGAGCCGATTTAGACGTGCGTGAGCGAAATAACGGAACTGTGATGCCAAGAACGTGTGAATTCTGCATACTGCATTGCCTGAAAACAGGGGGTTTTTTCTCCGCAGGAAAGAATCCACATCTCTCGACTTTCTGTAACGTCCTCTCTGAAAGCACAACGTGTGTCGCTCCTGGAACTTCTAGCTGCCTTATTAGAGGGGCTTTTCCCTTCCACTCTGTTCGTCACTGAATGCTGAAGTGTAGCATCGGAAAAACAGAGAAAAACGAAATGTCCCTAGGAATAAACGGAAAGGCATAAGAATGAGAGAGAAGCGTAGTGCAGAATGCATGGACACAAGGAGAAGACAAGAACCGCTCCTTTGCGATGTGCGCAGAAGAAGGCGCTCGTCCGAGAAAAGCATCCGGCTGAAGTCGCTCTTTCTCGGCATGCGAGAGAGACGAGACCGCTGCTGAAGGCACACAGCGGCATTCGGGGAGAACCGCGATTTCTCGACCAGCAACTGCAAACTCTCCGAAGCGGTTCAACGCGAGAGCCGATTTAGACGTGCGTGAGCGAAATAACGGAACTGTGATGCCAAGAACGTGTGAATTCTGCATACTGCATTGCCTGAAAACAGGGGGTTTTTTCTCCGCAGGAAAGAATCCACATCTCTCGACTTTCTGTAACGTCCTCTCTGAAAGCACAACGTGTGTCGCTCCTGGAACTTCTAGCTGCCTTATTAGAGGGGCTTTTCCCTTCCACTCTGTTCTTCACTGAATGCTGAAGTGTAGCATCGGAAAAACAGAGAAAAACGAAATGTCCCTAGGAATAAACGGAAAGGCATAAGAATGAGAGAGAAGCGTAGTGCAGAATGCATGGACACAAGGAGAAGACAAGAACCGCTCCTTTGCGATGTGCGCAGAAGAAGGCGCTCGTCCGAGAAAAGCATCCGGCTGAAGTCGCTCTTTCTCGGCATGCGAGAGAGACGAGACCGCTGCTGAAGGCACACAGCGGCATTCGGGGAGAACCGCGATTTCTCGACCAGCAACTGCAAACTCTCCGAAGCGGTTCAACGCGAGAGCCGATTTAGACGTGCGTGAGCGAAATAACGGAACTGTGATGCCAAGAACGTGTGAATTCTGCATACTGCATTGCCTGAAAACAGGGGGTTTTTTCTCCGCAGGAAAGAATCCACATCTCTCGACTTTCTGTAACGTCCTCTCTGAAAGCACAACGTGTGTCGCTCCTGGAACTTCTAGCTGCCTTATTAGAGGGGCTTTTCCCTTCCACTCTGTTCGTCACTGAATGCTGAAGTGTAGCATCGGAAAAACAGAGAAAAACGAAATGTCCCTAGGAATAAACGGAAAGGCATAAGAATGAGAGAGAAGCGTAGTGCAGAATGCATGGACACAAGGAGAAGACAAGAACCGCTCCTTTGCGATGTGCGCAGAAGAAGGCGCTCGTCCGAGAAAAGCATCCGGCTGAAGTCGCTCTTTCTCGGCATGCGAGAGAGACGAGACCGCTGCTGAAGGCACACAGCGGCATTCGGGGAGAACCGCGATTTCTCGACCAGCAACTGCAAACTCTCCGAAGCGGTTCAACGCGAGAGCCGATTTAGACGTGCGTGAGCGAAATAACGGAACTGTGATGCCAAGAACGTGTGAATTCTGCATACTGCATTGCCTGAAAACAGGGGGTTTTTTCTCCGCAGGAAAGAATCCACATCTCTCGACTTTCTGTAACGTCCTCTCTGAAAGCACAACGTGTGTCGCTCCTGGAACTTCTAGCTGCCTTATTAGAGGGGCTTTTCCCTTCCACTCTGTTCTTCACAGAATGCTGAAGTGTAGCATCGGAAAAACAGAGAAAAACGAAATGTCCCTAGGAATAAACGGAAAGGCATAAGAATGAGAGAGAAGCGTAGTGCAGAATGCATGGACACAAGGAGAAGACAAGAACCGCTCCTTTGCGATGTGCGCAGAAGAAGCCGCTCGTCCGAGAAAAGCAGCCGGCTGAAGTCGCTCTTTCTCGGCATGCGAGAGAGACGAGACCGCTGCTGAAGGCACACAGCGGCATTCGGGGAGAAGTGCGATTTCTCGACCAGCAACTGCAAACTCTCCGAAGCGGTTAACAGAGAGTGGCGCCGTCCACCCACGAGAGCGAAATAGCGAAATTGCTATGCCGAGAACGTGCGATTTCAGAATACTGCATTTCCTGAAAACAGGGGGTTTTTTCTCCGCAGGAAAGAATCCACATCTCTCGACTTTCTGTAACGTCCTCTCTGAAAGCACAACGTGTGTCGCTCCTGGAACTTCTAGCTGCCTTATTAGAGGGGCTTTTCCCTTCCACTCTGTTCTTCACTGAATGCTGAAGTGTAGCATCGGAAAAACAGAGAAAAACGAAATGTCCCTAGGAATAAACGGAAAGGCATAAGAATGAGAGAGAATCGTAGTGCAGAATGCATGGACACAAGGAGAAGACAAGAACCGCTCCTTTGCGATGTGCGCAGAAGAAGCCGCTCGTCCGAGAAAAGCATCCGGCTGAAGTCGCTCTTTCTCGGCATGCGAGAGAGACGAGACCGCTGCTGAAGGCACACAGCGGCATTCGGGGAGAACCGCGATTTCTCGACCAGCAACTGCAAACTCTCCGAAGCGGTTCAACGCGAGAGCCGATTTAGACGTGCGTGAGCGAAATAACGGAACTGTGATGCCAAGAACGTGTGAATTCTGCATACTGCATTGCCTGAAAACAGGGGGTTTTTTCTCCGCAGGAAAGAATCCACATCTCTCGACTTTCTGTAACGTCCTCTCTGAAAGCACAACGTGTGTCGCTCCTGGAACTTCTAGCTGCCTTATTAGAGGGGCTTTTCCCTTCCACTCTGTTCTTCACAGAATGCTGAAGTGTAGCATCGGAAAAACAGAGAAAAACGAAATGTCCCTAGGAATAAACGGAAAGGCATAAGAATGAGAGAGAAGCGTAGTGCAGAATGCATGGACACAAGGAGAAGACAAGAACCGCTCCTTTGCGATGTGCGCAGAAGAAGGCGCTCGTCCGAGAAAAGCATCCGGCTGAAGTCGCTCTTTCTCGGCATGCGAGAGAGACGAGACCGCTGCTGAAGGCACACAGCGGCATTCGGGGAGAACCGCGATTTCTCGACCAGCAACTGCAAACTCTCCGAAGCGGTTCAACGCGAGAGCCGATTTAGACGTGCGTGAGCGAAATAACGGAACTGTGATGCCAAGAACGTGTGAATTCTGCATACAGCATTGCCTGAAAACAGGGGGTTTTTTCTCCGCAGGAAAGAATCCACATCTCTCGACTTTCTGTAACGTCCTCTCTGAAAGCACAACGTGTGTCGCTCCTGGAACTTCTAGCTGCCTTATTAGAGGGGCTTTTCCCTTCCACTCTGTTCGTCACTGAATGCTGAAGTGTAGCATCGGAAAAACAGAGAAAAACGAAATGTCCCTAGGAATAAACGGAAAGGCATAAGAATGAGAGAGAAGCGTAGTGCAGAATGCATGGACACAAGGAGAAGACAAGAACCGCTCCTTTGCGATGTGCGCAGAAGAAGCCGCTCGTCCGAGAAAAGCAGCCGGCTGAAGTCGCTCTTTCTCGGCATGCGAGAGAGACGAGACCGCTGCTGAAGGCACACAGCGGCATTCGGGGAGAAGTGCGATTTAACGGCCAGCAACTGCAAACTCTCCGAAGCGGTTAACAGAGAGTGGCGCCGTCCACCCACGAGAGCGAAATAGCGAAATTGCTATGCCGAGAACGTGCGATTTCAGAATACTGCATTTCCTGAAAACAGGGGGTTTTTTCTCCGCAGGAAAGAATCCACATCTCTCGACTTTCTGTAACGTCCTCTCTGAAAGCACAACGTGTGTCGCTCCTGGAACTTCTAGCTGCCTTATTAGAGGGGCTTTTCCCTTCCACTCTGTTCGTCACTGAATGCTGAAGTGTAGCATCGGAAAAACAGAGAAAAACGAAATGTCCCTAGGAATAAACGGAAAGGCATAAGAATGAGAGAGAAGCGTAGTGCAGAATGCATGGACACAAGGAGAAGACAAGAACCGCTCCTTTGCGATGTGCGCAGAAGAAGCCGCTCGTCCGAGAAAAGCATCCGGCTGAAGTCGCTCTTTCTCGGCATGCGAGAGAGACGAGACCGCTGCTGAAGGCACACAGCGGCATTCGGGGAGAACCGCGATTTCTCGACCAGCAACTGCAAACTCTCCGAAGCGGTTCAACGCGAGAGCCGATTTAGACGTGCGTGAGCGAAATAACGGAACTGTGATGCCAAGAACGTGTGAATTCTGCATACTGCATTGCCTGAAAACAGGGGGTTTTTTCTCCGCAGGAAAGAATCCACATCTCTCGACTTTCTGTAACGTCCTCTCTGAAAGCACAACGTGTGTCGCTCCTGGAACTTCTAGCTGCCTTATTAGAGGGGCTTTTCCCTTCCACTCTGTTCGTCACAGAATGCTGAAGTGTAGCATCGGAAAAACAGAGAAAAACGAAATGTCCCTAGGAATAAACGGAAAGGCATAAGAATGAGAGAGAAGCGTAGTGCAGAATGCATGGACACAAGGAGAAGACAAGAACCGCTCCTTTGCGATGTGCGCAGAAGAAGGCGCTCGTCCGAGAAAAGCATCCGGCTGAAGTCGCTCTTTCTCGGCATGCGAGAGAGACGAGACCGCTGCTGAAGGCACACAGCGGCATTCGGGGAGAAGTGCGATTTCTCGGCCAGCAACTGCAAACTCTCCGAAGCGGTTAACAGAGAGTGGCGCCGTCCACCCACGAGAGCGAAATAGCGAAATTGCTATGCCGAGAACGTGCGATTTCAGAATACTGCATTTCCTGAAAACAGGGGGTTTTTTCTCCGCAGGAAAGAATCCACATCTCTCGACTTTCTGTAACGTCCTCTCTGAAAGCACAACGTGTGTCGCTCCTGGAACTTCTAGCTGCCTTATTAGAGGGGCTTTTCCCTTCCACTCTGTTCTTCACTGAATGCTGAAGTGTAGCATCGGAAAAACAGAGAAAAACGAAATGTCCCTAGGAATAAACGGAAAGGCATAAGAATGAGAGAGAAGCGTAGTGCAGAATGCATGGACACAAGGAGAAGACAAGAACCGCTCCTTTGCGATGTGCGCAGAAGAAGGCGCTCGTCTGAGAAAAGCATCCGGCTGAAGTCGCTCTTTCTCGGCATGCGAGAGAGACGAGACCGCTGCTGAAGGCACACAGCGGCATTCGGGGAGAACCGCGATTTCTCGACCAGCAACTGCAAACTCTCCGAAGCGGTTCAACGCGAGAGCCGATTTAGACGTGCGTGAGCGAAATAACGGAACTGTGATGCCAAGAACGTGTGAATTCTGCATACAGCATTGCCTGAAAACAGGGGGTTTTTTCTCCGCAGGAAAGAATCCACATCTCTCGACTTTCTGTAACGTCCTCTCTGAAAGCACAACGTGTGTCGCTCCTGGAACTTCTAGCTGCCTTATTAGAGGGGCTTTTCCCTTCCACTCTGTTCGTCACTGAATGCTGAAGTGTAGCATCGGAAAAACAGAGAAAAACGAAATGTCCCTAGGAATAAACGGAAAGGCATAAGAATGAGAGAGAAGCGTAGTGCAGAATGCATGGACACAAGGAGAAGACAAGAACCGCTCCTTTGCGATGTGCGCAGAAGAAGGCGCTCGTCCGAGAAAAGCATCCGGCTGAAGTCGCTCTTTCTCGGCATGCGAGAGAGACGAGACCGCTGCTGAAGGCACACAGCGGCATTCGGGGAGAACCGCGATTTCTCGACCAGCAACTGCAAACTCTCCGAAGCGGTTCAACGCGAGAGCCGATTTAGACGTGCGTGAGCGAAATAACGGAACTGTGATGCCAAGAACGTGTGAATTCTGCATACAGCATTGCCTGAAAACAGGGGGTTTTTTCTCCGCAGGAAAGAATCCACATCTCTCGACTTTCTGTAACGTCCTCTCTGAAAGCACAACGTGTGTCGCTCCTGGAACTTCTAGCTGCCTTATTAGAGGGGCTTTTCCCTTCCACTCTGTTCGTCACTGAATGCTGAAGTGTAGCATCGGAAAAACAGAGAAAAACGAAATGTCCCTAGGAATAAACGGAAAGGCATAAGAATGAGAGAGAAGCGTAGTGCAGAATGCATGGACACAAGGAGAAGACAAGAACCGCTCCTTTGCGATGTGCGCAGAAGAAGGCGCTCGTCCGAGAAAAGCATCCGGCTGAAGTCGCTCTTTCTCGGCATGCGAGAGAGACGAGACCGCTGCTGAAGGCACACAGCGGCATTCGGGGAGAACCGCGATTTCTCGACCAGCAACTGCAAACTCTCCGAAGCGGTTCAACGCGAGAGCCGATTTAGACGTGCGTGAGCGAAATAACGGAACTGTGATGCCAAGAACGTGTGAATTCTGCATACAGCATTGCCTGAAAACAGGGGGTTTTTTCTCCGCAGGAAAGAATCCACATCTCTCGACTTTCTGTAACGTCCTCTCTGAAAGCACAACGTGTGTCGCTCCTGGAACTTCTAGCTGCCTTATTAGAGGGGCTTTTCCCTTCCACTCTGTTCTTCACAGAATGCTGAAGTGTAGCATCGGAAAAACAGAGAAAAACGAAATGTCCCTAGGAATAAACGGAAAGGCATAAGAATGAGAGAGAAGCGTAGTGCAGAATGCATGGACACAAGGAGAAGACAAGAACCGCTCCTTTGCGATGTGCGCAGAAGAAGCCGCTCGTCCGAGAAAAGCAGCCGGCTGAAGTCGCTCTTTCTCGGCATGCGAGAGAGACGAGACCGCTGCTGAAGGCACACAGCGGCATTCGGGGAGAAGTGCGATTTCTCGACCAGCAACTGCAAACTCTCCGAAGCGGTTAACAGAGAGTGGCGCCGTCCACCCACGAGAGCGAAATAGCGAAATTGCTATGCCGAGAACGTGCGATTTCAGAATACTGCATTTCCTGAAAACAGGGGGTTTTTTCTCCGCAGGAAAGAATCCACATCTCTCGACTTTCTGTAACGTCCTCTCTGAAAGCACAACGTGTGTCGCTCCTGGAACTTCTAGCTGCCTTATTAGAGGGGCTTTTCCCTTCCACTCTGTTCTTCACAGAATGCTGAAGTGTAGCATCGGAAAAACAGAGAAAAACGAAATGTCCCTAGGAATAAACGGAAAGGCATAAGAATGAGAGAGAATCGTAGTGCAGAATGCATGGACACAAGGAGAAGACAAGAACCGCTCCTTTGCGATGTGCGCAGAAGAAGCCGCTCGTCCGAGAAAAGCATCCGGCTGAAGTCGCTCTTTCTCGGCATGCGAGAGAGACGAGACCGCTGCTGAAGGCACACAGCGGCATTCGGGGAGAACCGCGATTTCTCGACCAGCAACTGCAAACTCTCCGAAGCGGTTCAACGCGAGAGCCGATTTAGACGTGCGTGAGCGAAATAACGGAACTGTGATGCCAAGAACGTGTGAATTCTGCATACTGCATTGCCTGAAAACAGGGGGTTTTTTCTCCGCAGGAAAGAATCCACATCTCTCGACTTTCTGTAACGTCCTCTCTGAAAGCACAACGTGTGTCGCTCCTGGAACTTCTAGCTGCCTTATTAGAGGGGCTTTTCCCTTCCACTCTGTTCTTCACAGAATGCTGAAGTGTAGCATCGGAAAAACAGAGAAAAACGAAATGTCCCTAGGAATAAACGGAAAGGCATAAGAATGAGAGAGAAGCGTAGTGCAGAATGCATGGACACAAGGAGAAGACAAGAACCGCTCCTTTGCGATGTGCGCAGAAGAAGGCGCTCGTCCGAGAAAAGCATCCGGCTGAAGTCGCTCTTTCTCGGCATGCGAGAGAGACGAGACCGCTGCTGAAGGCACACAGCGGCATTCGGGGAGAAGTGCGATTTCTCGGCCAGCAACTGCAAACTCTCCGAAGCGGTTAACAGAGAGTGGCGCCGTCCACCCACGAGAGCGAAATAGCGAAATTGCTATGCCGAGAACGTGCGATTTCAGAATACTGCATTTCCTGAAAACAGGGGGTTTTTTCTCCGCAGGAAAGAATCCACATCTCTCGACTTTCTGTAACGTCCTCTCTGAAAGCACAACGTGTGTCGCTCCTGGAACTTCTAGCTGCCTTATTAGAGGGGCTTTTCCCTTCCACTCTGTTCTTCACTGAATGCTGAAGTGTAGCATCGGAAAAACAGAGAAAAACGAAATGTCCCTAGGAATAAACGGAAAGGCATAAGAATGAGAGAGAAGCGTAGTGCAGAATGCATGGACACAAGGAGAAGACAAGAACCGCTCCTTTGCGATGTGCGCAGAAGAAGGCGCTCGTCCGAGAAAAGCATCCGGCTGAAGTCGCTCTTTCTCGGCATGCGAGAGAGACGAGACCGCTGCTGAAGGCACACAGCGGCATTCGGGGAGAACCGCGATTTCTCGACCAGCAACTGCAAACTCTCCGAAGCGGTTCAACGCGAGAGCCGATTTAGACGTGCGTGAGCGAAATAACGGAACTGTGATGCCAAGAACGTGTGAATTCTGCATACAGCATTGCCTGAAAACAGGGGGTTTTTTCTCCGCAGGAAAGAATCCACATCTCTCGACTTTCTGTAACGTCCTCTCTGAAAGCACAACGTGTGTCGCTCCTGGAACTTCTAGCTGCCTTATTAGAGGGGCTTTTCCCTTCCACTCTGTTCTTCACAGAATGCTGAAGTGTAGCATCGGAAAAACAGAGAAAAACGAAATGTCCCTAGGAATAAACGGAAAGGCATAAGAATGAGAGAGAAGCGTAGTGCAGAATGCATGGACACAAGGAGAAGACAAGAACCGCTCCTTTGCGATGTGCGCAGAAGAAGGCGCTCGTCCGAGAAAAGCAGCCGGCTGAAGTCGCTCTTTCTCGGCATGCGAGAGAGACGAGACCGCTGCTGAAGGCACACAGCGGCATTCGGGGAGAACCGCGATTTCTCGACCAGCAACTGCAAACTCTCCGAAGCGGTTAACAGAGAGTGGCGCCGTCCACCCACGAGAGCGAAATAGCGAAATTGCTATGCCGAGAACGTGCGATTTCAGAATACTGCATTTCCTGAAAACAGGGGGTTTTTTCTCCGCAGGAAAGAATCCACATCTCTCGACTTTCTGTAACGTCCTCTCTGAAAGCACAACGTGTGTCGCTCCTGGAACTTCTAGCTGCCTTATTAGAGGGGCTTTTCCCTTCCACTCTGTTCTTCACAGAATGCTGAAGTGTAGCATCGGAAAAACAGAGAAAAACGAAATGTCCCTAGGAATAAACGGAAAGGCATAAGAATGAGAGAGAAGCGTAGTGCAGAATGCATGGACACAAGGAGAAGACAAGAACCGCTCCTTTGCGATGTGCGCAGAAGAAGCCGCTCGTCCGAGAAAAGCATCCGGCTGAAGTCGCTCTTTCTCGGCATGCGAGAGAGACGAGACCGCTGCTGAAGGCACACAGCGGCATTCGGGGAGAAGTGCGATTTCTCGGCCAGCAACTGCAAACTCTCCGAAGCGGTTAACAGAGAGTGGCGCCGTCCACCCACGAGAGCGAAATAGCGAAATTGCTATGCCGAGAACGTGCGATTTCAGAATACTGCATTTCCTGAAAACAGGGGGTTTTTTCTCCGCAGGAAAGAATCCACATCTCTCGACTTTCTGTAACGTCCTCTCTGAAAGCACAACGTGTGTCGCTCCTGGAACTTCTAGCTGCCTTATTAGAGGGGCTTTTCCCTTCCACTCTGTTCTTCACAGAATGCTGAAGTGTAGCATCGGAAAAACAGAGAAAAACGAAATGTCCCTAGGAATAAACGGAAAGGCATAAGAATGAGAGAGAAGCGTAGTGCAGAATGCATGGACACAAGGAGAAGACAAGAACAGCTCCTTTGCGATGTGCGCAGAAGAAGGCGCTCGTCCGAGAAAAGCATCCGGCTGAAGTCACTCTTTCTCGGCATGCGAGAGAGACGAGACCGCTGCTGAAGGCACAAAGCGGCATTCGGGGAGAAAAGCGATTTAACGGCCAGCAACTGCAAACTCTCCGAAGCGGTTCAACGCGAGAGCCGATTTAGACGTGCGTGAGCGAAATAACGGAACTGTGATGCCAAGAACGTGTGAATTCTGCATACTGCATTGCCTGAAAACAGGGGGTTTTTTCTCCGCAGGAAAGAATCCACATCTCTCGACTTTCTGTAACGTCCTCTCTGAAAGCACAACGTGTGTCGCTCCTGGAACTTCTAGCTGCCTTATTAGAGGGGCTTTTCCCTTCCACTCTGTTCTTCACAGAATGCTGAAGTGTAGCATCGGAAAAACAGAGAAAAACGAAATGTCCCTAGGAATAAACGGAAAGGCATAAGAATGAGAGAGAAGCGTAGTGCAGAATGCATGGACACAAGGAGAAGACAAGAACCGCTCCTTTGCGATGTGCGCAGAAGAAGCCGCTCGTCCGAGAAAAGCATCCGGCTGAAGTCGCTCTTTCTCGGCATGCGAGAGAGACGAGACCGCTGCTGAAGGCACACAGCGGCATTCGGGGAGAACCGCGATTTCTCGGCCAGCAACTGCAAACTCTCCGAAGCGGTTAACAGAGAGTGGCGCCGTCCACCCACGAGAGCGAAATAGCGAAATTGCTATGCCGAGAACGTGCGATTTCAGAATACTGCATTTCCTGAAAACAGGGGGTTTTTTCTCCGCAGGAAAGAATCCACATCTCTCGACTTTCTGTAACGTCCTCTCTGAAAGCACAACGTGTGTCGCTCCTGGAACTTCTAGCTGCCTTATTAGAGGGGCTTTTCCCTTCCACTCTGTTCTTCACAGAATGCTGAAGTGTAGCATCGGAAAAACAGAGAAAAACGAAATGTCCCTAGGAATAAACGGAAAGGCATAAGAATGAGAGAGAAGCGTAGTGCAGAATGCATGGACACAAGGAGAAGACAAGAACCGCTCCTTTGCGATGTGCGCAGAAGAAGCCGCTCGTCCGAGAAAAGCATCCGGCTGAAGTCGCTCTTTCTCGGCATGCGAGAGAGACGAGACCGCTGCTGAAGGCACACAGCGGCATTCGGGGAGAAGTGCGATTTCTCGGCCAGCAACTGCAAACTCTCCGAAGCGGTTAACAGAGAGTGGCGCCGTCCACCCACGAGAGCGAAATAGCGAAATTGCTATGCCGAGAACGTGCGATTTCAGAATACTGCATTTCCTGAAAACAGGGGGTTTTTTCTCCGCAGGAAAGAATCCACATCTCTCGACTTTCTGTAACGTCCTCTCTGAAAGCACAACGTGTGTCGCTCCTGGAACTTCTAGCTGCCTTATTAGAGGGGCTTTTCCCTTCCACTCTGTTCTTCACAGAATGCTGAAGTGTAGCATCGGAAAAACAGAGAAAAACGAAATGTCCCTAGGAATAAACGGAAAGGCATAAGAATGAGAGAGAAGCGTAGTGCAGAATGCATGGACACAAGGAGAAGACAAGAACAGCTCCTTTGCGATGTGCGCAGAAGAAGCCGCTCGTCCGAGAAAAGCATCCGGCTGAAGTCACTCTTTCTCGGCATGCGAGAGAGACGAGACCGCTGCTGAAGGCACAAAGCGGCATTCGGGGAGAAAAGCGATTTAACGGCCAGCAACTGCAAACTCTCCGAAGCGGTTCAACGCGAGAGCCGATTTAGACGTGCGTGAGCGAAATAACGGAACTGTGATGCCAAGAACGTGTGAATTCTGCATACTGCATTGCCTGAAAACAGGGGGTTTTTTCTCCGCAGGAAAGAATCCACATCTCTCGACTTTCTGTAACGTCCTCTCTGAAAGCACAACGTGTGTCGCTCCTGGAACTTCTAGCTGCCTTATTAGAGGGGCTTTTCCCTTCCACTCTGTTCTTCACAGAATGCTGAAGTGTAGCATCGGAAAAACAGAGAAAAACGAAATGTCCCTAGGAATAAACGGAAAGGCATAAGAATGAGAGAGAAGCGTAGTGCAGAATGCATGGACACAAGGAGAAGACAAGAACCGCTCCTTTGCGATGTGCGCAGAAGAAGCCGCTCGTCCGAGAAAAGCATCCGGCTGAAGTCGCTCTTTCTCGGCATGCGAGAGAGACGAGACCGCTGCTGAAGGCACACAGCGGCATTCGGGGAGAACCGCGATTTCTCGGCCAGCAACTGCAAACTCTCCGAAGCGGTTAACAGAGAGTGGCGCCGTCCACCCACGAGAGCGAAATAGCGAAATTGCTATGCCGAGAACGTGCGATTTCAGAATACTGCATTTCCTGAAAACAGGGGGTTTTTTCTCCGCAGGAAAGAATCCACATCTCTCGACTTTCTGTAACGTCCTCTCTGAAAGCACAACGTGTGTCGCTCCTGGAACTTCTAGCTGCCTTATTAGAGGGGCTTTTCCCTTCCACTCTGTTCGTCACAGAATGCTGAAGTGTAGCATCGGAAAAACAGAGAAAAACGAAATGTCCCTAGGAATAAACGGAAAGGCATAAGAATGAGAGAGAAGCGTAGTGCAGAATGCATGGACACAAGGAGAAGACAAGAACCGCTCCTTTGCGATGTGCGCAGAAGAAGCCGCTCGTCCGAGAAAAGCATCCGGCTGAAGTCACTCTTTCTCGGCATGCGAGAGAGACGAGACCGCTGCTGAAGGCACAAAGCGGCATTCGGGGAGAAAAGCGATTTAACGGCCAGCAACTGCAAACTCTCCGAAGCGGTTCAACGCGAGAGCCGATTTAGACGTGCGTGAGCGAAATAACGGAACTGTGATGCCAAGAACGTGTGAATTCTGCATACTGCATTGCCTGAAAACAGGGGTTTTTTTCTCCGCAGGAAAGAATCCACATCTCTCGACTTTCTGTAACGTCCTCTCTGAAAGCACAACGTGTGTCGCTCCTGGAACTTCTAGCTGCCTTATTAGAGGGGCTTTTCCCTTCCACTCTGTTCTTCACAGAATGCTGAAGTGTAGCATCGGAAAAACAGAGAAAAACGAAATGTCCCTAGGAATAAACGGAAAGGCATAAGAATGAGAGAGAAGCGTAGTGCAGAATGCATGGACACAAGGAGAAGACAAGAACCGCTCCTTTGCGATGTGCGCAGAAGAAGGCGCTCGTCCGAGAAAAGCATCCGGCTGAAGTCGCTCTTTCTCGGCATGCGAGAGAGACGAGACCGCTGCTGAAGGCACACAGCGGCATTCGGGGAGAACCGCGATTTCTCGACCAGCAACTGCAAACTCTCCGAAGCGGTTCAACGCGAGAGCCGATTTAGACGTGCGTGAGCGAAATAACGGAACTGTGATGCCAAGAACGTGTGAATTCTGCATACAGCATTGCCTGAAAACAGGGGGTTTTTTCTCCGCAGGAAAGAATCCACATCTCTCGACTTTCTGTAACGTCCTCTCTGAAAGCACAACGTGTGTCGCTCCTGGAACTTCTAGCTGCCTTATTAGAGGGGCTTTTCCCTTCCACTCTGTTCTTCACAGAATGCTGAAGTGTAGCATCGGAAAAACAGAGAAAAACGAAATGTCCCTAGGAATAAACGGAAAGGCATAAGAATGAGAGAGAAGCGTAGTGCAGAATGCATGGACACAAGGAGAAGACAAGAACCGCTCCTTTGCGATGTGCGCAGAAGAAGGCGCTCGTCCGAGAAAAGCAGCCGGCTGAAGTCGCTCTTTCTCGGCATGCGAGAGAGACGAGACCGCTGCTGAAGGCACACAGCGGCATTCGGGGAGAACCGCGATTTCTCGACCAGCAACTGCAAACTCTCCGAAGCGGTTAACAGAGAGTGGCGCCGTCCACCCACGAGAGCGAAATAGCGAAATTGCTATGCCGAGAACGTGCGATTTCAGAATACTGCATTTCCTGAAAACAGGGGGTTTTTTCTCCGCAGGAAAGAATCCACATCTCTCGACTTTCTGTAACGTCCTCTCTGAAAGCACAACGTGTGTCGCTCCTGGAACTTCTAGCTGCCTTATTAGAGGGGCTTTTCCCTTCCACTCTGTTCTTCACAGAATGCTGAAGTGTAGCATCGGAAAAACAGAGAAAAACGAAATGTCCCTAGGAATAAACGGAAAGGCATAAGAATGAGAGAGAAGCGTAGTGCAGAATGCATGGACACAAGGAGAAGACAAGAACCGCTCCTTTGCGATGTGCGCAGAAGAAGCCGCTCGTCCGAGAAAAGCATCCGGCTGAAGTCGCTCTTTCTCGGCATGCGAGAGAGACGAGACCGCTGCTGAAGGCACACAGCGGCATTCGGGGAGAAGTGCGATTTCTCGGCCAGCAACTGCAAACTCTCCGAAGCGGTTAACAGAGAGTGGCGCCGTCCACCCACGAGAGCGAAATAGCGAAATTGCTATGCCGAGAACGTGCGATTTCAGAATACTGCATTTCCTGAAAACAGGGGGTTTTTTCTCCGCAGGAAAGAATCCACATCTCTCGACTTTCTGTAACGTCCTCTCTGAAAGCACAACGTGTGTCGCTCCTGGAACTTCTAGCTGCCTTATTAGAGGGGCTTTTCCCTTCCACTCTGTTCGTCACTGAATGCTGAAGTGTAGCATCGGAAAAACAGAGAAAAACGAAATGTCCCTAGGAATAAACGGAAAGGCATAAGAATGAGAGAGAAGCGTAGTGCAGAATGCATGGACACAAGGAGAAGACAAGAACCGCTCCTTTGCGATGTGCGCAGAAGAAGCCGCTCGTCCGAGAAAAGCATCCGGCTGAAGTCACTCTTTCTCGGCATGCGAGAGAGACGAGACCGCTGCTGAAGGCACAAAGCGGCATTCGGGGAGAAAAGCGATTTAACGGCCAGCAACTGCAAACTCTCCGAAGCGGTTCAACGCGAGAGCCGATTTAGACGTGCGTGAGCGAAATAACGGAACTGTGATGCCAAGAACGTGTGAATTCTGCATACTGCATTGCCTGAAAACAGGGGGTTTTTTCTCCGCAGGAAAGAATCCACATCTCTCGACTTTCTGTAACGTCCTCTCTGAAAGCACAACGTGTGTCGCTCCTGGAACTTCTAGCTGCCTTATTAGAGGGGCTTTTCCCTTCCACTCTGTTCTTCACAGAATGCTGAAGTGTAGCATCGGAAAAACAGAGAAAAACGAAATGTCCCTAGGAATAAACGGAAAGGCATAAGAATGAGAGAGAAGCGTAGTGCAGAATGCATGGACACAAGGAGAAGACAAGAACCGCTCCTTTGCGATGTGCGCAGAAGAAGCCGCTCGTCCGAGAAAAGCATCCGGCTGAAGTCGCTCTTTCTCGGCATGCGAGAGAGACGAGACCGCTGCTGAAGGCACACAGCGGCATTCGGGGAGAACCGCGATTTCTCGGCCAGCAACTGCAAACTCTCCGAAGCGGTTAACAGAGAGTGGCGCCGTCCACCCACGAGAGCGAAATAGCGAAATTGCTATGCCGAGAACGTGCGATTTCAGAATACTGCATTTCCTGAAAACAGGGGGTTTTTTCTCCGCAGGAAAGAATCCACATCTCTCGACTTTCTGTAACGTCCTCTCTGAAAGCACAACGTGTGTCGCTCCTGGAACTTCTAGCTGCCTTATTAGAGGGGCTTTTCCCTTCCACTCTGTTCTTCACAGAATGCTGAAGTGTAGCATCGGAAAAACAGAGAAAAACGAAATGTCCCTAGGAATAAACGGAAAGGCATAAGAATGAGAGAGAAGCGTAGTGCAGAATGCATGGACACAAGGAGAAGACAAGAACCGCTCCTTTGCGATGTGCGCAGAAGAAGCCGCTCGTCCGAGAAAAGCATCCGGCTGAAGTCGCTCTTTCTCGGCATGCGAGAGAGACGAGACCGCTGCTGAAGGCACACAGCGGCATTCGGGGAGAAGTGCGATTTCTCGGCCAGCAACTGCAAACTCTCCGAAGCGGTTAACAGAGAGTGGCGCCGTCCACCCACGAGAGCGAAATAGCGAAATTGCTATGCCGAGAACGTGCGATTTCAGAATACTGCATTTCCTGAAAACAGGGGGTTTTTTCTCCGCAGGAAAGAATCCACATCTCTCGACTTTCTGTAACGTCCTCTCTGAAAGCACAACGTGTGTCGCTCCTGGAACTTCTAGCTGCCTTATTAGAGGGGCTTTTCCCTTCCACTCTGTTCTTCACAGAATGCTGAAGTGTAGCATCGGAAAAACAGAGAAAAACGAAATGTCCCTAGGAATAAACGGAAAGGCATAAGAATGAGAGAGAAGCGTAGTGCAGAATGCATGGACACAAGGAGAAGACAAGAACAGCTCCTTTGCGATGTGCGCAGAAGAAGCCGCTCGTCCGAGAAAAGCATCCGGCTGAAGTCACTCTTTCTCGGCATGCGAGAGAGACGAGACCGCTGCTGAAGGCACAAAGCGGCATTCGGGGAGAAAAGCGATTTAACGGCCAGCAACTGCAAACTCTCCGAAGCGGTTCAACGCGAGAGCCGATTTAGACGTGCGTGAGCGAAATAACGGAACTGTGATGCCAAGAACGTGTGAATTCTGCATACTGCATTGCCTGAAAACAGGGGGTTTTTTCTCCGCAGGAAAGAATCCACATCTCTCGACTTTCTGTAACGTCCTCTCTGAAAGCACAACGTGTGTCGCTCCTGGAACTTCTAGCTGCCTTATTAGAGGGGCTTTTCCCTTCCACTCTGTTCTTCACAGAATGCTGAAGTGTAGCATCGGAAAAACAGAGAAAAACGAAATGTCCCTAGGAATAAACGGAAAGGCATAAGAATGAGAGAGAAGCGTAGTGCAGAATGCATGGACACAAGGAGAAGACAAGAACCGCTCCTTTGCGATGTGCGCAGAAGAAGCCGCTCGTCCGAGAAAAGCATCCGGCTGAAGTCGCTCTTTCTCGGCATGCGAGAGAGACGAGACCGCTGCTGAAGGCACACAGCGGCATTCGGGGAGAACCGCGATTTCTCGGCCAGCAACTGCAAACTCTCCGAAGCGGTTAACAGAGAGTGGCGCCGTCCACCCACGAGAGCGAAATAGCGAAATTGCTATGCCGAGAACGTGCGATTTCAGAATACTGCATTTCCTGAAAACAGGGGGTTTTTTCTCCGCAGGAAAGAATCCACATCTCTCGACTTTCTGTAACGTCCTCTCTGAAAGCACAACGTGTGTCGCTCCTGGAACTTCTAGCTGCCTTATTAGAGGGGCTTTTCCCTTCCACTCTGTTCTTCACAGAATGCTGAAGTGTAGCATCGGAAAAACAGAGAAAAACGAAATGTCCCTAGGAATAAACGGAAAGGCATAAGAATGAGAGAGAAGCGTAGTGCAGAATGCATGGACACAAGGAGAAGACAAGAACCGCTCCTTTGCGATGTGCGCAGAAGAAGCCGCTCGTCCGAGAAAAGCATCCGGCTGAAGTCACTCTTTCTCGGCATGCGAGAGAGACGAGACCGCTGCTGAAGGCACAAAGCGGCATTCGGGGAGAAAAGCGATTTAACGGCCAGCAACTGCAAACTCTCCGAAGCGGTTCAACGCGAGAGCCGATTTAGACGTGCGTGAGCGAAATAACGGAACTGTGATGCCAAGAACGTGTGAATTCTGCATACTGCATTGCCTGAAAACAGGGGTTTTTTTCTCCGCAGGAAAGAATCCACATCTCTCGACTTTCTGTAACGTCCTCTCTGAAAGCACAACGTGTGTCGCTCCTGGAACTTCTAGCTGCCTTATTAGAGGGGCTTTTCCCTTCCACTCTGTTCTTCACAGAATGCTGAAGTGTAGCATCGGAAAAACAGAGAAAAACGAAATGTCCCTAGGAATAAACGGAAAGGCATAAGAATGAGAGAGAAGCGTAGTGCAGAATGCATGGACACAAGGAGAAGACAAGAACCGCTCCTTTGCGATGTGCGCAGAAGAAGCCGCTCGTCCGAGAAAAGCATCCGGCTGAAGTCGCTCTTTCTCGGCATGCGAGAGAGACGAGACCGCTGCTGAAGGCACACAGCGGCATTCGGGGAGAACCGCGATTTCTCGGCCAGCAACTGCAAACTCTCCGAAGCGGTTAACAGAGAGTGGCGCCGTCCACCCACGAGAGCGAAATAGCGAAATTGCTATGCCGAGAACGTGCGATTTCAGAATACTGCATTTCCTGAAAACAGGGGGTTTTTTCTCCGCAGGAAAGAATCCACATCTCTCGACTTTCTGTAACGTCCTCTCTGAAAGCACAACGTGTGTCGCTCCTGGAACTTCTAGCTGCCTTATTAGAGGGGCTTTTCCCTTCCACTCTGTTCTTCACAGAATGCTGAAGTGTAGCATCGGAAAAACAGAGAAAAACGAAATGTCCCTAGGAATAAACGGAAAGGCATAAGAATGAGAGAGAAGCGTAGTGCAGAATGCATGGACACAAGGAGAAGACAAGAACCGCTCCTTTGCGATGTGCGCAGAAGAAGCCGCTCGTCCGAGAAAAGCAGCCGGCTGAAGTCGCTCTTTCTCGGCATGCGAGAGAGACGAGACCGCTGCTGAAGGCACACAGCGGCATTCAGGGAGAAGTGCGATTTCTCGGCCAGCAACTGCAAACTCTCCGAAGCGGTTAACAGAGAGTGGCGCCGTCCACCCACGAGAGCGAAATAGCGAAATTGCTATGCCGAGAACGTGCGATTTCAGAATACTGCATTTCCTGAAAACAGGGGGTTTTTTCTCCGCAGGAAAGAATCCACATCTCTCGACTTTCTGTAACGTCCTCTCTGAAAGCACAACGTGTGTCGCTCCTGGAACTTCTAGCTGCCTTATTAGAGGGGCTTTTCCCTTCCACTCTGTTCTTCACAGAATGCTGAAGTGTAGCATCGGAAAAACAGAGAAAAACGAAATGTCCCTAGGAATAAACGGAAAGGCATAAGAATGAGAGAGAAGCGTAGTGCAGAATGCATGGACACAAGGAGAAGACAAGAACCGCTCCTTTGCGATGTGCGCAGAAGAAGCCGCTCGTCCGAGAAAAGCATCCGGCTGAAGTCGCTCTTTCTCGGCATGCGAGAGAGACGAGACCGCTGCTGAAGGCACAAAGCGGCATTCGGGGAGAAAAGCGATTTAACGGCCAGCAACTGCAAACTCTCCGAAGCGGTTAACAGAGAGTGGCGCCGTCCACCCACGAGAGCGAAATAGCGAAATTGCTATGCCGAGAACGTGCGATTTCAGAATACTGCATTTCCTGAAAACAGGGGGTTTTTTCTCCGCAGGAAAGAATCCACATCTCTCGACTTTCTGTAACGTCCTCTCTGAAAGCACAACGTGTGTCGCTCCTGGAACTTCTAGCTGCCTTATTAGAGGGGCTTTTCCCTTCCACTCTGTTCTTCACAGAATGCTGAAGTGTAGCATCGGAAAAACAGAGAAAAACGAAATGTCCCTAGGAATAAACGGAAAGGCATAAGAATGAGAGAGAATCGTAGTGCAGAATGCATGGACACAAGGAGAAGACAAGAACCGCTCCTTTGCGATGTGCGCAGAAGAAGCCGCTCGTCCGAGAAAAGCATCCGGCTGAAGTCGCTCTTTCTCGGCATGCGAGAGAGACGAGACCGCTGCTGAAGGCACACAGCGGCATTCGGGGAGAACCGCGATTTCTCGGCCAGCAACTGCAAACTCTCCGAAGCGGTTAACAGAGAGTGGCGCCGTCCACCCACGAGAGCGAAATAGCGAAATTGCTATGCCGAGAACGTGCGATTTCAGAATACTGCATTTCCTGAAAACAGGGGGTTTTTTCTCCGCAGGAAAGAATCCACATCTCTCGACTTTCTGTAACGTCCTCTCTGAAAGCACAACGTGTGTCGCTCCTGGAACTTCTAGCTGCCTTATTAGAGGGGCTTTTCCCTTCCACTCTGTTCTTCACTGAATGCTGAAGTGTAGCATCGGAAAAACAGAGAAAAACGAAATGTCCCTAGGAATAAACGGAAAGGCATAAGAATGAGAGAGAAGCGTAGTGCAGAATGCATGGACACAAGGAGAAGACAAGAACCGCTCCTTTGCGATGTGCGCAGAAGAAGGCGCTCGTCCGAGAAAAGCATCCGGCTGAAGTCGCTCTTTCTCGGCATGCGAGAGAGACGAGACCGCTGCTGAAGGCACACAGCGGCATTCGGGGAGAACCGCGATTTCTCGACCAGCAACTGCAAACTCTCCGAAGCGGTTCAACGCGAGAGCCGATTTAGACGTGCGTGAGCGAAATAACGGAACTGTGATGCCAAGAACGTGTGAATTCTGCATACTGCATTGCCTGAAAACAGGGGGTTTTTTCTCCGCAGGAAAGAATCCACATCTCTCGACTTTCTGTAACGTCCTCTCTGAAAGCACAACGTGTGTCGCTCCTGGAACTTCTAGCTGCCTTATTAGAGGGGCTTTTCCCTTCCACTCTGTTCGTCACTGAATGCTGAAGTGTAGCATCGGAAAAACAGAGAAAAACGAAATGTCCCTAGGAATAAACGGAAAGGCATAAGAATGAGAGAGAAGCGTAGTGCAGAATGCATGGACACAAGGAGAAGACAAGAACCGCTCCTTTGCGATGTGCGCAGAAGAAGGCGCTCGTCCGAGAAAAGCATCCGGCTGAAGTCGCTCTTTCTCGGCATGCGAGAGAGACGAGACCGCTGCTGAAGGCACACAGCGGCATTCGGGGAGAACCGCGATTTCTCGACCAGCAACTGCAAACTCTCCGAAGCGGTTCAACGCGAGAGCCGATTTAGACGTGCGTGAGCGAAATAACGGAACTGTGATGCCAAGAACGTGTGAATTCTGCATACAGCATTGCCTGAAAACAGGGGGTTTTTTCTCCGCAGGAAAGAATCCACATCTCTCGACTTTCTGTAACGTCCTCTCTGAAAGCACAACGTGTGTCGCTCCTGGAACTTCTAGCTGCCTTATTAGAGGGGCTTTTCCCTTCCACTCTGTTCTTCACAGAATGCTGAAGTGTAGCATCGGAAAAACAGAGAAAAACGAAATGTCCCTAGGAATAAACGGAAAGGCATAAGAATGAGAGAGAAGCGTAGTGCAGAATGCATGGACACAAGGAGAAGACAAGAACCGCTCCTTTGCGATGTGCGCAGAAGAAGCCGCTCGTCCGAGAAAAGCAGCCGGCTGAAGTCGCTCTTTCTCGGCATGCGAGAGAGACGAGACCGCTGCTGAAGGCACACAGCGGCATTCGGGGAGAACCGCGATTTCTCGGCCAGCAACTGCAAACTCTCCGAAGCGGTTAACAGAGAGTGGCGCCGTCCACCCACGAGAGCGAAATAGCGAAATTGCTATGCCGAGAACGTGCGATTTCAGAATACTGCATTTCCTGAAAACAGGGGGTTTTTTCTCCGCAGGAAAGAATCCACATCTCTCGACTTTCTGTAACGTCCTCTCTGAAAGCACAACGTGTGTCGCTCCTGGAACTTCTAGCTGCCTTATTAGAGGGGCTTTTCCCTTCCACTCTGTTCTTCACAGAATGCTGAAGTGTAGCATCGGAAAAACAGAGAAAAACGAAATGTCCCTAGGAATAAACGGAAAGGCATAAGAATGAGAGAGAAGCGTAGTGCAGAATGCATGGACACAAGGAGAAGACAAGAACCGCTCCTTTGCGATGTGCGCAGAAGAAGCCGCTCGTCCGAGAAAAGCATCCGGCTGAAGTCGCTCTTTCTCGGCATGCGAGAGAGACGAGACCGCTGCTGAAGGCACACAGCGGCATTCGGGGAGAAGTGCGATTTCTCGGCCAGCAACTGCAAACTCTCCGAAGCGGTTAACAGAGAGTGGCGCCGTCCACCCACGAGAGCGAAATAGCGAAATTGCTATGCCGAGAACGTGCGATTTCAGAATACTGCATTTCCTGAAAACAGGGGGTTTTTTCTCCGCAGGAAAGAATCCACATCTCTCGACTTTCTGTAACGTCCTCTCTGAAAGCACAACGTGTGTCGCTCCTGGAACTTCTAGCTGCCTTATTAGAGGGGCTTTTCCCTTCCACTCTGTTCTTCACAGAATGCTGAAGTGTAGCATCGGAAAAACAGAGAAAAACGAAATGTCCCTAGGAATAAACGGAAAGGCATAAGAATGAGAGAGAAGCGTAGTGCAGAATGCATGGACACAAGGAGAAGACAAGAACCGCTCCTTTGCGATGTGCGCAGAAGAAGCCGCTCGTCCGAGAAAAGCATCCGGCTGAAGTCACTCTTTCTCGGCATGCGAGAGAGACGAGACCGCTGCTGAAGGCACACAGCGGCATTCGGGGAGAAAAGCGATTTAACGGCCAGCAACTGCAAACTCTCCGAAGCGGTTCAACGCGAGAGCCGATTTAGACGTGCGTGAGCGAAATAACGGAACTGTGATGCCAAGAACGTGTGAATTCTGCATACTGCATTGCCTGAAAACAGGGGTTTTTTTCTCCGCAGGAAAGAATCCACATCTCTCGACTTTCTGTAACGTCCTCTCTGAAAGCACAACGTGTGTCGCTCCTGGAACTTCTAGCTGCCTTATTAGAGGGGCTTTTCCCTTCCACTCTGTTCTTCACAGAATGCTGAAGTGTAGCATCGGAAAAACAGAGAAAAACGAAATGTCCCTAGGAATAAACGGAAAGGCATAAGAATGAGAGAGAAGCGTAGTGCAGAATGCATGGACACAAGGAGAAGACAAGAACCGCTCCTTTGCGATGTGCGCAGAAGAAGCCGCTCGTCCGAGAAAAGCATCCGGCTGAAGTCGCTCTTTCTCGGCATGCGAGAGAGACGAGACCGCTGCTGAAGGCACACAGCGGCATTCGGGGAGAACCGCGATTTCTCGGCCAGCAACTGCAAACTCTCCGAAGCGGTTAACAGAGAGTGGCGCCGTCCACCCACGAGAGCGAAATAGCGAAATTGCTATGCCGAGAACGTGCGATTTCAGAATACTGCATTTCCTGAAAACAGGGGGTTTTTTCTCCGCAGGAAAGAATCCACATCTCTCGACTTTCTGTAACGTCCTCTCTGAAAGCACAACGTGTGTCGCTCCTGGAACTTCTAGCTGCCTTATTAGAGGGGCTTTTCCCTTCCACTCTGTTCTTCACAGAATGCTGAAGTGTAGCATCGGAAAAACAGAGAAAAACGAAATGTCCCTAGGAATAAACGGAAAGGCATAAGAATGAGAGAGAAGCGTAGTGCAGAATGCATGGACACAAGGAGAAGACAAGAACCGCTCCTTTGCGATGTGCGCAGAAGAAGGCGCTCGTCCGAGAAAAGCATCCGGCTGAAGTCGCTCTTTCTCGGCATGCGAGAGAGACGAGACCGCTGCTGAAGGCACACAGCGGCATTCGGGGAGAAGTGCGATTTCTCGGCCAGCAACTGCAAACTCTCCGAAGCGGTTAACAGAGAGTGGCGCCGTCCACCCACGAGAGCGAAATAGCGAAATTGCTATGCCGAGAACGTGCGATTTCAGAATACTGCATTTCCTGAAAACAGGGGGTTTTTTCTCCGCAGGAAAGAATCCACATCTCTCAACTTTCTGTAACGTCCTCTCTGAAAGCACAACGTGTGTCGCTCCTGGAACTTCTAGCTGCCTTATTAGAGGGGCTTTTCCCTTCCACTCTGTTCGTCACTGAATGCTGAAGTGTAGCATCGGAAAAACAGAGAAAAACGAAATGTCCCTAGGAATAAACGGAAAGGCATAAGAATGAGAGAGAAGCGTAGTGCAGAATGCATGGACACAAGGAGAAGACAAGAACCGCTCCTTTGCGATGTGCGCAGAAGAAGGCGCTCGTCCGAGAAAAGCATCCGGCTGAAGTCGCTCTTTCTCGGCATGCGAGAGAGACGAGACCGCTGCTGAAGGCACACAGCGGCATTCGGGGAGAACCGCGATTTCTCGACCAGCAACTGCAAACTCTCCGAAGCGGTTCAACGCGAGAGCCGATTTAGACGTGCGTGAGCGAAATAACGGAACTGTGATGCCAAGAACGTGTGAATTCTGCATACTGCATTGCCTGAAAACAGGGGGTTTTTTCTCCGCAGGAAAGAATCCACATCTCTCGACTTTCTGTAACGTCCTCTCTGAAAGCACAACGTGTGTCGCTCCTGGAACTTCTAGCTGCCTTATTAGAGGGGCTTTTCCCTTCCACTCTGTTCTTCACAGAATGCTGAAGTGTAGCATCGGAAAAACAGAGAAAAACGAAATGTCCCTAGGAATAAACGGAAAGGCATAAGAATGAGAGAGAAGCGTAGTGCAGAATGCATGGACACAAGGAGAAGACAAGAACCGCTCCTTTGCGATGTGCGCAGAAGAAGGCGCTCGTCCGAGAAAAGCATCCGGCTGAAGTCGCTCTTTCTCGGCATGCGAGAGAGACGAGACCGCTGCTGAAGGCACACAGCGGCATTCGGGGAGAACCGCGATTTCTCGGCCAGCAACTGCAAACTCTCCGAAGCGGTTAACAGAGAGTGGCGCCGTCCACCCACGAGAGCGAAATAGCGAAATTGCTATGCCGAGAACGTGCGATTTCAGAATACTGCATTTCCTGAAAACAGGGGGTTTTTTCTCCGCAGGAAAGAATCCACATCTCTCGACTTTCTGTAACGTCCTCTCTGAAAGCACAACGTGTGTCGCTCCTGGAACTTCTAGCTGCCTTATTAGAGGGGCTTTTCCCTTCCACTCTGTTCTTCACTGAATGCTGAAGTGTAGCATCGGAAAAACAGAGAAAAACGAAATGTCCCTAGGAATAAACGGAAAGGCATAAGAATGAGAGAGAAGCGTAGTGCAGAATGCATGGACACAAGGAGAAGACAAGAACCGCTCCTTTGCGATGTGCGCAGAAGAAGGCGCTCGTCCGAGAAAAGCATCCGGCTGAAGTCGCTCTTTCTCGGCATGCGAGAGAGACGAGACCGCTGCTGAAGGCACACAGCGGCATTCGGGGAGAACCGCGATTTCTCGACCAGCAACTGCAAACTCTCCGAAGCGGTTCAACGCGAGAGCCGATTTAGACGTGCGTGAGCGAAATAACGGAACTGTGATGCCAAGAACGTGTGAATTCTGCATACTGCATTGCCTGAAAACAGGGGGTTTTTTCTCCGCAGGAAAGAATCCACATCTCTCGACTTTCTGTAACGTCCTCTCTGAAAGCACAACGTGTGTCGCTCCTGGAACTTCTAGCTGCCTTATTAGAGGGGCTTTTCCCTTCCACTCTGTTCGTCACTGAATGCTGAAGTGTAGCATCGGAAAAACAGAGAAAAACGAAATGTCCCTAGGAATAAACGGAAAGGCATAAGAATGAGAGAGAAGCGTAGTGCAGAATGCATGGACACAAGGAGAAGACAAGAACCGCTCCTTTGCGATGTGCGCAGAAGAAGCCGCTCGTCCGAGAAAAGCATCCGGCTGAAGTCGCTCTTTCTCGGCATGCGAGAGAGACGAGACCGCTGCTGAAGGCACACAGCGGCATTCGGGGAGAAGTGCGATTTCTCGGCCAGCAACTGCAAACTCTCCGAAGCGGTTAACAGAGAGTGGCGCCGTCCACCCACGAGAGCGAAATAGCGAAATTGCTATGCCGAGAACGTGCGATTTCAGAATACTGCATTTCCTGAAAACAGGGGGTTTTTTCTCCGCAGGAAAGAATCCACATCTCTCGACTTTCTGTAACGTCCTCTCTGAAAGCACAACGTGTGTCGCTCCTGGAACTTCTAGCTGCCTTATTAGAGGGGCTTTTCCCTTCCACTCTGTTCTTCACAGAATGCTGAAGTGTAGCATCGGAAAAACAGAGAAAAACGAAATGTCCCTAGGAATAAACGGAAAGGCATAAGAATGAGAGAGAAGCGTAGTGCAGAATGCATGGACACAAGGAGAAGACAAGAACCGCTCCTTTGCGATGTGCGCAGAAGAAGCCGCTCGTCCGAGAAAAGCAGCCGGCTGAAGTCGCTCTTTCTCGGCATGCGAGAGAGACGAGACCGCTGCTGAAGGCACACAGCGGCATTCGGGGAGAAGTGCGATTTCTCGGCCAGCAACTGCAAACTCTCCGAAGCGGTTAACAGAGAGTGGAGCCGTCCACCCACGAGAGCGAAATAGCGAAATTGCTATGCCGAGAACGTGCGATTTCAGAATACTGCATTTCCTGAAAACAGGGGTTTTTTTCTCCGCAGGAAAGAATCCACATCTCTCGACTTTCTGTAACGTCCTCTCTGAAAGCACAACGTGTGTCGCTCCTGGAACTTCTAGCTGCCTTATTAGAGGGGCTTTTCCCTTCCACTCTGTTCTTCACAGAATGCTGAAGTGTAGCATCGGAAAAACAGAGAAAAACGAAATGTCCCTAGGAATAAACGGAAAGGCATAAGAATGAGAGAGAAGCGTAGTGCAGAATGCATGGACACAAGGAGAAGACAAGAACCGCTCCTTTGCGATGTGCGCAGAAGAAGCCGCTCGTCCGAGAAAAGCATCCGGCTGAAGTCGCTCTTTCTCGGCATGCGAGAGAGACGAGACCGCTGCTGAAGGCACAAAGCGGCATTCGGGGAGAAAAGCGATTTAACGGCCAGCAACTGCAAACTCTCCGAAGCGGTTAACAGAGAGTGGCGCCGTCCACCCACGAGAGCGAAATAGCGAAATTGCTATGCCGAGAACGTGCGATTTCAGAATACTGCATTTCCTGAAAACAGGGGGTTTTTTCTCCGCAGGAAAGAATCCACATCTCTCGACTTTCTGTAACGTCCTCTCTGAAAGCACAACGTGTGTCGCTCCTGGAACTTCTAGCTGCCTTATTAGAGGGGCTTTTCCCTTCCACTCTGTTCTTCACAGAATGCTGAAGTGTAGCATCGGAAAAACAGAGAAAAACGAAATGTCCCTAGGAATAAACGGAAAGGCATAAGAATGAGAGAGAAGCGTAGTGCAGAATGCATGGACACAAGGAGAAGACAAGAACCGCTCCTTTGCGATGTGCGCAGAAGAAGCCGCTCGTCCGAGAAAAGCAGCCGGCTGAAGTCGCTCTTTCTCGGCATGCGAGAGAGACGAGACCGCTGCTGAAGGCACACAGCGGCATTCGGGGAGAACCGCGATTTCTCGGCCAGCAACTGCAAACTCTCCGAAGCGGTTAACAGAGAGTGGCGCCGTCCACCCACGAGAGCGAAATAGCGAAATTGCTATGCCGAGAACGTGCGATTTCAGAATACTGCATTTCCTGAAAACAGGGGGTTTTTTCTCCGCAGGAAAGAATCCACATCTCTCGACTTTCTGTAACGTCCTCTCTGAAAGCACAACGTGTGTCGCTCCTGGAACTTCTAGCTGCCTTATTAGAGGGGCTTTTCCCTTCCACTCTGTTCTTCACAGAATGCTGAAGTGTAGCATCGGAAAAACAGAGAAAAACGAAATGTCCCTAGGAATAAATGGAAAGGCATAAGAATGAGAGAGAAGCGTAGTGCAGAATGCATGGACACAAGGAGAAGACAAGAACCGCTCCTTTGCGATGTGCGCAGAAGAAGCCGCTCGTCCGAGAAAAGCATCCGGCTGAAGTCGCTCTTTCTCGGCATGCGAGAGAGACGAGACCGCTGCTGAAGGCACACAGCGGCATTCGGGGAGAACCGCGATTTCTCGGCCAGCAACTGCAAACTCTCCGAAGCGGTTCAACGCGAGAGCCGATTTAGACGTGCGTGAGCGAAATAACGGAACTGTGATGCCAAGAACGTGTGAATTCTGCATACTGCATTGCCTGAAAACAGGGGTTTTTTTCTCCGCAGGAAAGAATCCACATCTCTCGACTTTCTGTAACGTCCTCTCTGAAAGCACAACGTGTGTCGCTCCTGGAACTTCTAGCTGCCTTATTAGAGGGGCTTTTCCCTTCCACTCTGTTCTTCACAGAATGCTGAAGTGTAGCATCGGAAAAACAGAGAAAAACGAAATGTCCCTAGGAATAAACGGAAAGGCATAAGAATGAGAGAGAAGCGTAGTGCAGAATGCATGGACACAAGGAGAAGACAAGAACCGCTCCTTTGCGATGTGCGCAGAAGAAGGCGCTCGTCCGAGAAAAGCAGCCGGCTGAAGTCGCTCTTTCTCGGCATGCGAGAGAGACGAGACCGCTGCTGAAGGCACACAGCGGCATTCGGGGAGAAGTGCGATTTCTCGGCCAGCAACTGCAAACTCTCCGAAGCGGTTAACAGAGAGTGGCGCCGTCCACCCACGAGAGCGAAATAGCGAAATTGCTATGCCGAGAACGTGCGATTTCAGAATACTGCATTTCCTGAAAACAGGGGGTTTTTTCTCCGCAGGAAAGAATCCACATCTCTCGACTTTCTGTAACGTCCTCTCTGAAAGCACAACGTGTGTCGCTCCTGGAACTTCTAGCTGCCTTATTAGAGGGGCTTTTCCCTTCCACTCTGTTCTTCACTGAATGCTGAAGTGTAGCATCGGAAAAACAGAGAAAAACGAAATGTCCCTAGGAATAAACGGAAAGGCATAAGAATGAGAGAGAAGCGTAGTGCAGAATGCATGGACACAAGGAGAAGACAAGAACCGCTCCTTTGCGATGTGCGCAGAAGAAGGCGCTCGTCCGAGAAAAGCATCCGGCTGAAGTCGCTCTTTCTCGGCATGCGAGAGAGACGAGACCGCTGCTGAAGGCACACAGCGGCATTCGGGGAGAACCGCGATTTCTCGACCAGCAACTGCAAACTCTCCGAAGCGGTTCAACGCGAGAGCCGATTTAGACGTGCGTGAGCGAAATAACGGAACTGTGATGCCAAGAACGTGTGAATTCTGCATACTGCATTGCCTGAAAACAGGGGGTTTTTTCTCCGCAGGAAAGAATCCACATCTCTCGACTTTCTGTAACGTCCTCTCTGAAAGCACAACGTGTGTCGCTCCTGGAACTTCTAGCTGCCTTATTAGAGGGGCTTTTCCCTTCCACTCTGTTCGTCACTGAATGCTGAAGTGTAGCATCGGAAAAACAGAGAAAAACGAAATGTCCCTAGGAATAAACGGAAAGGCATAAGAATGAGAGAGAAGCGTAGTGCAGAATGCATGGACACAAGGAGAAGACAAGAACCGCTCCTTTGCGATGTGCGCAGAAGAAGCCGCTCGTCCGAGAAAAGCATCCGGCTGAAGTCGCTCTTTCTCGGCATGCGAGAGAGACGAGACCGCTGCTGAAGGCACACAGCGGCATTCGGGGAGAACCGCGATTTCTCGACCAGCAACTGCAAACTCTCCGAAGCGGTTCAACGCGAGAGCCGATTTAGACGTGCGTGAGCGAAATAACGGAACTGTGATGCCAAGAACGTGTGAATTCTGCATACAGCATTGCCTGAAAACAGGGGGTTTTTTCTCCGCAGGAAAGAATCCACATCTCTCGACTTTCTGTAACGTCCTCTCTGAAAGCACAACGTGTGTCGCTCCTGGAACTTCTAGCTGCCTTATTAGAGGGGCTTTTCCCTTCCACTCTGTTCTTCACAGAATGCTGAAGTGTAGCATCGGAAAAACAGAGAAAAACGAAATGTCCCTAGGAATAAACGGAAAGGCATAAGAATGAGAGAGAAGCGTAGTGCAGAATGCATGGACACAAGGAGAAGACAAGAACCGCTCCTTTGCGATGTGCGCAGAAGAAGCCGCTCGTCCGAGAAAAGCATCCGGCTGAAGTCGCTCTTTCTCGGCATGCGAGAGAGACGAGACCGCTGCTGAAGGCACACAGCGGCATTCGGGGAGAAGTGCGATTTCTCGGCCAGCAACTGCAAACTCTCCGAAGCGGTTAACAGAGAGTGGCGCCGTCCACCCACGAGAGCGAAATAGCGAAATTGCTATGCCGAGAACGTGCGATTTCAGAATACTGCATTTCCTGAAAACAGGGGGTTTTTTCTCCGCAGGAAAGAATCCACATCTCTCGACTTTCTGTAACGTCCTCTCTGAAAGCACAACGTGTGTCGCTCCTGGAACTTCTAGCTGCCTTATTAGAGGGGCTTTTCCCTTCCACTCTGTTCTTCACTGAATGCTGAAGTGTAGCATCGGAAAAACAGAGAAAAACGAAATGTCCCTAGGAATAAACGGAAAGGCATAAGAATGAGAGAGAAGCGTAGTGCAGAATGCATGGACACAAGGAGAAGACAAGAACCGCTCCTTTGCGATGTGCGCAGAAGAAGGCGCTCGTCCGAGAAAAGCATCCGGCTGAAGTCGCTCTTTCTCGGCATGCGAGAGAGACGAGACCGCTGCTGAAGGCACACAGCGGCATTCGGGGAGAACCGCGATTTCTCGACCAGCAACTGCAAACTCTCCGAAGCGGTTCAACGCGAGAGCCGATTTAGACGTGCGTGAGCGAAATAACGGAACTGTGATGCCAAGAACGTGTGAATTCTGCATACTGCATTGCCTGAAAACAGGGGGTTTTTTCTCCGCAGGAAAGAATCCACATCTCTCGACTTTCTGTAACGTCCTCTCTGAAAGCACAACGTGTGTCGCTCCTGGAACTTCTAGCTGCCTTATTAGAGGGGCTTTTCCCTTCCACTCTGTTCGTCACTGAATGCTGAAGTGTAGCATCGGAAAAACGAAATGTCCCTAGGAATAAACGGAAAGGCATAAGAATGAGAGAGAAGCGTAGTGCAGAATGCATGGACACAAGGAGAAGACAAGAACCGCTCCTTTGCGATGTGCGCAGAAGAAGGCGCTCGTCCGAGAAAAGCATCCGGCTGAAGTCGCTCTTTCTCGGCATGCGAGAGAGACGAGACCGCTGCTGAAGGCACACAGCGGCATTCGGGGAGAACCGCGATTTCTCGACCAGCAACTGCAAACTCTCCGAAGCGGTTCAACGCGAGAGCCGATTTAGACGTGCGTGAGCGAAATAACGGAACTGTGATGCCAAGAACGTGTGAATTCTGCATACTGCATTGCCTGAAAACAGGGGTTTTTTTCTCCGCAGGAAAGAATCCACATCTCTCGACTTTCTGTAACGTCCTCTCTGAAAGCACAACGTGTGTCGCTCCTGGAACTTCTAGCTGCCTTATTAGAGGGGCTTTTCCCTTCCACTCTGTTCTTCACAGAATGCTGAAGTGTAGCATCGGAAAAACAGAGAAAAACGAAATGTCCCTAGGAATAAACGGAAAGGCATAAGAATGAGAGAGAAGCGTAGTGCAGAATGCATGGACACAAGGAGAAGACAAGAACCGCTCCTTTGCGATGTGCGCAGAAGAAGGCGCTCGTCCGAGAAAAGCATCCGGCTGAAGTCGCTCTTTCTCGGCATGCGAGAGAGACGAGACCGCTGCTGAAGGCACACAGCGGCATTCGGGGAGAAGTGCGATTTCTCGGCCAGCAACTGCAAACTCTCCGAAGCGGTTAACAGAGAGTGGCGCCGTCCACCCACGAGAGCGAAATAGCGAAATTGCTATGCCGAGAACGTGCGATTTCAGAATACTGCATTTCCTGAAAACAGGGGGTTTTTTCTCCGCAGGAAAGAATCCACATCTCTCGACTTTCTGTAACGTCCTCTCTGAAAGCACAACGTGTGTCGCTCCTGGAACTTCTAGCTGCCTTATTAGAGGGGCTTTTCCCTTCCACTCTGTTCTTCACTGAATGCTGAAGTGTAGCATCGGAAAAACAGAGAAAAACGAAATGTCCCTAGGAATAAACGGAAAGGCATAAGAATGAGAGAGAAGCGTAGTGCAGAATGCATGGACACAAGGAGAAGACAAGAACCGCTCCTTTGCGATGTGCGCAGAAGAAGGCGCTCGTCCGAGAAAAGCATCCGGCTGAAGTCGATCTTTCTCGGCATGCGAGAGAGACGAGACCGCTGCTGAAGGCACACAGCGGCATTCGGGGAGAACCGCGATTTCTCGACCAGCAACTGCAAACTCTCCGAAGCGGTTCAACGCGAGAGCCGATTTAGACGTGCGTGAGCGAAATAACGGAACTGTGATGCCAAGAACGTGTGAATTCTGCATACAGCATTGCCTGAAAACAGGGGGTTTTTTCTCCGCAGGAAAGAATCCACATCTCTCGACTTTCTGTAACGTCCTCTCTGAAAGCACAACGTGTGTCGCTCCTGGAACTTCTAGCTGCCTTATTAGAGGGGCTTTTCCCTTCCACTCTGTTCTTCACAGAATGCTGAAGTGTAGCATCGGAAAAACAGAGAAAAACGAAATGTCCCTAGGAATAAACGGAAAGGCATAAGAATGAGAGAGAAGCGTAGTGCAGAATGCATGGACACAAGGAGAAGACAAGAACCGCTCCTTTGCGATGTGCGCAGAAGAAGCCGCTCGTCCGAGAAAAGCATCCGGCTGAAGTCGCTCTTTCTCGGCATGCGAGAGAGACGAGACCGCTGCTGAAGGCACACAGCGGCATTCGGGGAGAAGTGCGATTTCTCGGCCAGCAACTGCAAACTCTCCGAAGCGGTTAACAGAGAGTGGCGCCGTCCACCCACGAGAGCGAAATAGCGAAATTGCTATGCCGAGAACGTGCGATTTCAGAATACTGCATTTCCTGAAAACAGGGGGTTTTTTCTCCGCAGGAAAGAATCCACATCTCTCGACTTTCTGTAACGTCCTCTCTGAAAGCACAACGTGTGTCGCTCCTGGAACTTCTAGCTGCCTTATTAGAGGGGCTTTTCCCTTCCACTCTGTTCTTCACTGAATGCTGAAGTGTAGCATCGGAAAAACAGAGAAAAACGAAATGTCCCTAGGAATAAACGGAAAGGCATAAGAATGAGAGAGAAGCGTAGTGCAGAATGCATGGACACAAGGAGAAGACAAGAACCGCTCCTTTGCGATGTGCGCAGAAGAAGGCGCTCGTCCGAGAAAAGCATCCGGCTGAAGTCGCTCTTTCTCGGCATGCGAGAGAGACGAGACCGCTGCTGAAGGCACACAGCGGCATTCGGGGAGAACCGCGATTTCTCGACCAGCAACTGCAAACTCTCCGAAGCGGTTCAACGCGAGAGCCGATTTAGACGTGCGTGAGCGAAATAACGGAACTGTGATGCCAAGAACGTGTGAATTCTGCATACTGCATTGCCTGAAAACAGGGGGTTTTTTCTCCGCAGGAAAGAATCCACATCTCTCGACTTTCTGTAACGTCCTCTCTGAAAGCACAACGTGTGTCGCTCCTGGAACTTCTAGCTGCCTTATTAGAGGGGCTTTTCCCTTCCACTCTGTTCTTCACAGAATGCTGAAGTGTAGCATCGGAAAAACGAAATGTCCCTAGGAATAAACGGAAAGGCATAAGAATGAGAGAGAAGCGTAGTGCAGAATGCATGGACACAAGGAGAAGACAAGAACCGCTCCTTTGCGATGTGCGCAGAAGAAGGCGCTCGTCCGAGAAAAGCATCCGGCTGAAGTCGCTCTTTCTCGGCATGCGAGAGAGACGAGACCGCTGCTGAAGGCACACAGCGGCATTCGGGGAGAACCGCGATTTCTCGACCAGCAACTGCAAACTCTCCGAAGCGGTTCAACGCGAGAGCCGATTTAGACGTGCGTGAGCGAAATAACGGAACTGTGATGCCAAGAACGTGTGAATTCTGCATACTGCATTGCCTGAAAACAGGGGTTTTTTTCTCCGCAGGAAAGAATCCACATCTCTCGACTTTCTGTAACGTCCTCTCTGAAAGCACAACGTGTGTCGCTCCTGGAACTTCTAGCTGCCTTATTAGAGGGGCTTTTCCCTTCCACTCTGTTCTTCACAGAATGCTGAAGTGTAGCATCGGAAAAACAGAGAAAAACGAAATGTCCCTAGGAATAAACGGAAAGGCATAAGAATGAGAGAGAAGCGTAGTGCAGAATGCATGGACACAAGGAGAAGACAAGAACCGCTCCTTTGCGATGTGCGCAGAAGAAGGCGCTCGTCCGAGAAAAGCATCCGGCTGAAGTCGCTCTTTCTCGGCATGCGAGAGAGACGAGACCGCTGCTGAAGGCACACAGCGGCATTCGGGGAGAAGTGCGATTTCTCGGCCAGCAACTGCAAACTCTCCGAAGCGGTTAACAGAGAGTGGCGCCGTCCACCCACGAGAGCGAAATAGCGAAATTGCTATGCCGAGAACGTGCGATTTCAGAATACTGCATTTCCTGAAAACAGGGGGTTTTTTCTCCGCAGGAAAGAATCCACATCTCTCGACTTTCTGTAACGTCCTCTCTGAAAGCACAACGTGTGTCGCTCCTGGAACTTCTAGCTGCCTTATTAGAGGGGCTTTTCCCTTCCACTCTGTTCTTCACTGAATGCTGAAGTGTAGCATCGGAAAAACAGAGAAAAACGAAATGTCCCTAGGAATAAACGGAAAGGCATAAGAATGAGAGAGAAGCGTAGTGCAGAATGCATGGACACAAGGAGAAGACAAGAACCGCTCCTTTGCGATGTGCGCAGAAGAAGGCGCTCGTCCGAGAAAAGCATCCGGCTGAAGTCGATCTTTCTCGGCATGCGAGAGAGACGAGACCGCTGCTGAAGGCACACAGCGGCATTCGGGGAGAACCGCGATTTCTCGACCAGCAACTGCAAACTCTCCGAAGCGGTTCAACGCGAGAGCCGATTTAGACGTGCGTGAGCGAAATAACGGAACTGTGATGCCAAGAACGTGTGAATTCTGCATACTGCATTGCCTGAAAACAGGGGGTTTTTTCTCCGCAGGAAAGAATCCACATCTCTCGACTTTCTGTAACGTCCTCTCTGAAAGCACAACGTGTGTCGCTCCTGGAACTTCTAGCTGCCTTATTAGAGGGGCTTTTCCCTTCCACTCTGTTCTTCACAGAATGCTGAAGTGTAGCATTGGAAAAACAGAGAAAAACGAAATGTCCCTAGGAATAAACGGAAAGGCATAAGAATGAGAGAGAAGCGTAGTGCAGAATGCATGGACACAAGGAGAAGACAAGAACCGCTCCTTTGCGATGTGCGCAGAAGAAGGCGCTCGTCCGAGAAAAGCATCCGGCTGAAGTCGCTCTTTCTCGGCATGCGAGAGAGACGAGACCGCTGCTGAAGGCACACAGCGGCATTCGGGGAGAAGTGCGATTTCTCGGCCAGCAACTGCAAACTCTCCGAAGCGGTTAACAGAGAGTGGCGCCGTCCACCCACGAGAGCGAAATAGCGAAATTGCTATGCCGAGAACGTGCGATTTCAGAATACTGCATTTCCTGAAAACAGGGGGTTTTTTCTCCGCAGGAAAGAATCCACATCTCTCGACTTTCTGTAACGTCCTCTCTGAAAGCACAACGTGTGTCGCTCCTGGAACTTCTAGCTGCCTTATTAGAGGGGCTTTTCCCTTCCACTCTGTTCTTCACTGAATGCTGAAGTGTAGCATCGGAAAAACAGAGAAAAACGAAATGTCCCTAGGAATAAACGGAAAGGCATAAGAATGAGAGAGAAGCGTAGTGCAGAATGCATGGACACAAGGAGAAGACAAGAACCGCTCCTTTGCGATGTGCGCAGAAGAAGGCGCTCGTCCGAGAAAAGCATTTGGCTGAAGTCGCTCTTTCTCGGCATGCGAGAGAGACGAGACCGCTGCTGAAGGCACACAGCGGCATTCGGGGAGAACCGCGATTTCTCGACCAGCAACTGCAAACTCTCCGAAGCGGTTCAACGCGAGAGCCGATTTAGACGTGCGTGAGCGAAATAACGGAACTGTGATGCCAAGAACGTGTGAATTCTGCATACTGCATTGCCTGAAAACAGGGGGTTTTTTCTCCGCAGGAAAGAATCCACATCTCTCGACTTTCTGTAACGTCCTCTCTGAAAGCACAACGTGTGTCGCTCCTGGAACTTCTAGCTGCCTTATTAGAGGGGCTTTTCCCTTCCACTCTGTTCGTCACTGAATGCTGAAGTGTAGCATCGGAAAAACAGAGAAAAACGAAATGTCCCTAGGAATAAACGGAAAGGCATAAGAATGAGAGAGAAGCGTAGTGCAGAATGCATGGACACAAGGAGAAGACAAGAACCGCTCCTTTGCGATGTGCGCAGAAGAAGGCGCTCGTCCGAGAAAAGCATCCGGCTGAAGTCGCTCTTTCTCGGCATGCGAGAGAGACGAGACCGCTGCTGAAGGCACACAGCGGCATTCGGGGAGAACCGCGATTTCTCGACCAGCAACTGCAAACTCTCCGAAGCGGTTCAACGCGAGAGCTGATTTAGACGTGCGTGAGCGAAATAGCGAAATTGCTATGCCGAGAACGTGCGATTTCAGAATACTGCATTTCCTGAAAACAGGGGTTTTTTTCTCCGCAGGAAAGAATCCACATCTCTCGACTTTCTGTAACGTCCTCTCTGAAAGCACAACGTGTGTCGCTCCTGGAACTTCTAGCTGCCTTATTAGAGGGGCTTTTCCCTTCCACTCTGTTCTTCACTGAATGCTGAAGTGTAGCATCGGAAAAACAGAGAAAAACGAAATGTCCCTAGGAATAAACGGAAAGGCATAAGAATGAGAGAGAAGCGTAGTGCAGAATGCATGGACACAAGGAGAAGACAAGAACCGCTCCTTTGCGATGTGCGCAGAAGAAGCCGCTCGTCCGAGAAAAGCATCCGGCTGAAGTCGCTCTTTCTCGGCATGCGAGAGAGACGAGACCGCTGCTGAAGGCACACAGCGGCATTCGGGGAGAACCGCGATTTCTCGACCAGCAACTGCGAACTCTCCGAAGCGGTTCAACGCGAGAGCCGATTTAGACGTGCGTGAGCGAAATAACGGAACTGTGATGCCAAGAACGTGTGAATTCTGCATACTGCATTGCCTGAAAACAGGGGGTTTTTTCTCCGCAGGAAAGAATCCACATCTCTCGACTTTCTGTAACGTCCTCTCTGAAAGCACAACGTGTGTCGCTCCTGGAACTTCTAGCTGCCTTATTAGAGGGGCTTTTCCCTTCCACTCTGTTCTTCACAGAATGCTGAAGTGTAGCATCGGAAAAACAGAGAAAAACGAAATGTCCCTAGGAATAAACGGAAAGGCATAAGAATGAGAGAGAAGCGTAGTGCAGAATGCATGGACACAAGGAGAAGACAAGAACCGCTCCTTTGCGATGTGCGCAGAAGAAGCCGCTCGTCCGAGAAAAGCATCCGGCTGAAGTCGCTCTTTCTCGGCATGCGAGAGAGACGAGACCGCTGCTGAAGGCACACAGCGGCATTCGGGGAGAACCGCGATTTCTCGACCAGCAACTGCAAACTCTCCGAAGCGGTTCAACGCGAGAGCCGATTTAGACGTGCGTGAGCGAAATAGCGAAATTGCTATGCCGAGAACGTGCGATTTCAGAATACTGCATTTCCTGAAAACAGGGGTTTTTTTCTCCGCAGGAAAGAATCCACATCTCTCGACTTTCTGTAACGTCCTCTCTGAAAGCACAACGTGTGTCGCTCCTGGAACTTCTAGCTGCCTTATTAGAGGGGCTTTTCCCTTCCACTCTGTTCTTCACTGAATGCTGAAGTGTAGCATCGGAAAAACAGAGAAAAACGAAATGTCCCTAGGAATAAACGGAAAGGCATAAGAATGAGAGAGAAGCGTAGTGCAGAATGCATGGACACAAGGAGAAGACAAGAACCGCTCCTTTGCGATGTGCGCAGAAGAAGGCGCTCGTCCGAGAAAAGCATCCGGCTGAAGTCGCTCTTTCTCGGCATGCGAGAGAGACGAGACCGCTGCTGAAGGCACACAGCGGCATTCGGGGAGAAGTGCGATTTCTCGGCCAGCAACTGCAAACTCTCCGAAGCGGTTAACAGAGAGTGGCGCCGTCCACCCACGAGAGCGAAATAGCGAAATTGCTATGCCGAGAACGTGCGATTTCAGAATACTGCATTTCCTGAAAACAGGGGGTTTTTTCTCCGCAGGAAAGAATCCACATCTCTCGACTTTCTGTAACGTCCTCTCTGAAAGCACAACGTGTGTCGCTCCTGGAACTTCTAGCTGCCTTATTAGAGGGGCTTTTCCCTTCCACTCTGTTCTTCACTGAATGCTGAAGTGTAGCATCGGAAAAACAGAGAAAAACGAAATGTCCCTAGGAATAAACGGAAAGGCATAAGAATGAGAGAGAAGCGTAGTGCAGAATGCATGGACACAAGGAGAAGACAAGAACCGCTCCTTTGCGATGTGCGCAGAAGAAGCCGCTCGTCCGAGAAAAGCAGCCGGCTGAAGTCGCTCTTTCTCGGCATGCGAGAGAGACGAGACCGCTGCTGAAGGCACACAGCGGCATTCGGGGAGAACCGCGATTTCTCGACCAGCAACTGCAAACTCTCCGAAGCGGTTCAACGCGAGAGCCGATTTAGACGTGCGTGAGCGAAATAACGGAACTGTGATGCCAAGAACGTGTGAATTCTGCATACTGCATTGCCTGAAAACAGGGGGTTTTTTCTCCGCAGGAAAGAATCCACATCTCTCGACTTTCTGTAACGTCCTCTCTGAAAGCACAACGTGTGTCGCTCCTGGAACTTCTAGCTGCCTTATTAGAGGGGCTTTTCCCTTCCACTCTGTTCTTCACTGAATGCTGAAGTGTAGCATCGGAAAAACAGAGAAAAACGAAATGTCCCTAGGAATAAACGGAAAGGCATAAGAATGAGAGAGAAGCGTAGTGCAGAATGCATGGACACAAGGAGAAGACAAGAACCGCTCCTTTGCGATGTGCGCAGAAGAAGCCGCTCGTCCGAGAAAAGCATCCGGCTGAAGTCGCTCTTTCTCGGCATGCGAGAGAGACGAGACCGCTGCTGAAGGCACACAGCGGCATTCGGGGAGAACCGCGATTTCTCGACCAGCAACTGCAAACTCTCCGAAGCGGTTCAACGCGAGAGCCGATTTAGACGTGCGTGAGCGAAATAGCGAAATTGCTATGCCGAGAACGTGCGATTTCAGAATACTGCATTTCCTGAAAACAGGGGGTTTTTTCTCCGCAGGAAAGAATCCACATCTCTCGACTTTCTGTAACGTCCTCTCTGAAAGCACAACGTGTGTCGCTCCTGGAACTTCTAGCTGCCTTATTAGAGGGGCTTTTCCCTTCCACTCTGTTCTTCACAGAATGCTGAAGTGTAGCATCGGAAAAACAGAGAAAAACGAAATGTCCCTAGGAATAAACGGAAAGGCATAAGAATGAGAGAGAAGCGTAGTGCAGAATGCATGGACACAAGGAGAAGACAAGAACCGCTCCTTTGCGATGTGCGCAGAAGAAGCCGCTCGTCCGAGAAAAGCATCCGGCTGAAGTCGCTCTTTCTCGGCATGCGAGAGAGACGAGACCGCTGCTGAAGGCACACAGCGGCATTCGGGGAGAACCGCGATTTCTCGACCAGCAACTGCAAACTCTCCGAAGCGGTTCAACGCGAGAGCCGATTTAGACGTGCGTGAGCGAAATAGCGAAATTGCTATGCCGAGAACGTGCGATTTCAGAATACTGCATTTCCTGAAAACAGGGGGTTTTTTCTCCGCAGGAAAGAATCCACATCTCTCGACTTTCTGTAACGTCCTCTCTGAAAGCACAACGTGTGTCGCTCCTGGAACTTCTAGCTGCCTTATTAGAGGGGCTTTTCCCTTCCACTCTGTTCTTCACAGAATGCTGAAGTGTAGCATCGGAAAAACAGAGAAAAACGAAATGTCCCTAGGAATAAACGGAAAGGCATAAGAATGAGAGAGAAGCGTAGTGCAGAATGCATGGACACAAGGAGAAGACAAGAACCGCTCCTTTGCGATGTGCGCAGAAGAAGCCGCTCGTCCGAGAAAAGCATCCGGCTGAAGTCGCTCTTTCTCGGCATGCGAGAGAGACGAGACCGCTGCTGAAGGCACACAGCGGCATTCGGGGAGAAGTGCGATTTCTCGGCCAGCAACTGCAAACTCTCCGAAGCGGTTAACAGAGAGTGGCGCCGTCCACCCACGAGAGCGAAATAGCGAAATTGCTATGCCGAGAACGTGCGATTTCAGAATACTGCATTTCCTGAAAACAGGGGGTTTTTTCTCCGCAGGAAAGAATCCACATCTCTCGACTTTCTGTAACGTCCTCTCTGAAAGCACAACGTGTGTCGCTCCTGGAACTTCTAGCTGCCTTATTAGAGGGGCTTTTCCCTTCCACTCTGTTCTTCACTGAATGCTGAAGTGTAGCATCGGAAAAACAGAGAAAAACGAAATGTCCCTAGGAATAAACGGAAAGGCATAAGAATGAGAGAGAAGCGTAGTGCAGAATGCATGGACACAAGGAGAAGACAAGAACCGCTCCTTTGCGATGTGCGCAGAAGAAGCCGCTCGTCCGAGAAAAGCATCCGGCTGAAGTCGCTCTTTCTCGGCATGCGAGAGAGACGAGACCGCTGCTGAAGGCACACAGCGGCATTCGGGGAGAACCGCGATTTCTCGACCAGCAACTGCAAACTCTCCGAAGCGGTTCAACGCGAGAGCCGATTTAGACGTGCGTGAGCGAAATAACGGAACTGTGATGCCAAGAACGTGTGAATTCTGCATACTGCATTGCCTGAAAACAGGGGGTTTTTTCTCCGCAGGAAAGAATCCACATCTCTCGACTTTCTGTAACGTCCTCTCTGAAAGCACAACGTGTGTCGCTCCTGGAACTTCTAGCTGCCTTATTAGAGGGGCTTTTCCCTTCCACTCTGTTCTTCACTGAATGCTGAAGTGTAGCATCGGAAAAACAGAGAAAAACGAAATGTCCCTAGGAATAAACGGAAAGGCATAAGAATGAGAGAGAAGCGTAGTGCAGAATGCATGGACACAAGGAGAAGACAAGAACCGCTCCTTTGCGATGTGCGCAGAAGAAGCCGCTCGTCCGAGAAAAGCATCCGGCTGAAGTCGCTCTTTCTCGGCATGCGAGAGAGACGAGACCGCTGCTGAAGGCACACAGCGGCATTCGGGGAGAAGTGCGATTTCTCGGCCAGCAACTGCAAACTCTCCGAAGCGGTTAACAGAGAGTGGCGCCGTCCACCCACGACAGCGAAATAGCGAAATTGCTATGCCGAGAACGTGCGATTTCAGAATACTGCATTTCCTGAAAACAGGGGGTTTTTTCTCCGCAGGAAAGAATCCACATCTCTCGACTTTCTGTAACGTCCTCTCTGAAAGCACAACGTGTGTCGCTCCTGGAACTTCTAGCTGCCTTATTAGAGGGGCTTTTCCCTTCCACTCTGTTCTTCACAGAATGCTGAAGTGTAGCATCGGAAAAACAGAGAAAAACGAAATGTCCCTAGGAATAAACGGAAAGGCATAAGAATGAGAGAGAAGCGTAGTGCAGAATGCATGGACACAAGGAGAAGACAAGAACCGCTCCTTTGCGATGTGCGCAGAAGAAGCCGCTCGTCCGAGAAAAGCAGCCGGCTGAAGTCGCTCTTTCTCGGCATGCGAGAGAGACGAGACCGCTGCTGAAGGCACACAGCGGCATTCGGGGAGAACCGCGATTTCTCGACCAGCAACTGCAAACTCTCCGAAGCGGTTCAACGCGAGAGCCGATTTAGACGTGCGTGAGCGAAATAACGGAACTGTGATGCCAAGAACGTGTGAATTCTGCATACTGCATTGCCTGAAAACAGGGGGTTTTTTCTCCGCAGGAAAGAATCCACATCTCTCGACTTTCTGTAACGTCCTCTCTGAAAGCACAACGTGTGTCGCTCCTGGAACTTCTAGCTGCCTTATTAGAGGGGCTTTTCCCTTCCACTCTGTTCTTCACAGAATGCTGAAGTGTAGCATCGGAAAAACAGAGAAAAACGAAATGTCCCTAGGAATAAACGGAAAGGCATAAGAATGAGAGAGAAGCGTAGTGCAGAATGCATGGACACAAGGAGAAGACAAGAACCGCTCCTTTGCGATGTGCGCAGAAGAAGCCGCTCGTCCGAGAAAAGCAGCCGGCTGAAGTCGCTCTTTCTCGGCATGCGAGAGAGACGAGACCGCTGCTGAAGGCACACAGCGGCATTCGGGGAGAACCGCGATTTCTCGGCCAGCAACTGCAAACTCTCCGAAGCGGTTAACAGAGAGTGGCGCCGTCCACCCACGAGAGCGAAATAGCGAAATTGCTATGCCGAGAACGTGCGATTTCAGAATACTGCATTTCCTGAAAACAGGGGGTTTTTTCTCCGCAGGAAAGAATCCACATCTCTCGACTTTCTGTAACGTCCTCTCTGAAAGCACAACGTGTGTCGCTCCTGGAACTTCTAGCTGCCTTATTAGAGGGGCTTTTCCCTTCCACTCTGTTCTTCACAGAATGCTGAAGTGTAGCATCGGAAAAACAGAGAAAAACGAAATGTCCCTAGGAATAAATGGAAAGGCATAAGAATGAGAGAGAAGCGTAGTGCAGAATGCATGGACACAAGGAGAAGACAAGAACCGCTCCTTTGCGATGTGCGCAGAAGAAGCCGCTCGTCCGAGAAAAGCAGCCGGCTGAAGTCGCTCTTTCTCGGCATGCGAGAGAGACGAGACCGCTCATGGAGAAATTATGAGGTATTTTTATGAAACCAGGTATTACCTTGAAAGAGTATGTCAGTGATCAAATGCCATATTTCTGGGAGGGAACATCTGATGTGGGGGGGAGAAGGTGATGTATGTGTGAGAAAGCTGGTGTTTCTGGGAGAAAATGCCAGGTATTGGTGAGGAAACAGATGCTAGAGAGGGAAAAGGCTGGTATTTTGGGGAAAAAAGGCCGTTTTTTAAAGAATAAGCTGGCATTTCTGGGAGAATATGTCCCATCTTTGGGAGAAAACGGGTGTATGTGGGAGAAAATGTCGTGTATTTGGGAGAAAGCTGGTGTATGTGGGAGAAAAGGCCATTGTGATGGGAGTCAGTGTGATCTTGAGGAGTGGAAAGCAGTATTCTTGAGATGAAACGTGAGGTATTTCTAAGAGTCCTGGTATTTCTGGGAGAAAATGTCTTGTTTTGGAGAGCCAAAGTCCCATTTTGGGGGCAGAAGCTGGTATTTCTGTGACACTGCCATCTTGATGGGGGTAAGTGTGATCTTGAGGAGTGTAAAGCAGCATTTTGGTTAGAAAATGGGAGCTCTTCCTAAGAGCAGTGCTATTTCTGGGAGAAAAGGAGCTCTACTGGGCATAAAAATGGTGTATCTGTGATAAAATGCCACATTTCTGAAAGAAACTGTCCTCTTGCGGAGTGTAATGCTGTATGTTCCGGAGGAAATGGGAAATATTCAGCAGAGTCCTGGTATTTCTGGGAGAAGAGGTCTGATGTGGGGGGGGGAAGGTGATGTATCTGTGAGAAAGCTGGTGTTTCTGGGAGAAAATGCCAGGTATTGGTGAGGAAACAGATGCTAGAGAGGGAAAAGGCTGGTATTTTGGGGAAAAAAGGCCGTTTTTTAAAGAATAAGCTGGCATTTCTGGGAGAATATGTCCCATCTTTGGGAGAAAACGGGTGTATGTGGGAGAAAATGTCGTGTATTTGGGAGAAAGCTGGTGTATGTGGGAGAAAAGGCCATTGTGATGGGAGTCAGTGTGATCTTGAGGAGTGGAAAGCAGTATTCTTGAGATGAAACGTGAGGTATTTCTAAGAGTCCTGGTATTTCTGGGAGAAAATGTCTTGTTTTGGAGAGCCAAAGTCCCATTTTGGGGGCAGAAGCTGGTATTTCTGTGACACTGCCATCTTGATGGGGGTAAGTGTGATCTTGAGGAGTGTAAAGCAGCATTTTGGTTAGAAAATGGGAGCTCTTCCTAAGAGCAGTGCTATTTCTGGGAGAAAAGGAGCTCTACTGGGCATAAAAATGGTGTATCTGTGATAAAATGCCACATTTCTGAGAGAAACTGTCCTCTTGCGGAGTGTAATGCTGTATGTTCCGGAGGAAATGGGAAATATTCAGCAGAGTCCTGGTATTTCTGGGAGAAGAGGTCTGATGTGGGGGGGGGAAGGTGATGTATCTGTGAGAAAGCTGGTGTTTCTGGGAGAAAATGCCAGGTATTGGTGAGGAAACAGATGCTAGAGAGGGAAAAGGCTGGTATTTTGGGGAAAAAAGGCCGTTTTTTAAAGAATAAGCTGGCATTTCTGGGAGAATATGTCCCATCTTTGGGAGAAAACGGGTGTATGTGGGAGAAAATGTCGTGTATTTGGGAGAAAGCTGGTGTATGTGGGAGAAAAGGCCATTGTGATGGGAGTCAGTGTGATCTTGAGGAGTGGAAAGCAGTATTCTTGAGATGAAACGTGAGGTATTTCTAAGAGTCCTGGTATTTCTGGGAGAAAATGTCTTGTTTTGGAGAGCCAAAGTCCCATTTTGGGGGCAGAAGCTGGTATTTCTGTGACACTGCCATCTTGATGGGGGTAAGTGTGATCTTGAGGAGTGTAAAGCAGCATTTTGGTTAGAAAATGGGAGCTCTTCCTAAGAGCAGTGCTATTTCTGGGAGAAAAGGAGCTCTACTGGGCATAAAAATGGTGTATCTGTGATAAAATGCCACATTTCTGAAAGAAACTGTCCTCTTGCGGAGTGTAATGCTGTATGTTCCGGAGGAAATGGGAAATATTCAGCAGAGTCCTGGTATTTCTGGGAGAAGAGGTCTGATGTGGGGGGGGGAAGGTGATGTATCTGTGAGAAAGCTGGTGTTTCTGGGAGAAAATGCCAGGTATTGGTGAGGAAACAGATGCTAGAGAGGGAAAAGGCTGGTATTTTGGGGAAAAAAGGCCGTTTTTTAAAGAATAAGCTGGCATTTCTGGGAGAATATGTCCCATCTTTGGGAGAAAACGGGTGTATGTGGGAGAAAATGTCGTGTATTTGGGAGAAAGCTGGTGTATGTGGGAGAAAAGGCCATTGTGATGGGAGTCAGTGTGATCTTGAGGAGTGGAAAGCAGTATTCTTGAGATGAAACGTGAGGTATTTCTAAGAGTCCTGGTATTTCTGGGAGAAAATGTCTTGTTTTGGAGAGCCAAAGTCCCATTTTGGGGGCAGAAGCTGGTATTTCTGTGACACTGCCATCTTGATGGGGGTAAGTGTGATCTTGAGGAGTGTAAAGCAGCATTTTGGTTAGAAAATGGGAGCTCTTCCTAAGAGCAGTGCTATTTCTGGGAGAAAAGGAGCTCTACTGGGCATAAAAATGGTGTATCTGTGATAAAATGCCACATTTCTGAAAGAAACTGTCCTCTTGCGGAGTGTAATGCTGTATGTTCCGGAGGAAATGGGAAATATTCAGCAGAGTCCTGGTATTTCTGGGAGAAGAGGTCTGATGTGGGGGGGGGAAGGTGATGTATCTGTGAGAAAGCTGGTGTTTCTGGGAGAAAATGCCAGGTATTGGTGAGGAAACAGATGCTAGAGAGGGAAAAGGCTGGTATTTTGGGGAAAAAAGGCCGTTTTTTAAAGAATAAGCTGGCATTTCTGGGAGAATATGTCCCATCTTTGGGAGAAAACGGGTGTATGTGGGAGAAAATGTCGTGTATTTGGGAGAAAGCTGGTGTATGTGGGAGAAAAGGCCATTGTGATGGGAGTCAGTGTGATCTTGAGGAGTGGAAAGCAGTATTCTTGAGATGAAACGTGAGGTATTTCTAAGAGTCCTGGTATTTCTGGGAGAAAATGTCTTGTTTTGGAGAGCCAAAGTCCCATTTTGGGGGCAGAAGCTGGTATTTCTGTGACACTGCCATCTTGATGGGGGTAAGTGTGATCTTGAGGAGTGTAAAGCAGCATTTTGGTTAGAAAATGGGAGCTCTTCCTAAGAGCAGTGCTATTTCTGGGAGAAAAGGAGCTCTACTGGGCATAAAAATGGTGTATCTGTGATAAAATGCCACATTTCTGAGAGAAACTGTCCTCTTGCGGAGTGTAATGCTGTATGTTCCGGAGGAAATGGGAAATATTCAGCAGAGTCCTGGTATTTCTGGGAGAAGAGGTCTGATGTGGGGGGGGGAAGGTGATGTATCTGTGAGAAAGCTGGTGTTTCTGGGAGAAAATGCCAGGTATTGGTGAGGAAACAGATGCTAGAGAGGGAAGAGGCTGGTATTTTGGGGAAAAAAGGCCGTTTTTTAAAGAATAAGCTGGCATTTCTGGGAGAATATGTCCCATCTTTGGGAGAAAACGGGTGTATGTGGGAGAAAATGTCGTGTATTTGGGAGAAAGCTGGTGTATGTGGGAGAAAAGGCCATTGTGATGGGAGTCAGTGTGATCTTGAGGAGTGGAAAGCAGTATTCTTGAGATGAAACGTGAGGTATTTCTAAGAGTCCTGGTATTTCTGGGAGAAAATGTCTTGTTTTGGAGAGCCAAAGTCCCATTTTGGGGGCAGAAGCTGGTATTTCTGTGACACTGCCATCTTGATGGGGGTAAGTGTGATCTTGAGGAGTGTAAAGCAGCATTTTGGTTAGAAAATGGGAGCTCTTCCTAAGAGCAGTGCTATTTCTGGGAGAAAAGGAGCTCTACTGGGCATAAAAATGGTGTATCTGTGATAAAATACCACATTTCTGAAAGAAACTGTCCTCTTGCGGAGTGTAATGCTGTATGTTCCGGAGGAAATGGGAAATATTCAGCAGAGTCCTGGTATTTCTGGGAGAAGAGGTCTGATGTGGGGGGGGGAAGGTGATGTATCTGTGAGAAAGCTGGTGTTTCTGGGAGAAAATGCCAGGTATTGGTGAGGAAACAGATGCTAGAGAGGGAAAAGGCTGGTATTTTGGGGAAAAAAGGCCGTTTTTTAAAGAATAAGCTGGCATTTCTGGGAGAATATGTCCCATCTTTGGGAGAAAACGGGTGTATGTGGGAGAAAATGTCGTGTATTTGGGAGAAAGCTGGTGTATGTGGGAGAAAAGGCCATTGTGATGGGAGTCAGTGTGATCTTGAGGAGTGGAAAGCAGTATTCTTGAGATGAAACGTGAGGTATTTCTAAGAGTCCTGGTATTTCTGGGAGAAAATGTCTTGTTTTGGAGAGCCAAAGTCCCATTTTGGGGGCAGAAGCTGGTATTTCTGTGACACTGCCATCTTGATGGGGGTAAGTGTGATCTTGAGGAGTGTAAAGCAGCATTTTGGTTAGAAAATGGGAGCTCTTCCTAAGAGCAGTGCTATTTCTGGGAGAAAAGGAGCTCTACTGGGCATAAAAATGGTGTATCTGTGATAAAATGCCACATTTCTGAAAGAAACTGTCCTCTTGCGGAGTGTAATGCTGTATGTTCCGGAGGAAATGGGAAATATTCAGCAGAGTCCTGGTATTTCTGGGAGAAGAGGTCTGATGTGGGGGGGGGAAGGTGATGTATCTGTGAGAAAGCTGGTGTTTCTGGGAGAAAATGCCAGGTATTGGTGAGGAAACAGATGCTAGAGAGGGAAAAGGCTGGTATTTTGGGGAAAAAAGGCCGTTTTTTAAAGAATAAGCTGGCATTTCTGGGAGAATATGTCCCATCTTTGGGAGAAAACGGGTGTATGTGGGAGAAAATGTCGTGTATTTGGGAGAAAGCTGGTGTATGTGGGAGAAAAGGCCATTGTGATGGGAGTCAGTGTGATCTTGAGGAGTGGAAAGCAGTATTCTTGAGATGAAACGTGAGGTATTTCTAAGAGTCCTGGTATTTCTGGGAGAAAATGTCTTGTTTTGGAGAGCCAAAGTCCCATTTTGGGGGCAGAAGCTGGTATTTCTGTGACACTGCCATCTTGATGGGGGTAAGTGTGATCTTGAGGAGTGTAAAGCAGCATTTTGGTTAGAAAATGGGAGCTCTTCCTAAGAGCAGTGCTATTTCTGGGAGAAAAGGAGCTCTACTGGGCATAAAAATGGTGTATCTGTGATAAAATACCACATTTCTGAAAGAAACTGTCCTCTTGCGGAGTGTAATGCTGTATGTTCCGGAGGAAATGGGAAATATTCAGCAGAGTCCTGGTATTTCTGGGAGAAGAGGTCTGATGTGGGGGGGGGAAGGTGATGTATCTGTGAGAAAGCTGGTGTTTCTGGGAGAAAATGCCAGGTATTGGTGAGGAAACAGATGCTAGAGAGGGAAAAGGCTGGTATTTTGGGGAAAAAAGGCCGTTTTTTAAAGAATAAGCTGGCATTTCTGGGAGAATATGTCCCATCTTTGGGAGAAAACGGGTGTATGTGGGAGAAAATGTCGTGTATTTGGGAGAAAGCTGGTGTATGTGGGAGAAAAGGCCATTGTGATGGGAGTCAGTGTGATCTTGAGGAGTGGAAAGCAGTATTCTTGAGATGAAACGTGAGGTATTTCTAAGAGTCCTGGTATTTCTGGGAGAAAATGTCTTGTTTTGGAGAGCCAAAGTCCCATTTTGGGGGCAGAAGCTGGTATTTCTGTGACACTGCCATCTTGATGGGGGTAAGTGTGATCTTGAGGAGTGTAAAGCAGCATTTTGGTTAGAAAATGGGAGCTCTTCCTAAGAGCAGTGCTATTTCTGGGAGAAAAGGAGCTCTACTGGGCATAAAAATGGTGTATCTGTGATAAAATGCCACATTTCTGAAAGAAACTGTCCTCTTGCGGAGTGTAATGCTGTATGTTCCGGAGGAAATGGGAAATATTCAGCAGAGTCCTGGTATTTCTGGGAGAAGAGGTCTGATGTGGGGGGGGGGAAGGTGATGTATCTGTGAGAAAGCTGGTGTTTCTGGGAGAAAATGCCAGGTATTGGTGAGGAAACAGATGCTAGAGAGGGAAAAGGCTGGTATTTTGGGGAAAAAAGGCCGTTTTTTAAAGAATAAGCTGGCATTTCTGGGAGAATATGTCCCATCTTTGGGAGAAAACGGGTGTATGTGGGAGAAAATGTCGTGTATTTGGGAGAAAGCTGGTGTATGTGGGAGAAAAGGCCATTGTGATGGGAGTCAGTGTGATCTTGAGGAGTGGAAAGCAGTATTCTTGAGATGAAACGTGAGGTATTTCTAAGAGTCCTGGTATTTCTGGGAGAAAATGTCTTGTTTTGGAGAGCCAAAGTCCCATTTTGGGGGCAGAAGCTGGTATTTCTGTGACACTGCCATCTTGATGGGGGTAAGTGTGATCTTGAGGAGTGTAAAGCAGCATTTTGGTTAGAAAATGGGAGCTCTTCCTAAGAGCAGTGCTATTTCTGGGAGAAAAGGAGCTCTACTGGGCATAAAAATGGTGTATCTGTGATAAAATGCCACATTTCTGAAAGAAACTGTCCTCTTGCGGAGTGTAATGCTGTATGTTCCGGAGGAAATGGGAAATATTCAGCAGAGTCCTGGTATTTCTGGGAGAAGAGGTCTGATGTGGGGGGGGGAAGGTGATGTATCTGTGAGAAAGCTGGTGTTTCTGGGAGAAAATGCCAGGTATTGGTGAGGAAACAGATGCTAGAGAGGGAAAAGGCTGGTATTTTGGGGAAAAAAGGCCGTTTTTTAAAGAATAAGCTGGCATTTCTGGGAGAATATGTCCCATCTTTGGGAGAAAACGGGTGTATGTGGGAGAAAATGTCGTGTATTTGGGAGAAAGCTGGTGTATGTGGGAGAAAAGGCCATTGTGATGGGAGTCAGTGTGATCTTGAGGAGTGGAAAGCAGTATTCTTGAGATGAAACGTGAGGTATTTCTAAGAGTCCTGGTATTTCTGGGAGAAAATGTCTTGTTTTGGAGAGCCAAAGTCCCATTTTGGGGGCAGAAGCTGGTATTTCTGTGACACTGCCATCTTGATGGGGGTAAGTGTGATCTTGAGGAGTGTAAAGCAGCATTTTGGTTAGAAAATGGGAGCTCTTCCTAAGAGCAGTGCTATTTCTGGGAGAAAAGGAGCTCTACTGGGCATAAAAATGGTGTATCTGTGATAAAATGCCACATTTCTGAAAGAAACTGTCCTCTTGCGGAGTGTAATGCTGTATGTTCCGGAGGAAATGGGAAATATTCAGCAGAGTCCTGGTATTTCTGGGAGAAGAGGTCTGATGTGGGGGGGGGAAGGTGATGTATCTGTGAGAAAGCTGGTGTTTCTGGGAGAAAATGCCAGGTATTGGTGAGGAAACAGATGCTAGAGAGGGAAAAGGCTGGTATTTTGGGGAAAAAAGGCCGTTTTTTAAAGAATAAGCTGGCATTTCTGGGAGAATATGTCCCATCTTTGGGAGAAAACGGGTGTATGTGGGAGAAAATGTCGTGTATTTGGGAGAAAGCTGGTGTATGTGGGAGAAAAGGCCATTGTGATGGGAGTCAGTGTGATCTTGAGGAGTGGAAAGCAGTATTCTTGAGATGAAACGTGAGGTATTTCTAAGAGTCCTGGTATTTCTGGGAGAAAATGTCTTGTTTTGGAGAGCCAAAGTCCCATTTTGGGGGCAGAAGCTGGTATTTCTGTGACACTGCCATCTTGATGGGGGTAAGTGTGATCTTGAGGAGTGTAAAGCAGCATTTTGGTTAGAAAATGGGAGCTCTTCCTAAGAGCAGTGCTATTTCTGGGAGAAAAGGAGCTCTACTGGGCATAAAAATGGTGTATCTGTGATAAAATGCCACATTTCTGAAAGAAACTGTCCTCTTGCGGAGTGTAATGCTGTATGTTCCGGAGGAAATGGGAAATATTCAGCAGAGTCCTGGTATTTCTGGGAGAAGAGGTCTGATGTGGGGGGGGGAAGGTGATGTATCTGTGAGAAAGCTGGTGTTTCTGGGAGAAAATGCCAGGTATTGGTGAGGAAACAGATGCTAGAGAGGGAAAAGGCTGGTATTTTGGGGAAAAAAGGCCGTTTGTTAAAGAATAAGCTGGCATTTCTGGGAGAATATGTCCCATCTTTGGGAGAAAACGGGTGTATGTGGGAGAAAATGTCGTGTATTTGGGAGAAAGCTGGTGTATGTGGGAGAAAAGGCCATTGTGATGGGAGTCAGTGTGATCTTGAGGAGTGGAAAGCAGTATTCTTGAGATGAAACGTGAGGTATTTCTAAGAGTCCTGGTATTTCTGGGAGAAAATGTCTTGTTTTGGAGAGCCAAAGTCCCATTTTGGGGGCAGAAGCTGGTATTTCTGTGACACTGCCATCTTGATGGGGGTAAGTGTGATCTTGAGGAGTGTAAAGCAGCATTTTGGTTAGAAAATGGGAGCTCTTCCTAAGAGCAGTGCTATTTCTGGGAGAAAAGGAGCTCTACTGGGCATAAAAATGGTGTATCTGTGATAAAATACCACATTTCTGAAAGAAACTGTCCTCTTGCGGAGTGTAATGCTGTATGTTCCGGAGGAAATGGGAAATATTCAGCAGAGTCCTGGTATTTCTGGGAGAAGAGGTCTGATGTGGGGGGGGGAAGGTGATGTATCTGTGAGAAAGCTGGTGTTTCTGGGAGAAAATGCCAGGTATTGGTGAGGAAACAGATGCTAGAGAGGGAAAAGGCTGGTATTTTGGGGAAAAAAGGCCGTTTTTTAAAGAATAAGCTGGCATTTCTGGGAGAATATGTCCCATCTTTGGGAGAAAACGGGTGTATGTGGGAGAAAATGTCGTGTATTTGGGAGAAAGCTGGTGTATGTGGGAGAAAAGGCCATTGTGATGGGAGTCAGTGTGATCTTGAGGAGTGGAAAGCAGTATTCTTGAGATGAAACGTGAGGTATTTCTAAGAGTCCTGGTATTTCTGGGAGAAAATGTCTTGTTTTGGAGAGCCAAAGTCCCATTTTGGGGGCAGAAGCTGGTATTTCTGTGACACTGCCATCTTGATGGGGGTAAGTGTGATCTTGAGGAGTGTAAAGCAGCATTTTGGTTAGAAAATGGGAGCTCTTCCTAAGAGCAGTGCTATTTCTGGGAGAAAAGGAGCTCTACTGGGCATAAAAATGGTGTATCTGTGATAAAATGCCACATTTCTGAAAGAAACTGTCCTCTTGCGGAGTGTAATGCTGTATGTTCCGGAGGAAATGGGAAATATTCAGCAGAGTCCTGGTATTTCTGGGAGAAGAGGTCTGATGTGGGGGGGGGAAGGTGATGTATCTGTGAGAAAGCTGGTGTTTCTGGGAGAAAATGCCAGGTATTGGTGAGGAAACAGATGCTAGAGAGGGAAAAGGCCATCCCTTTGGGAGAGAAGTGGTATTTCTGGGAGAAAATGCCCCAAATCTGGGAGTAAGTGTCATCCTGAGGCGTGTCATGGAGTAGATTTGGGAGGAAATGGAGGTGTTTCACAGAGTAGCGGCACTTCTGGGAGAAAATGTCCTCAGTGGGAAAGACAATGTCCTCTTGAGGGAAGAAAACAGGTCTTTCTTACAGCAAATGTCATCCAATTGGGAGAAAATCTCCTCTCTTGGGGAGAAAAGTGGTCTTTCTGAGAGAAGGTGTCCTCTTCTTGGCTGCAAGTGTCCCATTTGGCATTGTCATGGAGGCTTTTTGGGGAGAAAGCGTGTGGCAGTTGTAAGAGAAGGGGTATTTCTGGGAGCAAATCTCCTCTTTTTGGAAGAGAAGGTGAAATTTCCAAGGGAAAAGTGGCATTTCTGGGAGGAAATGACATAGCTGGGGGAGAAAAGTGGGAATCGGTGGGAAAGAAGATCTTGTACTGGAGAGCAACGGTGGTCTTTTTGGTGTGCCAAGTGGTCTCTTGGGGAGACAACGTGGTAAATAGGGGAGACAATGTCCTCTGGAGGAGTGTCAAGTAGTATTTGGGAGAGCAAACGTCAGGTATTCCTCGGAAACCGGCTGTTTCTGGGAGATAGTAGCAGACTTGGTTGGAAAATGACAGGTGTTTGTGAGAAAGCTGGTATTTTGGGGAAAAAAGGCCGTTTTTTAAAGAATAAGCTGGCATTTCTGGGAGAATATGTCCCATCTTTGGGAGAAAACGGGTGTATGTGGGAGAAAATGTCGTGTATTTGGGAGAAAGCTGGTGTATGTGGGAGAAAAGGCCATTGTGATGGGAGTCAGTGTGATCTTGAGGAGTGGAAAGCAGTATTCTTGAGATGAAACGTGAGGTATTTCTAAGAGTCCTGGTATTTCTGGGAGAAAATGTCTTGTTTTGGAGAGCCAAAGTCCCATTTTGGGGGCAGAAGCTGGTATTTCTGTGACACTGCCATCTTGATGGGGGTAAGTGTGATCTTGAGGAGTGTAAAGCAGCATTTTGGTTAGAAAATGGGAGCTCTTCCTAAGAGCAGTGCTATTTCTGGGAGAAAAGGAGCTCTACTGGGCATAAAAATGGTGTATCTGTGATAAAATGCCACATTTCTGAAAGAAACTGTCCTCTTGCGGAGTGTAATGCTGTATGTTCCGGAGGAAATGGGAAATATTCAGCAGAGTCCTGGTATTTCTGGGAGAAGAGGTCTGATGTGGGGGGGGGAAGGTGATGTATCTGTGAGAAAGCTGGTGTTTCTGGGAGAAAATGCCAGGTATTGGTGAGGAAACAGATGCTAGAGAGGGAAAAGGCTGGTATTTTGGGGAAAAAAGGCCGTTTTTTAAAGAATAAGCTGGCATTTCTGGGAGAATATGTCCCATCTTTGGGAGAAAACGGGTGTATGTGGGAGAAAATGTCGTGTATTTGGGAGAAAGCTGGTGTATGTGGGAGAAAAGGCCATTGTGATGGGAGTCAGTGTGATCTTGAGGAGTGGAAAGCAGTATTCTTGAGATGAAACGTGAGGTATTTCTAAGAGTCCTGGTATTTCTGGGAGAAAATGTCTTGTTTTGGAGAGCCAAAGTCCCATTTTGGGGGCAGAAGCTGGTATTTCTGTGACACTGCCATCTTGATGGGGGTAAGTGTGATCTTGAGGAGTGTAAAGCAGCATTTTGGTTAGAAAATGGGAGCTCTTCCTAAGAGCAGTGCTATTTCTGGGAGAAAAGGAGCTCTACTGGGCATAAAAATGGTGTATCTGTGATAAAATGCCACATTTCTGAAAGAAACTGTCCTCTTGCGGAGTGTAATGCTGTATGTTCCGGAGGAAATGGGAAATATTCAGCAGAGTCCTGGTATTTCTGGGAGAAGAGGTCTGATGTGGGGGGGGGAAGGTGATGTATCTGTGAGAAAGCTGGTGTTTCTGGGAGAAAATGCCAGGTATTGGTGAGGAAACAGATGCTAGAGAGGGAAAAGGCCATCCCTTTGGGAGAGAAGTGGTATTTCTGGGAGAAAATGCCCCAAATCTGGGAGTAAGTGTCATCCTGAGGCGTGTCATGGAGTAGATTTGGGAGGAAATGGAGGTGTTTCACAGAGTAGCGGCACTTCTGGGAGAAAATGTCCTCAGTGGGAAAGACAATGTCCTCTTGAGGGAAGAAAACAGGTCTTTCTTACAGCAAATGTCATCCAATTGGGAGAAAATCTCCTCTCTTGGGGAGAAAAGTGGTCTTTCTGAGAGAAGGTGTCCTCTTCTTGGCTGCAAGTGTCCCATTTGGCATTGTCATGGAGGCTTTTTGGGGAGAAAGCGTGTGGCAGTTGTAAGAGAAGGGGTATTTCTGGGAGCAAATCTCCTCTTTTTGGAAGAGAAGGTGAAATTTCCAAGGGAAAAGTGGCATTTCTGGGAGGAAATGACATAGCTGGGGGAGAAAAGTGGGAACCGGTGGGAAAGAAGATCTTGTACTGGAGAGCAACGGTGGTCTTTTTGGTGTGCCAAGTGGTCTCTTGGGGAGACAACGTGGTAAATAGGGGAGACAATGTCCTCTGGAGGAGTGTCAAGTAGTATTTGGGAGAGCAAACGTCAGGTATTTCTCGGAAACCGGCTGTTTCTGGGAGATAGTAGCAGACTTGGTTGGAAAATGACAGGTGTTTGTGAGAAAGCTGGTATTTTGGGAAAAAAAGGCCGTTTTTTAAAGAATAAGCTGGCATTTCTGGGAGAATATGTCCCATCTTTGGGAGAAAACGGGTGTATGTGGGAGAAAATGTCGTGTATTTGGGAGAAAGCTGGTGTATGTGGGAGAAAAGGCCATTGTGATGGGAGTCAGTGTGATCTTGAGGAGTGGAAAGCAGTATTCTTGAGATGAAACGTGAGGTATTTCTAAGAGTCCTGGTATTTCTGGGAGAAAATGTCTTGTTTTGGAGAGCCAAAGTCCCATTTTGGGGGCAGAAGCTGGTATTTCTGTGACACTGCCATCTTGATGGGGGTAAGTGTGATCTTGAGGAGTGTAAAGCAGCATTTTGGTTAGAAAATGGGAGCTCTTCCTAAGAGCAGTGCTATTTCTGGGAGAAAAGGAGCTCTACTGGGCATAAAAATGGTGTATCTGTGATAAAATGCCACATTTCTGAAAGAAACTGTCCTCTTGCGGAGTGTAATGCTGTATGTTCCGGAGGAAATGGGAAATATTCAGCAGAGTCCTGGTATTTCTGGGAGAAGAGGTCTGATGTGGGGGGGGGGAAGGTGATGTATCTGTGAGAAAGCTGGTGTTTCTGGGAGAAAATGCCAGGTATTGGTGAGGAAACAGATGCTAGAGAGGGAAAAGGCTGGTATTTTGGGGAAAAAAGGCCGTTTTTTAAAGAATAAGCTGGCATTTCTGGGAGAATATGTCCCATCTTTGGGAGAAAACGGGTGTATGTGGGAGAAAATGTCGTGTATTTGGGAGAAAGCTGGTGTATGTGGGAGAAAAGGCCATTGTGATGGGAGTCAGTGTGATCTTGAGGAGTGGAAAGCAGTATTCTTGAGATGAAACGTGAGGTATTTCTAAGAGTCCTGGTATTTCTGGGAGAAAATGTCTTGTTTTGGAGAGCCAAAGTCCCATTTTGGGGGCAGAAGCTGGTATTTCTGTGACACTGCCATCTTGATGGGGGTAAGTGTGATCTTGAGGAGTGTAAAGCAGCATTTTGGTTAGAAAATGGGAGCTCTTCCTAAGAGCAGTGCTATTTCTGGGAGAAAAGGAGCTCTACTGGGCATAAAAATGGTGTATCTGTGATAAAATGCCACATTTCTGAAAGAAACTGTCCTCTTGCGGAGTGTAATGCTGTATGTTCCGGAGGAAATGGGAAATATTCAGCAGAGTCCTGGTATTTCTGGGAGAAGAGGTCTGATGTGGGGGGGGGAAGGTGATGTATCTGTGAGAAAGCTGGTGTTTCTGGGAGAAAATGCCAGGTATTGGTGAGGAAACAGATGCTAGAGAGGGAAAAGGCTGGTATTTTGGGGAAAAAAGGCCGTTTTTTAAAGAATAAGCTGGCATTTCTGGGAGAATATGTCCCATCTTTGGGAGAAAACGGGTGTATGTGGGAGAAAATGTCGTGTATTTGGGAGAAAGCTGGTGTATGTGGGAGAAAAGGCCATTGTGATGGGAGTCAGTGTGATCTTGAGGAGTGGAAAGCAGTATTCTTGAGATGAAACGTGAGGTATTTCTAAGAGTCCTGGTATTTCTGGGAGAAAATGTCTTGTTTTGGAGAGCCAAAGTCCCATTTTGGGGGCAGAAGCTGGTATTTCTGTGACACTGCCATCTTGATGGGGGTAAGTGTGATCTTGAGGAGTGTAAAGCAGCATTTTGGTTAGAAAATGGGAGCTCTTCCTAAGAGCAGTGCTATTTCTGGGAGAAAAGGAGCTCTACTGGGCATAAAAATGGTGTATCTGTGATAAAATGCCACATTTCTGAAAGAAACTGTCCTCTTGCGGAGTGTAATGCTGTATGTTCCGGAGGAAATGGGAAATATTCAGCAGAGTCCTGGTATTTCTGGGAGAAGAGGTCTGATGTGGGGGGGGGAAGGTGATGTATCTGTGAGAAAGCTGGTGTTTCTGGGAGAAAATGCCAGGTATTGGTGAGGAAACAGATGCTAGAGAGGGAAAAGGCCATCCCTTTGGGAGAGAAGTGGTATTTCTGGGAGAAAATGCCCCAAATCGCGGAGTAAGTGTCATCCTGAGGCGTGTCATGGAGTAGATTTGGGAGGAAATGGAGGTGTTTCACAGAGTAGCGGCACTTCTGGGAGAAAATGTCCTCAGTGGGAAAGACAATGTCCTCTTGAGGGAAGAAAACAGGTCTTTCTTACAGCAAATGTCATCCAATTGGGAGAAAATCTCCTCTCTTGGGGAGAAAAGTGGTCTTTCTGAGAGAAGGTGTCCTCTTCTTGGCTGCAAGTGTCCCATTTGGCATTGTCATGGAGGCTTTTTGGGGAGAAAGTGTGTGGCAGTTGTAAGAGAAGGGGTATTTCTGGGAGCAAATCTCCTCTTTTTGGAAGAGAAGGTGAAATTTCCAAGGGAAAAGTGGCATTTCTGGGAGGAAATGACATAGCTGGGGGAGAAAAGTGGGAACCGGTGGGAAAGAAGATCTTGTACTGGAGAGCAACGGTGGTCTTTTTGGTGTGCCAAGTGGTCTCTTGGGGAGACAACGTGGTAAATAGGGGAGACAATGTCCTCTGGAGGAGTGTCAAGTAGTATTTGGGAGAGCAAACGTCAGGTATTTCTCGGAAACCGGCTGTTTCTGGGAGATAATAGCAGACTTGGTTGGAAAATGACAGGTGTTTGTGAGAAAGCTGGTATTTTGGGAAAAAAAGGCCGTTTTTTAAAGAATAAGCTGGCATTTCTGGGAGAATATGTCCCATCTTTGGGAGAAAACGGGTGTATGTGGGAGAAAATGTCGTGTATTTGGGAGAAAGCTGGTGTATGTGGGAGAAAAGGCCATTGTGATGGGAGTCAGTGTGATCTTGAGGAGTGGAAAGCAGTATTCTTGAGATGAAACGTGAGGTATTTCTAAGAGTCCTGGTATTTCTGGGAGAAAATGTCTTGTTTTGGAGAGCCAAAGTCCCATTTTGGGGGCAGAAGCTGGTATTTCTGTGACACTGCCATCTTGATGGGGGTAAGTGTGATCTTGAGGAGTGTAAAGCAGCATTTTGGTTAGAAAATGGGAGCTCTTCCTAAGAGCAGTGCTATTTCTGGGAGAAAAGGAGCTCTACTGGGCATAAAAATGGTGTATCTGTGATAAAATGCCACATTTCTGAAAGAAACTGTCCTCTTGCGGAGTGTAATGCTGTATGTTCCGGAGGAAATGGGAAATATTCAGCAGAGTCCTGGTATTTCTGGGAGAAGAGGTCTGATGTGGGGGGGGGAAGGTGATGCATCTGTGAGAAAGCTGGTGTTTCTGGGAGAAAATGCCAGGTATTGGTGAGGAAACAGATGCTAGAGAGGGAAAAGGCTGGTATTTTGGGGAAAAAAGGCCGTTTTTTAAAGAATAAGCTGGCATTTCTGGGAGAATATGTCCCATCTTTGGGAGAAAACGGGTGTATGTGGGAGAAAATGTCGTGTATTTGGGAGAAAGCTGGTGTATGTGGGAGAAAAGGCCATTGTGATGGGAGTCAGTGTGATCTTGAGGAGTGGAAAGCAGTATTCTTGAGATGAAACGTGAGGTATTTCTAAGAGTCCTGGTATTTCTGGGAGAAAATGTCTTGTTTTGGAGAGCCAAAGTCCCATTTTGGGGGCAGAAGCTGGTATTTCTGTGACACTGCCATCTTGATGGGGGTAAGTGTGATCTTGAGGAGTGTAAAGCAGCATTTTGGTTAGAAAATGGGAGCTCTTCCTAAGAGCAGTGCTATTTCTGGGAGAAAAGGAGCTCTACTGGGCATAAAAATGGTGTATCTGTGATAAAATGCCACATTTCTGAAAGAAACTGTCCTCTTGCGGAGTGTAATGCTGTATGTTCCGGAGGAAATGGGAAATATTCAGCAGAGTCCTGGTATTTCTGGGAGAAGAGGTCTGATGTGGGGGGGGAAGGTGATGTATCTGTGAGAAAGCTGGTGTTTCTGGGAGAAAATGCCAGGTATTGGTGAGGAAACAGATGCTAGAGAGGGAAAAGGCTGGTATTTTGGGGAAAAAAGGCCGTTTGTTAAAGAATAAGCTGGCATTTCTGGGAGAATATGTCCCATCTTTGGGAGAAAACGGGTGTATGTGGGAGAAAATGTCGTGTATTTGGGAGAAAGCTGGTGTATGTGGGAGAAAAGGCCATTGTGATGGGAGTCAGTGTGATCTTGAGGAGTGGAAAGCAGTATTCTTGAGATGAAACGTGAGGTATTTCTAAGAGTCCTGGTATTTCTGGGAGAAAATGTCTTGTTTTGGAGAGCCAAAGTCCCATTTTGGGGGCAGAAGCTGGTATTTCTGTGACACTGCCATCTTGATGGGGGTAAGTGTGATCTTGAGGAGTGTAAAGCAGCATTTTGGTTAGAAAATGGGAGCTCTTCCTAAGAGCAGTGCTATTTCTGGGAGAAAAGGAGCTCTACTGGGCATAAAAATGGTGTATCTGTGATAAAATGCCACATTTCTGAAAGAAACTGTCCTCTTGCGGAGTGTAATGCTGTATGTTCCGGAGGAAATGGGAAATATTCAGCAGAGTCCTGGTATTTCTGGGAGAAGAGGTCTGATGTGGGGGGGGGAAGGTGATGTATCTGTGAGAAAGCTGGTGTTTCTGGGAGAAAATGCCAGGTATTGGTGAGGAAACAGATGCTAGAGAGGGAAAAGGCCATCCCTTTGGGAGAGAAGTGGTATTTCTGGGAGAAAATGCCCCAAATCGCGGAGTAAGTGTCATCCTGAGGCGTGTCATGGAGTAGATTTGGGAGGAAATGGAGGTGTTTCACAGAGTAGCGGCACTTCTGGGAGAAAATGTCCTCAGTGGGAAAGACAATGTCCTCTTGAGGGAAGAAAACAGGTCTTTCTTACAGCAAATGTCATCCAATTGGGAGAAAATCTCCTCTCTTGGGGAGAAAAGTGGTCTTTCTGAGAGAAGGTGTCCTCTTCTTGGCTGCAAGTGTCCCATTTGGCATTGTCATGGAGGCTTTTTGGGGAGAAAGTGTGTGGCAGTTGTAAGAGAAGGGGTATTTCTGGGAGCAAATCTCCTCTTTTTGGAAGAGAAGGTGAAATTTCCAAGGGAAAAGTGGCATTTCTGGGAGGAAATGACATAGCTGGGGGAGAAAAGTGGGAACCGGTGGGAAAGAAGATCTTGTACTGGAGAGCAACGGTGGTCTTTTTGGTGTGCCAAGTGGTCTCTTGGGGAGACAACGTGGTAAATAGGGGAGACAATGTCCTCTGGAGGAGTGTCAAGTAGTATTTGGGAGAGCAAACGTCAGGTATTTCTCGGAAACCGGCTGTTTCTGGGAGATAATAGCAGACTTGGTTGGAAAATGACAGGTGTTTGTGAGAAAGCTGGTATTTTGGGAAAAAAAAGGCCGTTTTTTAAAGAATAAGCTGGCATTTCTGGGAGAATATGTCCCATCTTTGGGAGAAAACGGGTGTATGTGGGAGAAAATGTCGTGTATTTGGGAGAAAGCTGGTGTATGTGGGAGAAAAGGCCATTGTGATGGGAGTCAGTGTGATCTTGAGGAGTGGAAAGCAGTATTCTTGAGATGAAACGTGAGGTATTTCTAAGAGTCCTGGTATTTCTGGGAGAAAATGTCTTGTTTTGGAGAGCCAAAGTCCCATTTTGGGGGCAGAAGCTGGTATTTCTGTGACACTGCCATCTTGATGGGGGTAAGTGTGATCTTGAGGAGTGTAAAGCAGCATTTTGGTTAGAAAATGGGAGCTCTTCCTAAGAGCAGTGCTATTTCTGGGAGAAAAGGAGCTCTACTGGGCATAAAAATGGTGTATCTGTGATAAAATGCCACATTTCTGAAAGAAACTGTCCTCTTGCGGAGTGTAATGCTGTATGTTCCGGAGGAAATGGGAAATATTCAGCAGAGTCCTGGTATTTCTGGGAGAAGAGGTCTGATGTGGGGGGGGGAAGGTGATGCATCTGTGAGAAAGCTGGTGTTTCTGGGAGAAAATGCCAGGTATTGGTGAGGAAACAGATGCTAGAGAGGGAAAAGGCTGGTATTTTGGGGAAAAAAGGCCGTTTGTTAAAGAATAAGCTGGCATTTCTGGGAGAATATGTCCCATCTTTGGGAGAAAACGGGTGTATGTGGGAGAAAATGTCGTGTATTTGGGAGAAAGCTGGTGTATGTGGGAGAAAAGGCCATTGTGATGGGAGTCAGTGTGATCTTGAGGAGTGGAAAGCAGTATTCTTGAGATGAAACGTGAGGTATTTCTAAGAGTCCTGGTATTTCTGGGAGAAAATGTCTTGTTTTGGAGAGCCAAAGTCCCATTTTGGGGGCAGAAGCTGGTATTTCTGTGACACTGCCATCTTGATGGGGGTAAGTGTGATCTTGAGGAGTGTAAAGCAGCATTTTGGTTAGAAAATGGGAGCTCTTCCTAAGAGCAGTGCTATTTCTGGGAGAAAAGGAGCTCTACTGGGCATAAAAATGGTGTATCTGTGATAAAATGCCACATTTCTGAAAGAAACTGTCCTCTTGCGGAGTGTAATGCTGTATGTTCCGGAGGAAATGGGAAATATTCAGCAGAGTCCTGGTATTTCTGGGAGAAGAGGTCTGATGTGGGGGGGGGAAGGTGATGTATCTGTGAGAAAGCTGGTGTTTCTGGGAGAAAATGCCAGGTATTGGTGAGGAAACAGATGCTAGAGAGGGAAAAGGCCATCCCTTTGGGAGAGAAGTGGTATTTCTGGGAGAAAATGCCCCAAATCGCGGAGTAAGTGTCATCCTGAGGCGTGTCATGGAGTAGATTTGGGAGGAAATGGAGGTGTTTCACAGAGTAGCGGCACTTCTGGGAGAAAATGTCCTCAGTGGGAAAGACAATGTCCTCTTGAGGGAAGAAAACAGGTCTTTCTTACAGCAAATGTCATCCAATTGGGAGAAAATCTCCTCTCTTGGGGAGAAAAGTGGTCTTTCTGAGAGAAGGTGTCCTCTTCTTGGCTGCAAGTGTCCCATTTGGCATTGTCATGGAGGCTTTTTGGGGAGAAAGCGTGTGGCAGTTGTAAGAGAAGGGGTATTTCTGGGAGCAAATCTCCTCTTTTTGGAAGAGAAGGTGAAATTTCCAAGGGAAAAGTGGCATTTCTGGGAGGAAATGACATAGCTGGGGGAGAAAAGTGGGAACCGGTGGGAAAGAAGATCTTGTACTGGAGAGCAACGGTGGTCTTTTTGGTGTGCCAAGTGGTCTCTTGGGGAGACAACGTGGTAAATAGGGGAGACAATGTCCTCTGGAGGAGTGTCAAGTAGTATTTGGGAGAGCAAACGTCAGGTATTTCTCGGAAACCGGCTGTTTCTGGGAGATAATAGCAGACTTGGTTGGAAAATGACAGGTGTTTGTGAGAAAGCTGGTATTTTGGGAAAAAAAAGGCCGTTTTTTAAAGAATAAGCTGGCATTTCTGGGAGAATATGTCCCATCTTTGGGAGAAAACGGGTGTATGTGGGAGAAAATGTCGTGTATTTGGGAGAAAGCTGGTGTATGTGGGAGAAAAGGCCATTGTGATGGGAGTCAGTGTGATCTTGAGGAGTGGAAAGCAGTATTCTTGAGATGAAACGTGAGGTATTTCTAAGAGTCCTGGTATTTCTGGGAGAAAATGTCTTGTTTTGGAGAGCCAAAGTCCCATTTTGGGGGCAGAAGCTGGTATTTCTGTGACACTGCCATCTTGATGGGGGTAAGTGTGATCTTGAGGAGTGTAAAGCAGCATTTTGGTTAGAAAATGGGAGCTCTTCCTAAGAGCAGTGCTATTTCTGGGAGAAAAGGAGCTCTACTGGGCATAAAAATGGTGTATCTGTGATAAAATGCCACATTTCTGAAAGAAACTGTCCTCTTGCGGAGTGTAATGCTGTATGTTCCGGAGGAAATGGGAAATATTCAGCAGAGTCCTGGTATTTCTGGGAGAAGAGGTCTGATGTGGGGGGGGGAAGGTGATGTATCTGTGAGAAAGCTGGTGTTTCTGGGAGAAAATGCCAGGTATTGGTGAGGAAACAGATGCTAGAGAGGGAAAAGGCTGGTATTTTGGGGAAAAAAGGCCGTTTGTTAAAGAATAAGCTGGCATTTCTGGGAGAATATGTCCCATCTTTGGGAGAAAACGGGTGTATGTGGGAGAAAATGTCGTGTATTTGGGAGAAAGCTGGTGTATGTGGGAGAAAAGGCCATTGTGATGGGAGTCAGTGTGATCTTGAGGAGTGGAAAGCAGTATTCTTGAGATGAAACGTGAGGTATTTCTAAGAGTCCTGGTATTTCTGGGAGAAAATGTCTTGTTTTGGAGAGCCAAAGTCCCATTTTGGGGGCAGAAGCTGGTATTTCTGTGACACTGCCATCTTGATGGGGGTAAGTGTGATCTTGAGGAGTGTAAAGCAGCATTTTGGTTAGAAAATGGGAGCTCTTCCTAAGAGCAGTGCTATTTCTGGGAGAAAAGGAGCTCTACTGGGCATAAAAATGGTGTATCTGTGATAAAATGCCACATTTCTGAAAGAAACTGTCCTCTTGCGGAGTGTAATGCTGTATGTTCCGGAGGAAATGGGAAATATTCAGCAGAGTCCTGGTATTTCTGGGAGAAGAGGTCTGATGTGGGGGGGGGAAGGTGATGTATCTGTGAGAAAGCTGGTGTTTCTGGGAGAAAATGCCAGGTATTGGTGAGGAAACAGACGCTAGAGAGGGAAAAGGCTGGTATTTTGGGGAAAAAAGGCCGTTTTTTAAAGAATAAGCTGGCATTTCTGGGAGAATATGTCCCATCTTTGGGAGAAAACGGGTGTATGTGGGAGAAAATGTCGTGTATTTGGGAGAAAGCTGGTGTATGTGGGAGAAAAGGCCATTGTGATGGGAGTCAGTGTGATCTTGAGGAGTGGAAAGCAGTATTCTTGAGATGAAACGTGAGGTATTTCTAAGAGTCCTGGTATTTCTGGGAGAAAATGTCTTGTTTTGGAGAGCCAAAGTCCCATTTTGGGGGCAGAAGCTGGTATTTCTGTGACACTGCCATCTTGATGGGGGTAAGTGTGATCTTGAGGAGTGTAAAGCAGCATTTTGGTTAGAAAATGGGAGCTCTTCCTAAGAGCAGTGCTATTTCTGGGAGAAAAGGAGCTCTACTGGGCATAAAAATGGTGTATCTGTGATAAAATGCCACATTTCTGAAAGAAACTGTCCTCTTGCGGAGTGTAATGCTGTATGTTCCGGAGGAAATGGGAAATATTCAGCAGAGTCCTGGTATTTCTGGGAGAAGAGGTCTGATGTGGGGGGGGGAAGGTGATGTATCTGTGAGAAAGCTGGTGTTTCTGGGAGAAAATGCCAGGTATTGGTGAGGAAACAGATGCTAGAGAGGGAAAAGGCCATCCCTTTGGGAGAGAAGTGGTATTTCTGGGAGAAAATGCCCCAAATCGCGGAGTAAGTGTCATCCTGAGGCGTGTCATGGAGTAGATTTGGGAGGAAATGGAGGTGTTTCACAGAGTAGCGGCACTTCTGGGAGAAAATGTCCTCAGTGGGAAAGACAATGTCCTCTTGAGGGAAGAAAACAGGTCTTTCTTACAGCAAATGTCATCCAATTGGGAGAAAATCTCCTCTCTTGGGGAGAAAAGTGGTCTTTCTGAGAGAAGGTGTCCTCTTCTTGGCTGCAAGTGTCCCATTTGGCATTGTCATGGAGGCTTTTTGGGGAGAAAGCGTGTGGCAGTTGTAAGAGAAGGGGTATTTCTGGGAGCAAATCTCCTCTTTTTGGAAGAGAAGGTGAAATTTCCAAGGGAAAAGTGGCATTTCTGGGAGGAAATGACATAGCTGGGGGAGAAAAGTGGGAACCGGTGGGAAAGAAGATCTTGTACTGGAGAGCAACGGTGGTCTTTTTGGTGTGCCAAGTGGTCTCTTGGGGAGACAACGTGGTAAATAGGGGAGACAATGTCCTCTGGAGGAGTGTCAAGTAGTATTTGGGAGAGCAAACGTCAGGTATTTCTCGGAAACCGGCTGTTTCTGGGAGATAGTAGCAGACTTGGTTGGAAAATGACAGGTGTTTGTGAGAAAGCTGGTATTTTGGGAAAAAAAGGCCGTTTTTTAAAGAATAAGCTGGCATTTCTGGGAGAATATGTCCCATCTTTGGGAGAAAACGGGTGTATGTGGGAGAAAATGTCGTGTATTTGGGAGAAAGCTGGTGTATGTGGGAGAAAAGGCCATTGTGATGGGAGTCAGTGTGATCTTGAGGAGTGGAAAGCAGTATTCTTGAGATGAAACGTGAGGTATTTCTAAGAGTCCTGGTATTTCTGGGAGAAAATGTCTTGTTTTGGAGAGCCAAAGTCCCATTTTGGGGGCAGAAGCTGGTATTTCTGTGACACTGCCATCTTGATGGGGGTAAGTGTGATCTTGAGGAGTGTAAAGCAGCATTTTGGTTAGAAAATGGGAGCTCTTCCTAAGAGCAGTGCTATTTCTGGGAGAAAAGGAGCTCTACTGGGCATAAAAATGGTGTATCTGTGATAAAATGCCACATTTCTGAAAGAAACTGTCCTCTTGCGGAGTGTAATGCTGTATGTTCCGGAGGAAATGGGAAATATTCAGCAGAGTCCTGGTATTTCTGGGAGAAGAGGTCTGATGTGGGGGGGGGAAGGTGATGTATCTGTGAGAAAGCTGGTGTTTCTGGGAGAAAATGCCAGGTATTGGTGAGGAAACAGATGCTAGAGAGGGAAAAGGCTGGTATTTTGGGGAAAAAAGGCCGTTTTTTAAAGAATAAGCTGGCATTTCTGGGAGAATATGTCCCATCTTTGGGAGAAAACGGGTGTATGTGGGAGAAAATGTCGTGTATTTGGGAGAAAGCTGGTGTATGTGGGAGAAAAGGCCATTGTGATGGGAGTCAGTGTGATCTTGAGGAGTGGAAAGCAGTATTCTTGAGATGAAACGTGAGGTATTTCTAAGAGTCCTGGTATTTCTGGGAGAAAATGTCTTGTTTTGGAGAGCCAAAGTCCCATTTTGGGGGCAGAAGCTGGTATTTCTGTGACACTGCCATCTTGATGGGGGTAAGTGTGATCTTGAGGAGTGTAAAGCAGCATTTTGGTTAGAAAATGGGAGCTCTTCCTAAGAGCAGTGCTATTTCTGGGAGAAAAGGAGCTCTACTGGGCATAAAAATGGTGTATCTGTGATAAAATGCCACATTTCTGAAAGAAACTGTCCTCTTGCGGAGTGTAATGCTGTATGTTCCGGAGGAAATGGGAAATATTCAGCAGAGTCCTGGTATTTCTGGGAGAAGAGGTCTGATGTGGGGGGGGGAAGGTGATGTATCTGTGAGAAAGCTGGTGTTTCTGGGAGAAAATGCCAGGTATTGGTGAGGAAACAGATGCTAGAGAGGGAAAAGGCCATCCCTTTGGGAGAGAAGTGGTATTTCTGGGAGAAAATGCCCCAAATCGCGGAGTAAGTGTCATCCTGAGGCGTGTCATGGAGTAGATTTGGGAGGAAATGGAGGTGTTTCACAGAGTAGCGGCACTTCTGGGAGAAAATGTCCTCAGTGGGAAAGACAATGTCCTCTTGAGGGAAGAAAACAGGTCTTTCTTACAGCAAATGTCATCCAATTGGGAGAAAATCTCCTCTCTTGGGGAGAAAAGTGGTCTTTCTGAGAGAAGGTGTCCTCTTCTTGGCTGCAAGTGTCCCATTTGGCATTGTCATGGAGGCTTTTTGGGGAGAAAGTGTGTGGCAGTTGTAAGAGAAGGGGTATTTCTGGGAGCAAATCTCCTCTTTTTGGAAGAGAAGGTGAAATTTCCAAGGGAAAAGTGGCATTTCTGGGAGGAAATGACATAGCTGGGGGAGAAAAGTGGGAACCGGTGGGAAAGAAGATCTTGTACTGGAGAGCAACGGTGGTCTTTTTGGTGTGCCAAGTGGTCTCTTGGGGAGACAACGTGGTAAATAGGGGAGACAATGTCCTCTGGAGGAGTGTCAAGTAGTATTTGGGAGAGCAAACGTCAGGTATTCCTCGGAAACCGGCTGTTTCTGGGAGATAGTAGCAGACTTGGTTGGAAAATGACAGGTGTTTGTGAGAAAGCTGGTATTTTGGGAAAAAAAGGCTGGTATTTTTAAAGAATAAGCTGGCATTTCTGGGAGAATATGTCCCATCTTTGGGAGAAAACGGGTGTATGTGGGAGAAAATGTCGTGTATTTGGGAGAAAGCTGGTGTATGTGGGAGAAAAGGCCATTGTGATGGGAGTCAGTGTGATCTTGAGGAGTGGAAAGCAGTATTCTTGAGATGAAACGTGAGGTATTTCTAAGAGTCCTGGTATTTCTGGGAGAAAATGTCTTGTTTTGGAGAGCCAAAGTCCCATTTTGGGGGCAGAAGCTGGTATTTCTGTGACACTGCCATCTTGATGGGGGTAAGTGTGATCTTGAGGAGTGTAAAGCAGCATTTTGGTTAGAAAATGGGAGCTCTTCCTAAGAGCAGTGCTATTTCTGGGAGAAAAGGAGCTCTACTGGGCATAAAAATGGTGTATCTGTGATAAAATGCCACATTTCTGAAAGAAACTGTCCTCTTGCGGAGTGTAATGCTGTATGTTCCGGAGGAAATGGGAAATATTCAGCAGAGTCCTGGTATTTCTGGGAGAAGAGGTCTGATGTGGGGGGGGGAAGGTGATGCATCTGTGAGAAAGCTGGTGTTTCTGGGAGAAAATGCCAGGTATTGGTGAGGAAACAGATGCTAGAGAGGGAAAAGGCTGGTATTTTGGGGAAAAAAGGCCGTTTTTTAAAGAATAAGCTGGCATTTCTGGGAGAATATGTCCCATCTTTGGGAGAAAACGGGTGTATGTGGGAGAAAATGTCGTGTATTTGGGAGAAAGCTGGTGTATGTGGGAGAAAAGGCCATTGTGATGGGAGTCAGTGTGATCTTGAGGAGTGGAAAGCAGTATTCTTGAGATGAAACGTGAGGTATTTCTAAGAGTCCTGGTATTTCTGGGAGAAAATGTCTTGTTTTGGAGAGCCAAAGTCCCATTTTGGGGGCAGAAGCTGGTATTTCTGTGACACTGCCATCTTGATGGGGGTAAGTGTGATCTTGAGGAGTGTAAAGCAGCATTTTGGTTAGAAAATGGGAGCTCTTCCTAAGAGCAGTGCTATTTCTGGGAGAAAAGGAGCTCTACTGGGCATAAAAATGGTGTATCTGTGATAAAATGCCACATTTCTGAAAGAAACTGTCCTCTTGCGGAGTGTAATGCTGTATGTTCCGGAGGAAATGGGAAATATTCAGCAGAGTCCTGGTATTTCTGGGAGAAGAGGTCTGATGTGGGGGGGGGAAGGTGATGTATCTGTGAGAAAGCTGGTGTTTCTGGGAGAAAATGCCAGGTATTGGTGAGGAAACAGATGCTAGAGAGGGAAAAGGCCATCCCTTTGGGAGAGAAGTGGTATTTCTGGGAGAAAATGCCCCAAATCGCGGAGTAAGTGTCATCCTGAGGCGTGTCATGGAGTAGATTTGGGAGGAAATGGAGGTGTTTCACAGAGTAGCGGCACTTCTGGGAGAAAATGTCCTCAGTGGGAAAGACAATGTCCTCTTGAGGGAAGAAAACAGGTCTTTCTTACAGCAAATGTCATCCAATTGGGAGAAAATCTCCTCTCTTGGGGAGAAAAGTGGTCTTTCTGAGAGAAGGTGTCCTCTTCTTGGCTGCAAGTGTCCCATTTGGCATTGTCATGGAGGCTTTTTGGGGAGAAAGCGTGTGGCAGTTGTAAGAGAAGGGGTATTTCTGGGAGCAAATCTCCTCTTTTTGGAAGAGAAGGTGAAATTTCCAAGGGAAAAGTGGCATTTCTGGGAGGAAATGACATAGCTGGGGGAGAAAAGTGGGAACCGGTGGGAAAGAAGATCTTGTACTGGAGAGCAACGGTGGTCTTTTTGGTGTGCCAAGTGGTCTCTTGGGGAGACAACGTGGTAAATAGGGGAGACAATGTCCTCTGGAGGAGTGTCAAGTAGTATTTGGGAGAGCAAACGTCAGGTATTCCTCGGAAACCAGCTGTTTCTGGGAGATAGTAGCAGACTTGGTTGGAAAATGACAGGTGTTTGTGAGAAAGCTGGTATTTTGGGAAAAAAAGGCCGTTTTTTAAAGAATAAGCTGGCATTTCTGGGAGAATATGTCCCATCTTTGGGAGAAAACGGGTGTATGTGGGAGAAAATGTCGTGTATTTGGGAGAAAGCTGGTGAATGTGGGAGAAAAGGCCATTGTGATGGGAGTCAGTGTGATCTTGAGGAGTGGAAAGCAGTATTCTTGAGATGAAACGTGAGGTATTTCTAAGAGTCCTGGTATTTCTGGGAGAAAATGTCTTGTTTTGGAGAGCCAAAGTCCCATTTTGGGGGCAGAAGCTGGTATTTCTGTGACACTGCCATCTTGATGGGGGTAAGTGTGATCTTGAGGAGTGTAAAGCAGCATTTTGGTTAGAAAATGGGAGCTCTTCCTAAGAGCAGTGCTATTTCTGGGAGAAAAGGAGCTCTACTGGGCATAAAAATGGTGTATCTGTGATAAAATGCCACATTTCTGAAAGAAACTGTCCTCTTGCGGAGTGTAATGCTGTATGTTCCGGAGGAAATGGGAAATATTCAGCAGAGTCCTGGTATTTCTGGGAGAAGAGGTCTGATGTGGGGGGGGGAAGGTGATGTATCTGTGAGAAAGCTGGTGTTTCTGGGAGAAAATGCCAGGTATTGGTGAGGAAACAGATGCTAGAGAGGGAAAAGTCTGGTATTTTGGGGAAAAAAGGCCGTTTGTTAAAGAATAAGCTGGCATTTCTGGGAGAATATGTCCCATCTTTGGGAGAAAACGGGTGTATGTGGGAGAAAATGTCGTGTATTTGGGAGAAAGCTGGTGTATGTGGGAGAAAAGGCCATTGTGATGGGAGTCAGTGTGATCTTGAGGAGTGGAAAGCAGTATTCTTGAGATGAAACGTGAGGTATTTCTAAGAGTCCTGGTATTTCTGGGAGAAAATGTCTTGTTTTGGAGAGCCAAAGTCCCATTTTGGGGGCAGAAGCTGGTATTTCTGTGACACTGCCATCTTGATGGGGGTAAGTGTGATCTTGAGGAGTGTAAAGCAGCATTTTGGTTAGAAAATGGGAGCTCTTCCTAAGAGCAGTGCTATTTCTGGGAGAAAAGGAGCTCTACTGGGCATAAAAATGGTGTATCTGTGATAAAATGCCACATTTCTGAAAGAAACTGTCCTCTTGCGGAGTGTAATGCTGTATGTTCCGGAGGAAATGGGAAATATTCAGCAGAGTCCTGGTATTTCTGGGAGAAGAGGTCTGATGTGGGGGGGGGAAGGTGATGTATCTGTGAGAAAGCTGGTGTTTCTGGGAGAAAATGCCAGGTATTGGTGAGGAAACAGATGCTAGAGAGGGAAAAGGCTGGTATTTTGGGGAAAAAAGGCCGTTTTTTAAAGAATAAGCTGGCATTTCTGGGAGAATATGTCCCATCTTTGGGAGAAAACGGGTGTATGTGGGAGAAAATGTCGTGTATTTGGGAGAAAGCTGGTGTATGTGGGAGAAAAGGCCATTGTGATGGGAGTCAGTGTGATCTTGAGGAGTGGAAAGCAGTATTCTTGAGATGAAACGTGAGGTATTTCTAAGAGTCCTGGTATTTCTGGGAGAAAATGTCTTGTTTTGGAGAGCCAAAGTCCCATTTGGGGGGCAGAAGCTGGTATTTCTGTGACACTGCCATCTCCTCTCTTGGGGAGAAAAGTGGTCTTTCTGAGAGAAGGTGTCCTCTTCTTGGCTGCAAGTGTCCCATTTGGCATTGTCATAGAGGCTCCCATCATTTCTCCCAAAGATGGGACATATTCTCCCAGAAATGCCAGCTTATTCTTTAAAAAACGGCCTTTTTTCCCCAAAATACCAGCCTTTTCCCTCTCTAGCATCTGTTTCCTCACCAATACCTGGCATTTTCTCCCAGAAACACCAGCTTTCTCACAGATACATCACCTTCCCCCCCCCACATCAGACCTCTTCTCCCAGAAATACCAGGACTCTGCTGAATATTTCCCATTTCCTCCGGAACATACAGCATTACACTCCGCAAGAGGACAGTTTCTTTCAGAAATGTGGCATTTTATCACAGATACACCATTTTTATGCCCAGTAGAGCTCCTTTTCTCCCAGAAATAGCACTGCTCTTAGGAAGAGCTCCCATTTTCTAACCAAAATGCTGCTTTACACTCCTCAAGATCACACTTACCCCCATCAAGATGGCAGTGTCACAGAAATACCAGCTTCTGCCCCCAAAATGGGACTTTGGCTCTCCAAAACAAGACATTTTCTCCCAGAAATACCAGGACTCTTAGAAATACCTCACGTTTCATCTCAAGAATACTGCTTTCCACTCCTCAAGATCACACTGACTCCCATCACAATGGCCTTTTCTCCCACATACACCAGCTTTCTCCCAAATACACGACATTTTCTCCCACATACACCCGTTTTCTCCCAAAGATGGGACATATTCTCCCAGAAATGCCAGCTTATTCTTTAAAAAACGGCCTTTTTTCCCCAAAATACCAGCCTTTTCCCTCTCTAGCATCTGTTTCCTCACCAATACCTGGCATTTTCTCCCAGAAACACCAGCTTTCTCACAGATACATCACCTTCCCCCCCCCACATCAGACCTCTTCTCCCAGAAATACCAGGACTCTGCTGAATATTTCCCATTTCCTCCGGAACATACAGCATTACACTCCGCAAGAGGACAGTTTCTTTCAGAAATGTGGCATTTTATCACAGATACACCATTTTTATGCCCAGTAGAGCTCCTTTTCTCCCAGAAATAGCACTGCTCTTAGGAAGAGCTCCCATTTTCTAACCAAAATGCTGCTTTACACTCCTCAAGATCACACTTACCCCCATCAAGATGGCAGTGTCACAGAAATACCAGCTTCTGCCCCCAAAATGGGACTTTGGCTCTCCAAAACAAGACATTTTCTCCCAGAAATACCAGGACTCTTAGAAATACCTCACGTTTCATCTCAAGAATACTGCTTTCCACTCCTCAAGATCACACTGACTCCCATCACAATGGCCTTTTCTCCCACATACACCAGCTTTCTCCCAAATACACGACATTTTCTCCCACATACACCCGTTTTCTCCCAAAGATGGGACATATTCTCCCAGAAATGCCAGCTTATTCTTTAAAAAACGGCCTTTTTTCCCCAAAATACCAGCCTTTTCCCTCTCTAGCATCTGTTTCCTCACCAATACCTGGCATTTTCTCCCAGAAACACCAGCTTTCTCACAGATACATCACCTTCCCCCCCCCACATCAGACCTCTTCTCCCAGAAATACCAGGACTCTGCTGAATATTTCCCATTTCCTCCGGAACATACAGCATTACACTCCGCAAGAGGACAGTTTCTTTCAGAAATGTGGCATTTTATCACAGATACACCATTTTTATGCCCAGTAGAGCTCCTTTTCTCCCAGAAATAGCACTGCTCTTAGGAAGAGCTCCCATTTTCTAACCAAAATGCTGCTTTACACTCCTCAAGATCACACTTACCCCCATCAAGATGGCAGTGTCACAGAAATACCAGCTTCTGCCCCCAAAATGGGACTTTGGCTCTCCAAAACAAGACATTTTCTCCCAGAAATACCAGGACTCTTAGAAATACCTCACGTTTCATCTCAAGAATACTGCTTTCCACTCCTCAAGATCACACTGACTCCCATCACAATGGCCTTTTCTCCCACATACACCAGCTTTCTCCCAAATACACGACATTTTCTCCCACATACACCCGTTTTCTCCCAAAGATGGGACATATTCTCCCAGAAATGCCAGCTTATTCTTTAAAAAACGGCCTTTTTTCCCCAAAATACCAGCCTTTTCCCTCTCTAGCATCTGTTTCCTCACCAATACCTCGCATTTTCTCCCAGAAACACCAGCTTTCTCACAGATGCATCACCTTCCCCCCCCCACATCAGACCTCTTCTCCCAGAAATACCAGGACTCTGCTGAATATTTCCCATTTCCTCCGGAACATACAGCATTACACTCCGCAAGAGGACAGTTTCTTTCAGAAATGTGGCATTTTATCACAGATACACCATTTTTATGCCCAGTAGAGCTCCTTTTCTCCCAGAAATAGCACTGCTCTTAGGAAGAGCTCCCATTTTCTAACCAAAATGCTGCTTTACACTCCTCAAGATCACACTTACCCCCATCAAGATGGCAGTGTCACAGAAATACCAGCTTCTGCCCCCAAAATGGGACTTTGGCTCTCCAAAACAAGACATTTTCTCCCAGAAATACCAGGACTCTTAGAAATACCTCACGTTTCATCTCAAGAATACTGCTTTCCACTCCTCAAGATCACACTGACTCCCATCACAATGGCCTTTTCTCCCACATACACCAGCTTTCTCCCAAATACACGACATTTTCTCCCACATACACCCGTTTTCTCCCAAAGATGGGACATATTCTCCCAGAAATGCCAGCTTATTCTTTAAAAAACGGCCTTTTTTTCCCAAAATACCAGCTTTCTCACAAACACCTGTCATTTTCCAACCAAGTCTGCTACTATCTCCCAGAAACAGCCGGTTTCCGAGGAATACCTGACGTTTGCTCTCCCAAATACTACTTGACACTCCTCCAGAGGACATTGTCTCCCCTATTTACCACGTTGTCTCCCCAAGAGACCACTTGGCACACCAAAAAGACCACCGTTGCTCTCCAGTACAAGATCTTCTTTCCCACCGATTCCCACTTTTCTCCCCCAGCTATGTCATTTCCTCCCAGAAATGCCACTTTTCCCTTGGAAATTTCACCTTCTCTTCCAAAAAGAGGAGATTTGCTCCCAGAAATACCCCTTCTCTTACAACTGCCACACGCTTTCTCCCCAAAAAGCCTCCATGACAATGCCAAATGGGACACTTGCAGCCAAGAAGAGGACACCTTCTCTCAGAAAGACCACTTTTCTCCCCAAGAGAGGAGATTTTCTCCCAATTGGATGACATTTGCTGTAAGAAAGACCTGTTTTCTTCCCTCAAGAGGACATTGTCTTTCCCACTGAGGACATTTTCTCCCAGAAGTGCCGCTACTCTGTGAAACACCTCCATTTCCTCCCAAATCTACTCCATGACACGCCTCAGGATGACACTTACTCCCCGATTTGGGGCATTTTCTCCCAGAAATACCACTTCTCTCCCAAAGGGGAGAAACCACTTCTCTCCCTTTTCCCTCTCTAGCATCTGTTTCCTCACCAATACCTGGCATTTTCTCCCAGAAAGAACAGCTTTCTCACACATACATCACCTTCTCCCCCCCACATCAGATGTTCCCTCCCAGAAATATGGCATTTGATCACTGACATACTCTTTCAAGGTAATACCTGGTTTCATAAAAATACCTCATAATTTCTCCATGAAGTTCGTTAGCAAGATGACACTTTCACCCTAAATAGGAGATTTTCTCTCAGAAATGCATGCTTCCCCCTCACAGAACGGCATCTTCTCCCCAAATTAGGACATTATCTCCCCGAAATACCACATTTCTCCAATCCAATGACATTATCTCTACGGAGAGTTTGCAGTTGCTGACCGTTAAATCGCTTTTCTCCCCGAATACCACTTTCAGACTTCAACAGCGGTCTTGTTGGATGCCGAGAAAGGGCGACTTCAGCCGGATGCTTTTCTCGGACGAGCGGCTTCTTCTGCGCACATCCCAAAGGAGCATCCTATTTCGCTCTCGTGGGTTGACAGCGCCACTCTCTGTTAACCGCTTCGGAGAGTTTGCAGTTGCTGGCCGTTAAATCGCACTTCTCCCCGAATGCCGCTGTGTGCCTTCAGCAGCGGTCTCGTCTCTCTCGCATGCCGAGAAAGAGCGACTTCAGCCGGATGCTTTTCTCGGACGAGCGGCTTCTTCTGCGCACATCGCAAAGGAGCGGTTCTTGTCTTCTCCTTGTGTCCATGCATTCTGCACTACGCTTCTCTCTCATTCTTAAGCAGAATTCACACGTTCTTGGCATCACAGTTCCGTTATTTCGCTCACGCACGTCTAAATCGGCTCTCGCGTTGAACCGCTTCGGAGAGTTTGCAGTTGCTGGTCGAGAAATCGCGGTTCTCCCCGAATGCCGCTTTGTGCCTTCAGCAGCGGACTCGTCTCTCTCGCATGCCGAGAAAGAGCGACTTCAGCCGGATGCTTTTCTCGGACGAGCGGCTTCTTCTTCAGGCAAGGTTTGAATTCTGCATACTGCCTGTCCACCCACGAGAGCGAAATAGCGAAATTGCTATGCGAGAACGTGCGATTTCAGAATACTGCATTTCCTGAAAACAGGGGGTTTTTTCTCCGCAGGAAAGAATCCACATCTCTCGACTTTCTGTAACGTCCTCTCTGAAAGCACAACGTGTGTCGCTCCTGGAACTTCTAGCTGCCTTATTAGAGGGGCTTTTCCCTTCTACTCTGTTCTTCACAGAATGCTGAAGTGTAGCATCGGAAAAACACAGAAAAACGAAATGTCCCTAGGAATAAACGGAAAGGCATAAGAATGAGAGAGAAGCGTAGTGCAGAATGCATGGACACAAGGAGAAGACAAGAACCGCTCCTTTGCGATGTGCGCAGAAGAAGGCGCTCGTCCGAGAAAAGCATCCGGCTGAAGTCGCTCTTTCTCGGCATGCGAGAGAGACGAGACCGCTGCTGAAGGCACACAGCGGCATTCGGGGAGAAGTGCGATTTCTCGGCCAGCAACTGCAAACTCTCCGAAGCGGTTAACAGAGAGTGGCGCCGTCCACCCACGAGAGCGAAATAGCGAAATTGCTATGCCGAGAACGTGCGATTTCAGAATACTGCATTTCCTGAAAACAGGGGGTTTTTTCTCCGCAGGAAAGAATCCACATCTCTCGACTTTCTGTAACGTCCTCTCTGAAAGCACAACGTGTGTCGCTCCTGGAACTTCTAGCTGCCTTATTAGAGGGGCTTTTCCCTTCCACTCTGTTCTTCACAGAATGCTGAAGTGTAGCATCGGAAAAACAGAGAAAAACGAAATGTCCCTAGGAATAAACGGAAAGGCATAAGAATGAGAGAGAAGCGTAGTGCAGAATGCATGGACACAAGGAGAAGACAAGAACCGCTCCTTTGCGATGTGCGCAGAAGAAGCCGCTCATCCGAGAAAAGCAGCCGGCTGAAGTCGCTCTTTCTCGGCATGCGAGAGAGACGAGACCGCTGCTGAAGGCACACAGCGGCATTCGGGGAGAACCGCGATTTCTCGACCAGCAACTGCAAACTCTCCGAAGCGGTTCAACGCGAGAGCCGATTTAGACGTGCGTGAGCGAAATAACGGAACTGTGATGCCAAGAACGTGTGAATTCTGCATACTGCATTGCCTGAAAACAGGGGGTTTTTTCTCCGCAGGAAAGAATCCACATCTCTCGACTTTCTGTAACGTCCTCTCTGAAAGCACAACGTGTGTCGCTCCTGGAACTTCTAGCTGCCTTATTAGAGGGGCTTTTCCCTTCCACTCTGTTCGTCACTGAATGCTGAAGTGTAGCATCGGAAAAACAGAGAAAAACGAAATGTCCCTAGGAATAAACGGAAAGGCATAAGAATGAGAGAGAAGCGTAGTGCAGAATGCATGGACACAAGGAGAAGACAAGAACCGCTCCTTTGCGATGTGCGCAGAAGAAGGCGCTCGTCCGAGAAAAGCATCCGGCTGAAGTCGCTCTTTCTCGGCATGCGAGAGAGACGAGACCGCTGCTGAAGGCACACAGCGGCATTCGGGGAGAACCGCGATTTCTCGGCCAGCAACTGCAAACTCTCCGAAGCGGTTAACAGAGAGTGGCGCCGTCCACCCACGAGAGCGAAATAGCGAAATTGCTATGCCGAGAACGTGCGATTTCAGAATACTGCATTTCCTGAAAACAGGGGGTTTTTTCTCCGCAGGAAAGAATCCACATCTCTCGACTTTCTGTAACGTCCTCTCTGAAAGCACAACGTGTGTCGCTCCTGGAACTTCTAGCTGCCTTATTAGAGGGGCTTTTCCCTTCCACTCTGTTCTTCACAGAATGCTGAAGTGTAGCATCGGAAAAACAGAGAAAAACGAAATGTCCCTAGGAATAAACGGAAAGGCATAAGAATGAGAGAGAAGCGTAGTGCAGAATGCATGGACATAAGGAGAAGACAAGAACCGCTCCTTTGCGATGTGCGCAGAAGAAGGCGCTCGTCCGAGAAAAGCATCCGGCTGAAGTCGCTCTTTCTCGGCATGCGAGAGAGACGAGACCGCTGCTGAAGGCACACAGCGGCATTCGGGGAGAACCGCGATTTCTCGACCAGCAACTGCAAACTCTCCGAAGCGGTTCAACGCGAGAGCCGATTTAGACGTGCGTGAGCGAAATAACGGAACTGTGATGCCAAGAACGTGTGAATTCTGCATACTGCATTGCCTGAAAACAGGGGGTTTTTTCTCCGCAGGAAAGAATCCACATCTCTCGACTTTCTGTAACGTCCTCTCTGAAAGCACAACGTGTGTCGCTCCTGGAACTTCTAGCTGCCTTATTAGAGGGGCTTTTCCCTTCCACTCTGTTCTTCACAGAATGCTGAAGTGTAGCATCGGAAAAACAGAGAAAAACGAAATGTCCCTAGGAATAAACGGAAAGGCATAAGAATGAGAGAGAAGCGTAGTGCAGAATGCATGGACACAAGGAGAAGACAAGAACCGCTCCTTTGCGATGTGCGCAGAAGAAGCCGCTCGTCCGAGAAAAGCATCCGGCTGAAGTCGCTCTTTCTCGGCATGCGAGAGAGACGAGACCGCTGCTGAAGGCACACAGCGGCATTCGGGGAGAACCGCGATTTCTCGACCAGCAACTGCAAACTCTCCGAAGCGGTTCAACGCGAGAGCCGATTTAGACGTGCGTGAGCGAAATAACGGAACTGTGATGCCAAGAACGTGTGAATTCTGCATACTGCATTGCCTGAAAACAGGGGGTTTTTTCTCCGCAGGAAAGAATCCACATCTCTCGACTTTCTGTAACGTCCTCTCTGAAAGCACAACGTGTGTCGCTCCTGGAACTTCTAGCTGCCTTATTAGAGGGGCTTTTCCCTTCCACTCTGTTCTTCACAGAATGCTGAAGTGTAGCATCGGAAAAACAGAGAAAAACGAAATGTCCCTAGGAATAAACGGAAAGGCATAAGAATGAGAGAGAAGCGTAGTGCAGAATGCATGGACACAAGGAGAAGACAAGAACCGCTCCTTTGCGATGTGCGCAGAAGAAGGCGCTCGTCCGAGAAAAGCATCCGGCTGAAGTCGCTCTTTCTCGGCATGCGAGAGAGACGAGACCGCTGCTGAAGGCACACAGCGGCATTCGGGGAGAACCGCGATTTCTCGACCAGCAACTGCAAACTCTCCGAAGCGGTTCAACGCGAGAGCCGATTTAGACGTGCGTGAGCGAAATAACGGAACTGTGATGCCAAGAACGTGTGAATTCTGCATACTGCATTGCCTGAAAACAGGGGTTTTTTTCTCCGCAGGAAAGAATCCACATCTCTCGACTTTCTGTAACGTCCTCTCTGAAAGCACAACGTGTGTCGCTCCTGGAACTTCTAGCTGCCTTATTAGAGGGGCTTTTCCCTTCCACTCTGTTCGTCACTGAATGCTGAAGTGTAGCATCGGAAAAACAGAGAAAAACGAAATGTCCCTAGGAATAAACGGAAAGGCATAAGAATGAGAGAGAAGCGTAGTGCAGAATGCATGGACACAAGGAGAAGACAAGAACCGCTCCTTTGCGATGTGCGCAGAAGAAGCCGCTCGTCCGAGAAAAGCATCCGGCTGAAGTCGCTCTTTCTCGGCATGCGAGAGAGACGAGACCGCTGCTGAAGGCACACAGCGGCATTCGGGGAGAAGTGCGATTTCTCGACCAGCAACTGCAAACTCTCCGAAGCGGTTAACAGAGAGTGGCGCCATCCACCCACGAGATGCAATAGCGAAATTGCTATGCGAGAACGTGCGATTTCAGAATACTGCATTTCCTGAAAACAGGGGGTTTTTTCTCCGCAGGAAAGAATCCACATCTCTCGACTTTCTGTAACGTCCTCTCTGAAAGCACAACGTGTGTCGCTCCTGGAACTTCTAGCTGCCTTATTAGAGGGGCTTTTCCCTTCTACTCTGTTCTTCACAGAATGCTGAAGTGTAGCATCGGAAAAACAGAGAAAAACGAAATGTCCCTAGGAATAAACGGAAAGGCATAAGAATGAGAGAGAAGCGTAGTGCAGAATGCATGGACACAAGGAGAAGACAAGAACCGCTCCTTTGCGATGTGCGCAGAAGAAGGCGCTCGTCCGAGAAAAGCATCCGGCTGAAGTCGCTCTTTCTCGGCATGCGAGAGAGACGAGACCGCTGCTGAAGGCACACAGCGGCATTCGGGGAGAACCGCGATTTCTCGGCCAGCAACTGCAAACTCTCCGAAGCGGTTAACAGAGAGTGGCGCCGTCCACCCACGAGAGCGAAATAGCGAAATTGCTATGCCGAGAACGTGCGATTTCAGAATACTGCATTTCCTGAAAACAGGGGGTTTTTTCTCCGCAGGAAAGAATCCACATCTCTCGACTTTCTGTAACGTCCTCTCTGAAAGCACAACGTGTGTCGCTCCTGGAACTTCTAGCTGCCTTATTAGAGGGGCTTTTCCCTTCCACTCTGTTCTTCACAGAATGCTGAAGTGTAGCATCGGAAAAACAGAGAAAAACGAAATGTCCCTAGGAATAAACGGAAAGGCATAAGAATGAGAGAGAAGCGTAGTGCAGAATGCATGGACACAAGGAGAAGACAAGAACCGCTCCTTTGCGATGTGCGCAGAAGAAGCCGCTCGTCCGAGAAAAGCATCCGGCTGAAGTCGCTCTTTCTCGGCATGCGAGAGAGACGAGACCGCTGCTGAAGGCACACAGCGGCATTCGGGGAGAACCGCGATTTCTCGACCAGCAACTGCAAACTCTCCGAAGCGGTTCAACGCGAGAGCCGATTTAGACGTGCGTGAGCGAAATAACGGAACTGTGATGCCAAGAACGTGTGAATTCTGCATACTGCATTGCCTGAAAACAGGGGGTTTTTTCTCCGCAGGAAAGAATCCACATCTCTCGACTTTCTGTAACGTCCTCTCTGAAAGCACAACGTGTGTCGCTCCTGGAACTTCTAGCTGCCTTATTAGAGGGGCTTTTCCCTTCCACTCTGTTCGTCACTGAATGCTGAAGTGTAGCATCGGAAAAACAGAGAAAAACGAAATGTCCCTAGGAATAAACGGAAAGGCATAAGAATGAGAGAGAAGCGTAGTGCAGAATGCATGGACACAAGGAGAAGACAAGAACCGCTCCTTTGCGATGTGCGCAGAAGAAGCCGCTCGTCCGAGAAAAGCATCCGGCTGAAGTCGCTCTTTCTCGGCATGCGAGAGAGACGAGACCGCTGCTGAAGGCACACAGCGGCATTCGGGGAGAAGTGCGATTTCTCGACCAGCAACTGCAAACTCTCCGAAGCGGTTAACAGAGAGTGGCGCCATCCACCCACGAGATGCAATAGCGAAATTGCTATGCGAGAACGTGCGATTTCAGAATACTGCATTTCCTGAAAACAGGGGGTTTTTTCTCCGCAGGAAAGAATCCACATCTCTCGACTTTCTGTAACGTCCTCTCTGAAAGCACAACGTGTGTCGCTCCTGGAACTTCTAGCTGCCTTATTAGAGGGGCTTTTCCCTTCTACTCTGTTCTTCACAGAATGCTGAAGTGTAGCATCGGAAAAACAGAGAAAAACGAAATGTCCCTAGGAATAAACGGAAAGGCATAAGAATGAGAGAGAAGCGTAGTGCAGAATGCATGGACACAAGGAGAAGACAAGAACCGCTCCTTTGCGATGTGCGCAGAAGAAGGCGCTCGTCCGAGAAAAGCATCCGGCTGAAGTCGCTCTTTCTCGGCATGCGAGAGAGACGAGACCGCTGCTGAAGGCACACAGCGGCATTCGGGGAGAACCGCGATTTCTCGGCCAGCAACTGCAAACTCTCCGAAGCGGTTAACAGAGAGTGGCGCCGTCCACCCACGAGAGCGAAATAGCGAAATTGCTATGCCGAGAACGTGCGATTTCAGAATACTGCATTTCCTGAAAACAGGGGGTTTTTTCTCCGCAGGAAAGAATCCACATCTCTCGACTTTCTGTAACGTCCTCTCTGAAAGCACAACGTGTGTCGCTCCTGGAACTTCTAGCTGCCTTATTAGAGGGGCTTTTCCCTTCCACTCTGTTCTTCACAGAATGCTGAAGTGTAGCATCGGAAAAACAGAGAAAAACGAAATGTCCCTAGGAATAAACGGAAAGGCATAAGAATGAGAGAGAAGCGTAGTGCAGAATGCATGGACACAAGGAGAAGACAAGAACCGCTCCTTTGCGATGTGCGCAGAAGAAGCCGCTCGTCCGAGAAAAGCATCCGGCTGAAGTCGCTCTTTCTCGGCATGCGAGAGAGACGAGACCGCTGCTGAAGGCACACAGCGGCATTCGGGGAGAACCGCGATTTCTCGACCAGCAACTGCAAACTCTCCGAAGCGGTTCAACGCGAGAGCCGATTTAGACGTGCGTGAGCGAAATAACGGAACTGTGATGCCAAGAACGTGTGAATTCTGCATACTGCATTGCCTGAAAACAGGGGGTTTTTTCTCCGCAGGAAAGAATCCACATCTCTCGACTTTCTGTAACGTCCTCTCTGAAAGCACAACGTGTGTCGCTCCTGGAACTTCTAGCTGCCTTATTAGAGGGGCTTTTCCCTTCCACTCTGTTCGTCACTGAATGCTGAAGTGTAGCATCGGAAAAACAGAGAAAAACGAAATGTCCCTAGGAATAAACGGAAAGGCATAAGAATGAGAGAGAAGCGTAGTGCAGAATGCATGGACACAAGGAGAAGACAAGAACCGCTCCTTTGCGATGTGCGCAGAAGAAGGCGCTCGTCCGAGAAAAGCATCCGGCTGAAGTCGCTCTTTCTCGGCATGCGAGAGAGACGAGACCGCTGCTGAAGGCACACAGCGGCATTCGGGGAGAACCGCGATTTCTCGACCAGCAACTGCAAACTCTCCGAAGCGGTTCAACGCGAGAGCCGATTTAGACGTGCGTGAGCGAAATAACGGAACTGTGATGCCAAGAACGTGTGAATTCTGCATACTGCATTGCCTGAAAACAGGGGGTTTTTTCTCCGCAGGAAAGAATCCACATCTCTCGACTTTCTGTAACGTCCTCTCTGAAAGCACAACGTGTGTCGCTCCTGGAACTTCTAGCTGCCTTATTAGAGGGGCTTTTCCCTTCCACTCTGTTCGTCACTGAATGCTGAAGTGTAGCATCGGAAAAACAGAGAAAAACGAAATGTCCCTAGGAATAAACGGAAAGGCATAAGAATGAGAGAGAAGCGTAGTGCAGAATGCATGGACACAAGGAGAAGACAAGAACCGCTCCTTTGCGATGTGCGCAGAAGAAGGCGCTCGTCCGAGAAAAGCATCCGGCTGAAGTCGCTCTTTCTCGGCATGCGAGAGAGACGAGACCGCTGCTGAAGGCACACAGCGGCATTCGGGGAGAACCGCGATTTCTCGGCCAGCAACTGCAAACTCTCCGAAGCGGTTAACAGAGAGTGGCGCCGTCCACCCACGAGAGCGAAATAGCGAAATTGCTATGCCGAGAACGTGCGATTTCAGAATACTGCATTTCCTGAAAACAGGGGGTTTTTTCTCCGCAGGAAAGAATCCACATCTCTCGACTTTCTGTAACGTCCTCTCTGAAAGCACAACGTGTGTCGCTCCTGGAACTTCTAGCTGCCTTATTAGAGGGGCTTTTCCCTTCCACTCTGTTCTTCACAGAATGCTGAAGTGTAGCATCGGAAAAACAGAGAAAAACGAAATGTCCCTAGGAATAAACGGAAAGGCATAAGAATGAGAGAGAAGCGTAGTGCAGAATGCATGGACATAAGGAGAAGACAAGAACCGCTCCTTTGCGATGTGCGCAGAAGAAGGCGCTCGTCCGAGAAAAGCATCCGGCTGAAGTCGCTCTTTCTCGGCATGCGAGAGAGACGAGACCGCTGCTGAAGGCACACAGCGGCATTCGGGGAGAACCGCGATTTCTCGACCAGCAACTGCAAACTCTCCGAAGCGGTTCAACGCGAGAGCCGATTTAGACGTGCGTGAGCGAAATAACGGAACTGTGATGCCAAGAACGTGTGAATTCTGCATACAGCATTGCCTGAAAACAGGGGGTTTTTTCTCCGCAGGAAAGAATCCACATCTCTCGACTTTCTGTAACGTCCTCTCTGAAAGCACAACGTGTGTCGCTCCTGGAACTTCTAGCTGCCTTATTAGAGGGGCTTTTCCCTTCCACTCTGTTCTTCACAGAATGCTGAAGTGTAGCATCGGAAAAACAGAGAAAAACGAAATGTCCCTAGGAATAAACGGAAAGGCATAAGAACGAGAGAGAAGCGTAGTGCAGAATGCATGGACACAAGGAGAAGACAAGAACCGCTCCTTTGCGATGTGCGCAGAAGAAGCCGCTCGTCCGAGAAAAGCATCCGGCTGAAGTCGCTCTTTCTCGGCATGCGAGAGAGACGAGACCGCTGCTGAAGGCACACAGCGGCATTCGGGGAGAACCGCGATTTCTCGACCAGCAACTGCAAACTCTCCGAAGCGGTTCAACGCGAGAGCCGATTTAGACGTGCGTGAGGGAAATAACGGAACTGTGATGCCAAGAACGTGTGAATTCTGCATACTGCATTGCCTGAAAACAGGGGGTTTTTTCTCCGCAGGAAAGAATCCACATCTCTCGACTTTCTGTAACGTCCTCTCTGAAAGCACAACGTGTGTCGCTCCTGGAACTTCTAGCTGCCTTATTAGAGGGGCTTTTCCCTTCCACTCTGTTCTTCACTGAATGCTGAAGTGTAGCATCGGAAAAACAGAGAAAAACGAAATGTCCCTAGGAATAAACGGAAAGGCATAAGAATGAGAGAGAAGCGTAGTGCAGAATGCATGGACACAAGGAGAAGACAAGAACCGCTCCTTTGCGATGTGCGCAGAAGAAGCCGCTCGTCCGAGAAAAGCATCCGGCTGAAGTCGCTCTTTCTCGGCATGCGAGAGAGACGAGACCGCTGCTGAAGGCACACAGCGGCATTCGGGGAGAACCGCGATTTCTCGACCAGCAACTGCAAACTCTCCGAAGCGGTTCAACGCGAGAGCCGATTTAGACGTGCGTGAGCGAAATAACGGAACTGTGATGCCAAGAACGTGTGAATTCTGCATACTGCATTGCCTGAAAACAGGGGTTTTTTTCTCCGCAGGAAAGAATCCACATCTCTCGACTTTCTGTAACGTCCTCTCTGAAAGCACAACGTGTGTCGCTCCTGGAACTTCTAGCTGCCTTATTAGAGGGGCTTTTCCCTTCCACTCTGTTCGTCACTGAATGCTGAAGTGTAGCATCGGAAAAACAGAGAAAAACGAAATGTCCCTAGGAATAAACGGAAAGGCATAAGAATGAGAGAGAAGCGTAGTGCAGAATGCATGGACACAAGGAGAAGACAAGAACCGCTCCTTTGCGATGTGCGCAGAAGAAGGCGCTCGTCCGAGAAAAGCATCCGGCTGAAGTCGCTCTTTCTCGGCATGCGAGAGAGACGAGACCGCTGCTGAAGGCACACAGCGGCATTCGGGGAGAACCGCGATTTCTCGGCCAGCAACTGCAAACTCTCCGAAGCGGTTAACAGAGAGTGGCGCCATCCACCCACGAGATGCAATAGCGAAATTGCTATGCGAGAACGTGCGATTTCAGAATACTGCATTTCCTGAAAACAGGGGGTTTTTTCTCCGCAGGAAAGAATCCACATCTCTCGACTTTCTGTAACGTCCTCTCTGAAAGCACAACGTGTGTCGCTCCTGGAACTTCTAGCTGCCTTATTAGAGGGGCTTTTCCCTTCCACTCTGTTCTTCACAGAATGCTGAAGTGTAGCATCGGAAAAACAGAGAAAAACGAAATGTCCCTAGGAATAAACGGAAAGGCATAAGAATGAGAGAGAAGCGTAGTGCAGAATGCATGGACACAAGGAGAAGACAAGAACCGCTCCTTTGCGATGTGCGCAGAAGAAGCCGCTCGTCCGAGAAAAGCATCCGGCTGAAGTCGCTCTTTCTCGGCATGCGAGAGAGACGAGACCGCTGCTGAAGGCACACAGCGGCATTCGGGGAGAACCGCGATTTCTCGGCCAGCAACTGCAAACTCTCCGAAGCGGTTAACAGAGAGTGGCGCCGTCCACCCACGAGAGCGAAATAGCGAAATTGCTATGCCGAGAACGTGCGATTTCAGAATACTGCATTTCCTGAAAACAGGGGGTTTTTTCTCCGCAGGAAAGAATCCACATCTCTCGACTTTCTGTAACGTCCTCTCTGAAAGCACAACGTGTGTCGCTCCTGGAACTTCTAGCTGCCTTATTAGAGGGGCTTTTCCCTTCCACTCTGTTCGTCACAGAATGCTGAAGTGTAGCATCGGAAAAACAGAGAAAAACGAAATGTCCCTAGGAATAAACGGAAAGGCATAAGAATGAGAGAGAAGCGTAGTGCAGAATGCATGGACACAAGGAGAAGACAAGAACCGCTCCTTTGCGATGTGCGCAGAAGAAGGCGCTCGTCCGAGAAAAGCATCCGGCTGAAGTCGCTCTTTCTCGGCATGCGAGAGAGACGAGACCGCTGCTGAAGGCACACAGCGGCATTCGGGGAGAACCGCGATTTCTCGACCAGCAACTGCAAACTCTCCGAAGCGGTTCAACGCGAGAGCCGATTTAGACGTGCGTGAGCGAAATAACGGAACTGTGATGCCAAGAACGTGTGAATTCTGCATACTGCATTGCCTGAAAACAGGGGGTTTTTTCTCCGCAGGAAAGAATCCACATCTCTCGACTTTCTGTAACGTCCTCTCTGAAAGCACAACGTGTGTCGCTCCTGGAACTTCTAGCTGCCTTATTAGAGGGGCTTTTCCCTTCCACTCTATTCGTCACTGAATGCTGAAGTGTAGCATCGGAAAAACAGAGAAAAACGAAATGTCCCTAGGAATAAACGGAAAGGCATAAGAATGAGAGAGAAGCGTAGTGCAGAATGCATGGACACAAGGAGAAGACAAGAACCGCTCCTTTGCGATGTGCGCAGAAGAAGGCGCTCGTCCGAGAAAAGCATCCGGCTGAAGTCGCTCTTTCTCGGCATGCGAGAGAGACGAGACCGCTGCTGAAGGCACACAGCGGCATTCGGGGAGAACCGCGATTTCTCGGCCAGCAACTGCAAACTCTCCGATGCGGTTAACAGAGAGTGGCGCCGTCCACCCACGAGAGCGAAATAGCGAAATTGCTATGCCGAGAACGTGCGATTTCAGAATACTGCATTTCCTGAAAACAGGGGGTTTTTTCTCCGCAGGAAAGAATCCACATCTCTCGACTTTCTGTAACGTCCTCTCTGAAAGCACAACGTGTGTCGCTCCTGGAACTTCTAGCTGCCTTATTAGAGGGGCTTTTCCCTTCCACTCTGTTCTTCACAGAATGCTGAAGTGTAGCATCGGAAAAACAGAGAAAAACGAAATGTCCCTAGGAATAAACGGAAAGGCATAAGAATGAGAGAGAAGCGTAGTGCAGAATGCATGGACATAAGGAGAAGACAAGAACCGCTCCTTTGCGATGTGCGCAGAAGAAGGCGCTCGTCCGAGAAAAGCATCCGGCTGAAGTCGCTCTTTCTCGGCATGCGAGAGAGACGAGACCGCTGCTGAAGGCACACAGCGGCATTCGGGGAGAACCGCGATTTCTCGACCAGCAACTGCAAACTCTCCGAAGCGGTTCAACGCGAGAGCCGATTTAGACGTGCGTGAGCGAAATAACGGAACTGTGATGCCAAGAACGTGTGAATTCTGCATACTGCATTGCCTGAAAACAGGGGGTTTTTTCTCCGCAGGAAAGAATCCACATCTCTCGACTTTCTGTAACGTCCTCTCTGAAAGCACAACGTGTGTCGCTCCTGGAACTTCTAGCTGCCTTATTAGAGGGGCTTTTCCCTTCCACTCTGTTCTTCACAGAATGCTGAAGTGTAGCATCGGAAAAACAGAGAAAAACGAAATGTCCCTAGGAATAAACGGAAAGGCATAAGAACGAGAGAGAAGCGTAGTGCAGAATGCATGGACACAAGGAGAAGACAAGAACCGCTCCTTTGCGATGTGCGCAGAAGAAGGCGCTCGTCCGAGAAAAGCATCCGGCTGAAGTCGCTCTTTCTCGGCATGCGAGAGAGACGAGACCGCTGCTGAAGGCACACAGCGGCATTCGGGGAGAACCGCGATTTCTCGACCAGCAACTGCAAACTCTCCGAAGCGGTTCAACGCGAGAGCCGATTTAGACGTGCGTGAGGGAAATAACGGAACTGTGATGCCAAGAACGTGTGAATTCTGCATACTGCATTGCCTGAAAACAGGGGGTTTTTTCTCCGCAGGAAAGAATCCACATCTCTCGACTTTCTGTAACGTCCTCTCTGAAAGCACAACGTGTGTCGCTCCTGGAACTTCTAGCTGCCTTATTAGAGGGGCTTTTCCCTTCCACTCTGTTCTTCACAGAATGCTGAAGTGTAGCATCGGAAAAACAGAGAAAAACGAAATGTCCCTAGGAATAAACGGAAAGGCATAAGAATGAGAGAGAAGCGTAGTGCAGAATGCATGGACACAAGGAGAAGACAAGAACCGCTCCTTTGCGATGTGCGCAGAAGAAGGCGCTCGTCCGAGAAAAGCATCCGGCTGAAGTCGCTCTTTCTCGGCATGCGAGAGAGACGAGACCGCTGCTGAAGGCACACAGCGGCATTCGGGGAGAAGTGCGATTTCTCGGCCAGCAACTGCAAACTCTCCGAAGCGGTTAACAGAGAGTGGCGCCGTCCACCCACGAGAGCGAAATAGCGAAATTGCTATGCCGAGAACGTGCGATTTCAGAATACTGCATTTCCTGAAAACAGGGGGTTTTTTCTCCGCAGGAAAGAATCCACATCTCTCGACTTTCTGTAACGTCCTCTCTGAAAGCACAACGTGTGTCGCTCCTGGAACTTCTAGCTGCCTTATTAGAGGGGCTTTTCCCTTCCACTCTGTTCTTCACTGAATGCTGAAGTGTAGCATCGGAAAAACAGAGAAAAACGAAATGTCCCTAGGAATAAACGGAAAGGCATAAGAATGAGAGAGAAGCGTAGTGCAGAATGCATGGACACAAGGAGAAGACAAGAACCGCTCCTTTGCGATGTGCGCAGAAGAAGGCGCTCGTCCGAGAAAAGCATCCGGCTGAAGTCGCTCTTTCTCGGCATGCGAGAGAGACGAGACCGCTGCTGAAGGCACACAGCGGCATTCGGGGAGAACCGCGATTTCTCGGCCAGCAACTGCAAACTCTCCGAAGCGGTTAACAGAGAGTGGCGCCGTCCACCCACGAGAGCGAAATAGCGAAATTGCTATGCCGAGAACGTGCGATTTCAGAATACTGCATTTCCTGAAAACAGGGGGTTTTTTCTCCGCAGGAAAGAATCCACATCTCTCGACTTTCTGTAACGTCCTCTCTGAAAGCACAACGTGTGTCGCTCCTGGAACTTCTAGCTGCCTTATTAGAGGGGCTTTTCCCTTCCACTCTGTTCTTCACTGAATGCTGAAGTGTAGCATCGGAAAAACAGAGAAAAACGAAATGTCCCTAGGAATAAACGGAAAGGCATAAGAATGAGAGAGAAGCGTAGTGCAGAATGCATGGACACAAGGAGAAGACAAGAACCGCTCCTTTGCGATGTGCGCAGAAGAAGCCGCTCGTCCGAGAAAAGCATCCGGCTGAAGTCGCTCTTTCTCGGCATGCGAGAGAGACGAGACCGCTGCTGAAGGCACACAGCGGCATTCGGGGAGAACCGCGATTTCTCGACCAGCAACTGCAAACTCTCCGAAGCGGTTCAACGCGAGAGCCGATTTAGACGTGCGTGAGCGAAATAACGGAACTGTGATGCCAAGAACGTGTGAATTCTGCATACTGCATTTCCTGAAAACAGGGGGTTTTTTCTCCGCAGGAAAGAATCCACATCTCTCGACTTTCTGTAACGTCCTCTCTGAAAGCACAACGTGTGTCGCTCCTGGAACTTCTAGCTGCCTTATTAGAGGGGCTTTTCCCTTCCACTCTGTTCTTCACAGAATGCTGAAGTGTAGCATCGGAAAAACAGAGAAACACGAAATGTCCCTAGGAATAAACGGAAAGGCATAAGAATGAGAGAGAAGCGTAGTGCAGAATGCATGGACACAAGGAGAAGACAAGAACCGCTCCTTTGCGATGTGCGCAGAAGAAGGCGCTCGTCCGAGAAAAGCAGCCGGCTGAAGTCGCTCTTTCTCGGCATGCGAGAGAGACGAGACCGCTGCTGAAGGCACACAGCGGCATTCGGGGAGAAGTGCGATTTAACGGCCAGCAACTGCAAACTCTCCGAAGCGGTTAACAGAGAGTGGCGCCGTCCACCCACGAGAGCGAAATAGCGAAATTGCTATGCCGAGAACGTGCGATTTCAGAATACTGCATTTCCTGAAAACAGGGGGTTTTTTCTCCGCAGGAAAGAATCCACATCTCTCGACTTTCTGTAACGTCCTCTCTGAAAGCACAACGTGTGTCGCTCCTGGAACTTCTAGCTGCCTTATTAGAGGGGCTTTTCCCTTCCACTCTGTTCTTCACAGAATGCTGAAGTGTAGCATCGGAAAAACAGAGAAAAACGAAATGTCCCTAGGAATAAATGGAAAGGCATAAGAATGAGAGAGAAGCGTAGTGCAGAATGCATGGACACAAGGAGAAGACAAGAACCGCTCCTTTGCGATGTGCGCAGAAGAAGCCGCTCGTCCGAGAAAAGCATCCGGCTGAAGTCGCTCTTTCTCGGCATGCGAGAGAGACGAGACCGCTGCTGAAGGCACACAGCGGCATTCGGGGAGAACCGCGATTTCTCGACCAGCAACTGCAAACTCTCCGAAGCGGTTCAACGCGAGAGCCGATTTAGACGTGCGTGAGCGAAATAGCGAAATTGCTATGCCGAGAACGTGCGATTTCAGAATACTGCATTTCCTGAAAACAGGGGGTTTTTTCTCCGCAGGAAAGAATCCACATCTCTCGACTTTCTGTAACGTCCTCTCTGAAAGCACAACGTGTGTCGCTCCTGGAACTTCTAGCTGCCTTATTAGAGGGGCTTTTCCCTTCCACTCTGTTCTTCACTGAATGCTGAAGTGTAGCATCGGAAAAACAGAGAAAAACGAAATGTCCCTAGGAATAAACGGAAAGGCATAAGAATGAGAGAGAAGCGTAGTGCAGAATGCATGGACACAAGGAGAAGACAAGAACCGCTCCTTTGCGATGTGCGCAGAAGAAGGCGCTCGTCCGAGAAAAGCATCCGGCTGAAGTCGCTCTTTCTCGGCATGCGAGAGAGACGAGACCGCTGCTGAAGGCACACAGCGGCATTCGGGGAGAACCGCGATTTCTCGGCCAGCAACTGCAAACTCTCCGAAGCGGTTAACAGAGAGTGGCGCCGTCCACCCACGAGAGCGAAATAGCGAAATTGCTATGCCGAGAACGTGCGATTTCAGAATACTGCATTTCCTGAAAACAGGGGGTTTTTTCTCCGCAGGAAAGAATCCACATCTCTCGACTTTCTGTAACGTCCTCTCTGAAAGCACAACGTGTGTCGCTCCTGGAACTTCTAGCTGCCTTATTAGAGGGGCTTTTCCCTTCCACTCTGTTCTTCACAGAATGCTGAAGTGTAGCATCGGAAAAACAGAGAAAAACGAAATGTCCCTAGGAATAAACGGAAAGGCATAAGAATGAGAGAGAAGTGTAGTGCAGAATGCATGGACACAAGGAGAAGACAAGAACCGCTCCTTTGCGATGTGCGCAGAAGAAGGCGCTCGTCCGAGAAAAGCATCCGGCTGAAGTCGCTCTTTCTCGGCATGCGAGAGAGACGAGACCGCTGCTGAAGGCACACAGCGGCATTCGGGGAGAACCGCGATTTCTCGACCAGCAACTGCAAACTCTCCGAAGCGGTTCAACGCGAGAGCCGATTTAGACGTGCGTGAGCGAAATAACGGAACTGTGATGCCAAGAACGTGTGAATTCTGCATACTGCATTTCCTGAAAACAGGGGGTTTTTTCTCCGCAGGAAAGAATCCACATCTCTCGACTTTCTGTAACGTCCTCTCTGAAAGCACAACGTGTGTCGCTCCTGGAACTTCTAGCTGCCTTATTAGAGGGGCTTTTCCCTTCCACTCTGTTCTTCACAGAATGCTGAAGTGTAGCATCGGAAAAACAGAGAAACACGAAATGTCCCTAGGAATAAACGGAAAGGCATAAGAATGAGAGAGAAGCGTAGTGCAGAATGCATGGACACAAGGAGAAGACAAGAACCGCTCCTTTGCGATGTGCGCAGAAGAAGCCGCTCGTCCGAGAAAAGCAGCCGGCTGAAGTCGCTCTTTCTCGGCATGCGAGAGAGACGAGACCGCTGCTGAAGGCACACAGCGGCATTCGGGGAGAAGTGCGATTTAACGGCCAGCAACTGCAAACTCTCCGAAGCGGTTAACAGAGAGTGGCGCCGTCCACCCACGAGAGCGAAATAGCGAAATTGCTATGCCGAGAACGTGCGATTTCAGAATACTGCATTTCCTGAAAACAGGGGGTTTTTTCTCCGCAGGAAAGAATCCACATCTCTCGACTTTCTGTAACGTCCTCTCTGAAAGCACAACGTGTGTCGCTCCTGGAACTTCTAGCTGCCTTATTAGAGGGGCTTTTCCCTTCCACTCTGTTCTTCACAGAATGCTGAAGTGTAGCATCGGAAAAACAGAGAAAAACGAAATGTCCCTAGGAATAAACGGAAAGGCATAAGAATGAGAGAGAAGCGTAGTGCAGAATGCATGGACACAAGGAGAAGACAAGAACCGCTCCTTTGCGATGTGCGCAGAAGAAGGCGCTCGTCCGAGAAAAGCATCCGGCTGAAGTCGCTCTTTCTCGGCATGCGAGAGAGACGAGACCGCTGCTGAAGGCACACAGCGGCATTCGGGGAGAACCGCGATTTCTCGACCAGCAACTGCAAACTCTCCGAAGCGGTTCAACGCGAGAGCCGATTTAGACGTGCGTGAGGGAAATAATGGAACTGTGATGCCAAGAACGTGTGAATTCTGCATACTGCATTGCCTGAAAACAGGGGGTTTTTTCTCCGCAGGAAAGAATCCACATCTCTCGACTTTCTGTAACGTCCTCTCTGAAAGCACAACGTGTGTCGCTCCTGGAACTTCTAGCTGCCTTATTAGAGGGGCTTTTCCCTTCCACTCTGTTCTTCACTGAATGCTGAAGTGTAGCATCGGAAAAACAGAGAAAAACGAAATGTCCCTAGGAATAAACGGAAAGGCATAAGAATGAGAGAGAAGCGTAGTGCAGAATGCATGGACACAAGGAGAAGACAAGAACCGCTCCTTTGCGATGTGCGCAGAAGAAGGCGCTCGTCCGAGAAAAGCATCCGGCTGAAGTCGCTCTTTCTCGGCATGCGAGAGAGACGAGACCGCTGCTGAAGGCACACAGCGGCATTCGGGGAGAACCGCGATTTCTCGGCCAGCAACTGCAAACTCTCCGAAGCGGTTAACAGAGAGTGGCGCCGTCCACCCACGAGAGCGAAATAGCGAAATTGCTATGCCGAGAACGTGCGATTTCAGAATACTGCATTTCCTGAAAACAGGGGGTTTTTTCTCCACAGGAAAGAATCCACATCTCTCGACTTTCTGTAACGTCCTCTCTGAAAGCACAACGTGTGTCGCTCCTGGAACTTCTAGCTGCCTTATTAGAGGGGCTTTTCCCTTCCACTCTGTTCTTCACAGAATGCTGAAGTGTAGCATCGGAAAAACAGAGAAAAACGAAATGTCCCTAGGAATAAATGGAAAGGCATAAGAATGAGAGAGAAGCGTAGTGCAGAATGCATGGACACAAGGAGAAGACAAGAACCGCTCCTTTGCGATGTGCGCAGAAGAAGCCGCTCGTCCGAGAAAAGCATCCGGCTGAAGTCGCTCTTTCTCGGCATGCGAGAGAGACGAGACCGCTGCTGAAGGCACACAGCGGCATTCGGGGAGAACCGCGATTTCTCGACCAGCAACTGCAAACTCTCCGAAGCGGTTCAACGCGAGAGCCGATTTAGACGTGCGTGAGCGAAATAGCGAAATTGCTATGCCGAGAACGTGCGATTTCAGAATACTGCATTTCCTGAAAACAGGGGGTTTTTTCTCCGCAGGAAAGAATCCACATCTCTCGACTTTCTGTAACGTCCTCTCTGAAAGCACAACGTGTGTCGCTCCTGGAACTTCTAGCTGCCTTATTAGAGGGGCTTTTCCCTTCCACTCTGTTCTTCACAGAATGCTGAAGTGTAGCATCGGAAAAACAGAGAAAAACGAAATGTCCCTAGGAATAAACGGAAAGGCATAAGAATGAGAGAGAAGCGTAGTGCAGAATGCATGGACACAAGGAGAAGACAAGAACCGCTCCTTTGCGATGTGCGCAGAAGAAGGCGCTCGTCCGAGAAAAGCATCCGGCTGAAGTCGCTCTTTCTCGGCATGCGAGAGAGACGAGACCGCTGCTGAAGGCACACAGCGGCATTCGGGGAGAACCGCGATTTCTCGGCCAGCAACTGCAAACTCTCCGAAGCGGTTAACAGAGAGTGGCGCCGTCCACCCACGAGAGCGAAATAGCGAAATTGCTATGCCGAGAACGTGCGATTTCAGAATACTGCATTTCCTGAAAACAGGGGGTTTTTTCTCCGCAGGAAAGAATCCACATCTCTCGACTTTCTGTAACGTCCTCTCTGAAAGCACAACGTGTGTCGCTCCTGGAACTTCTAGCTGCCTTATTAGAGGGGCTTTTCCCTTCCACTCTGTTCTTCACTGAATGCTGAAGTGTAGCATCGGAAAAACAGAGAAAAACGAAATGTCCCTAGGAATAAACGGAAAGGCATAAGAATGAGAGAGAAGCGTAGTGCAGAATGCATGGACACAAGGAGAAGACAAGAACCGCTCCTTTGCGATGTGCGCAGAAGAAGCCGCTCGTCCGAGAAAAGCATCCGGCTGAAGTCGCTCTTTCTCGGCATGCGAGAGAGACGAGACCGCTGCTGAAGGCACACAGCGGCATTCGGGGAGAACCGCGATTTCTCGACCAGCAACTGCAAACTCTCCGAAGCGGTTCAACGCGAGAGCCGATTTAGACGTGCGTGAGCGAAATAACGGAACTGTGATGCCAAGAACGTGTGAATTCTGCATACTGCATTTCCTGAAAACAGGGGGTTTTTTCTCCGCAGGAAAGAATCCACATCTCTCGACTTTCTGTAACGTCCTCTCTGAAAGCACAACGTGTGTCGCTCCTGGAACTTCTAGCTGCCTTATTAGAGGGGCTTTTCCCTTCCACTCTGTTCTTCACAGAATGCTGAAGTGTAGCATCGGAAAAACAGAGAAAAACGAAATGTCCCTAGGAATAAACGGAAAGGCATAAGAATGAGAGAGAAGCGTAGTGCAGAATGCATGGACACAAGGAGAAGACAAGAACCGCTCCTTTGCGATGTGCGCAGAAGAAGCCGCTCGTCCGAGAAAAGCAGCCGGCTGAAGTCGCTCTTTCTCGGCATGCGAGAGAGACGAGACCGCTGCTGAAGGCACACAGCGGCATTCGGGGAGAAGTGCGATTTAACGGCCAGCAACTGCAAACTCTCCGAAGCGGTTAACAGAGAGTGGCGCCGTCCACCCACGAGAGCGAAATAGCGAAATTGCTATGCCGAGAACGTGCGATTTCAGAATACTGCATTTCCTGAAAACAGGGGGTTTTTTCTCCGCAGGAAAGAATCCACATCTCTCGACTTTCTGTAACGTCCTCTCTGAAAGCACAACGTGTGTCGCTCCTGGAACTTCTAGCTGCCTTATTAGAGGGGCTTTTCCCTTCCACTCTGTTCTTCACAGAATGCTGAAGTGTAGCATCGGAAAAACAGAGAAAAACGAAATGTCCCTAGGAATAAACGGAAAGGCATAAGAATGAGAGAGAAGCGTAGTGCAGAATGCATGGACACAAGGAGAAGACAAGAACCGCTCCTTTGCGATGTGCGCAGAAGAAGGCGCTCGTCCGAGAAAAGCATCCGGCTGAAGTCGCTCTTTCTCGGCATGCGAGAGAGACGAGACCGCTGCTGAAGGCACACAGCGGCATTCGGGGAGAACCGCGATTTCTCGACCAGCAACTGCAAACTCTCCGAAGCGGTTCAACGCGAGAGCCGATTTAGACGTGCGTGAGCGAAATAACGGAACTGTGATGCCAAGAACGTGTGAATTCTGCATACTGCATTGCCTGAAAACAGGGGGTTTTTTCTCCGCAGGAAAGAATCCACATCTCTCGACTTTCTGTAACGTCCTCTCTGAAAGCACAACGTGTGTCGCTCCTGGAACTTCTAGCTGCCTTATTAGAGGGGCTTTTCCCTTCCACTCTGTTCTTCACTGAATGCTGAAGTGTAGCATCGGAAAAACAGAGAAAAACGAAATGTCCCTAGGAATAAACGGAAAGGCATAAGAATGAGAGAGAAGCGTAGTGCAGAATGCATGGACACAAGGAGAAGACAAGAACCGCTCCTTTGCGATGTGCGCAGAAGAAGCCGCTCGTCCGAGAAAAGCATCCGGCTGAAGTCGCTCTTTCTCGGCATGCGAGAGAGACGAGACCGCTGCTGAAGGCACACAGCGGCATTCGGGGAGAACCGCGATTTCTCGACCAGCAACTGCAAACTCTCCGAAGCGGTTAACAGAGAGTGGCGCCGTCCACCCACGAGAGCGAAATAGCGAAATTGCTATGCCGAGAACGTGCGATTTCAGAATACTGCATTTCCTGAAAACAGGGGGTTTTTTCTCCGCAGGAAAGAATCCACATCTCTCGACTTTCTGTAACGTCCTCTCTGAAAGCACAACGTGTGTCGCTCCTGGAACTTCTAGCTGCCTTATTAGAGGGGCTTTTCCCTTCCACTCTGTTCTTCACTGAATGCTGAAGTGTAGCATCGGAAAAACAGAGAAAAACGAAATGTCCCTAGGAATAAACGGAAAGGCATAAGAATGAGAGAGAAGCGTAGTGCAGAATGCATGGACACAAGGAGAAGACAAGAACCGCTCCTTTGCGATGTGCGCAGAAGAAGGCGCTCGTCCGAGAAAAGCATCCGGCTGAAGTCGCTCTTTCTCGGCATGCGAGAGAGACGAGACCGCTGCTGAAGGCACACAGCGGCATTCGGGGAGAACCGCGATTTCTCGACCAGCAACTGCAAACTCTCCGAAGCGGTTCAACGCGAGAGCCGATTTAGACGTGCGTGAGCGAAATAGCGGAATTGCTATGCCGAGAACGTGCGATTTCAGAATACTGCATTTCCTGAAAACAGGGGGTTTTTTCTCCGCAGGAAAGAATCCACATCTCTCGACTTTCTGTAACGTCCTCTCTGAAAGCACAACGTGTGTCGCTCCTGGAACTTCTAGCTGCCTTATTAGAGGGGCTTTTCCCTTCCACTCTGTTCTTCACTGAATGCTGAAGTGTAGCATCGGAAAAACAGAGAAAAACGAAATGTCCCTAGGAATAAACGGAAAGGCATAAGAATGAGAGAGAATCGTAGTGCAGAATGCATGGACACAAGGAGAAGACAAGAACCGCTCCTTTGCGATGTGCGCAGAAGAAGGCGCTCGTCCGAGAAAAGCATCCGGCTGAAGTCGCTCTTTCTCGGCATGCGAGAGAGACGAGACCGCTGCTGAAGGCACACAGCGGCATTCGGGGAGAAGTGCGATTTCTCGGCCAGCAACTGCAAACTCTCCGAAGCGGTTAACAGAGAGTGGCGCCGTCCACCCACGAGAGCGAAATAGCGAAATTGCTATGCCGAGAACGTGCGATTTCAGAATACTGCATTTCCTGAAAACAGGGGTTTTTTTCTCCGCAGGAAAGAATCCACATCTCTCGACTTTCTGTAACGTCCTCTCTGAAAGCACAACGTGTGTCGCTCCTGGAACTTCTAGCTGCCTTATTAGAGGGGCTTTTCCCTTCCACTCTGTTCTTCACAGAATGCTGAAGTGTAGCATCAGAAAAACAGAGAAAAACGAAATGTCCCTAGGAATAAACGGAAAGGCATAAGAATGAGAGAGAAGCGTAGTGCAGAATGCATGGACACAAGGAGAAGACAAGAACCGCTCCTTTGCGATGTGCGCAGAAGAAGCCGCTCGTCCGAGAAAAGCATCCGGCTGAAGTCGCTCTTTCTCGGCATGCGAGAGAGACGAGACCGCTGCTGAAGGCACACAGCGGCATTCGGGGAGAACCGCGATTTCTCGACCAGCAACTGCAAACTCTCCGAAGCGGTTCAACGCGAGAGCCGATTTAGACGTGCGTGAGCGAAATAGCGAAATTGCTATGCCGAGAACGTGCGATTTCAGAATACTGCATTTCCTGAAAACAGGGGGTTTTTTCTCCGCAGGAAAGAATCCACATCTCTCGACTTTCTGTAACGTCCTCTCTGAAAGCACAACGTGTGTCGCTCCTGGAACTTCTAGCTGCCTTATTAGAGGGGCTTTTCCCTTCCACTCTGTTCTTCACTGAATGCTGAAGTGTAGCATCGGAAAAACAGAGAAAAACGAAATGTCCCTAGGAATAAACGGAAAGGCATAAGAATGAGAGAGAAGCGTAGTGCAGAATGCATGGACACAAGGAGAAGACAAGAACCGCTCCTTTGCGATGTGCGCAGAAGAAGCCGCTCGTCCGAGAAAAGCAGCCGGCTGAAGTCGCTCTTTCTCGGCATGCGAGAGAGACGAGACCGCTGCTGAAGGCACACAGCGGCATTCGGGGAGAAGTGCGATTTCTCGGCCAGCAACTGCAAACTCTCCGAAGCGGTTAACAGAGAGTGGCGCCGTCCACCCACGAGAGCGAAATAGCGAAATTGCTATGCCGAGAACGTGCGATTTCAGAATACTGCATTTCCTGAAAACAGGGGGTTTTTTCTCCGCAGGAAAGAATCCACATCTCTCGACTTTCTGTAACGTCCTCTCTGAAAGCACAACGTGTGTCGCTCCTGGAACTTCTAGCTGCCTTATTAGAGGGGCTTTTCCCTTCCACTCTGTTCTTCACAGAATGCTGAAGTGTAGCATCGGAAAAACAGAGAAAAACGAAATGTCCCTAGGAATAAACGGAAAGGCATAAGAATGAGAGAGAAGCGTAGTGCAGAATGCATGGACACAAGGAGAAGACAAGAACCGCTCCTTTGCAATGTGCGCAGAAGAAGCCGCTCGTCCGAGAAAAGCATCCGGCTGAAGTCGCTCTTTCTCGGCATGCGAGAGAGACGAGACCGCTGCTGAAGGCACACAGCGGCATTCGGGGAGAAGTGCGATTTCTCGGCCAGCAACTGCAAACTCTCCGAAGCGGTTAACAGAGAGTGGCGCCGTCCACCCACGAGAGCGAAATAGCGAAATTGCTATGCCGAGAACGTGCGATTTCAGAATACTGCATTTCCTGAAAACAGGGGGTTTTTTCTCCGCAGGAAAGAATCCACATCTCTCGACTTTCTGTAACGTCCTCTCTGAAAGCACAACGTGTGTCGCTCCTGGAACTTCTAGCTGCCTTATTAGAGGGGCTTTTCCCTTCCACTCTGTTCTTCACAGAATGCTGAAGTGTAGCATCAGAAAAACAGAGAAAAACGAAATGTCCCTAGGAATAAACGGAAAGGCATAAGAATGAGAGAGAAGCGTAGTGCAGAATGCATGGACACAAGGAGAAGACAAGAACCGCTCCTTTGCGATGTGCGCAGAAGAAGCCGCTCGTCCGAGAAAAGCATCCGGCTGAAGTCGCTCTTTCTCGGCATGCGAGAGAGACGAGACCGCTGCTGAAGGCACACAGCGGCATTCGGGGAGAACCGCGATTTCTCGACCAGCAACTGCAAACTCTCCGAAGCGGTTCAACGCGAGAGCCGATTTAGACGTGCGTGAGCGAAATAGCGAAATTGCTATGCCGAGAACGTGCGATTTCAGAATACTGCATTTCCTGAAAACAGGGGGTTTTTTCTCCGCAGGAAAGAATCCACATCTCTCGACTTTCTGTAACGTCCTCTCTGAAAGCACAACGTGTGTCGATCCTGGAACTTCTAGCTGCCTTATTAGAGGGGCTTTTCCCTTCCACTCTGTTCTTCACTGAATGCTGAAGTGTAGCATCGGAAAAACAGAGAAAAACGAAATGTCCCTAGGAATAAACGGAAAGGCATAAGAATGAGAGAGAAGCGTAGTGCAGAATGCATGGACACAAGGAGAAGACAAGAACCGCTCCTTTGCGATGTGCGCAGAAGAAGGCGCTCGTCCGAGAAAAGCAGCCGGCTGAAGTCGCTCTTTCTCGGCATGCGAGAGAGACGAGACCGCTGCTGAAGGCACACAGCGGCATTCGGGGAGAACCGCGATTTCTCGGCCAGCAACTGCAAACTCTCCGAAGCGGTTAACAGAGAGTGGCGCCGTCCACCCACGAGAGCGAAATAGCGAAATTGCTATGCCGAGAACGTGCGATTTCAGAATACTGCATTTCCTGAAAACAGGGGGTTTTTTCTCCGCAGGAAAGAATCCACATCTCTCGACTTTCTGTAACGTCCTCTCTGAAAGCACAACGTGTGTCGCTCCTGGAACTTCTAGCTGCCTTATTAGAGGGGCTTTTCCCTTCCACTCTGTTCTTCACAGAATGCTGAAGTGTAGCATCAGAAAAACAGAGAAAAACGAAATGTCCCTAGGAATAAACGGAAAGGCATAAGAATGAGAGAGAAGCGTAGTGCAGAATGCATGGACACAAGGAGAAGACAAGAACCGCTCCTTTGCGATGTGCGCAGAAGAAGCCGCTCGTCCGAGAAAAGCATCCGGCTGAAGTCGCTCTTTCTCGGCATGCGAGAGAGACGAGACCGCTGCTGAAGGCACACAGCGGCATTCGGGGAGAACCGCGATTTCTCGACCAGCAACTGCAAACTCTCCGAAGCGGTTCAACGCGAGAGCCGATTTAGACGTGCGTGAGCGAAATAGCGAAATTGCTATGCCGAGAACGTGCGATTTCAGAATACTGCATTTCCTGAAAACAGGGGGTTTTTTCTCCGCAGGAAAGAATCCACATCTCTCGACTTTCTGTAACGTCCTCTCTGAAAGCACAACGTGTGTCGCTCCTGGAACTTCTAGCTGCCTTATTAGAGGGGCTTTTCCCTTCCACTCTGTTCTTCACTGAATGCTGAAGTGTAGCATCGGAAAAACAGAGAAAAACGAAATGTCCCTAGGAATAAACGGAAAGGCATAAGAATGAGAGAGAAGCGTAGTGCAGAATGCATGGACACAAGGAGAAGACAAGAACCGCTCCTTTGCGATGTGCGCAGAAGAAGGCGCTCGTCCGAGAAAAGCAGCCGGCTGAAGTCGCTCTTTCTCGGCATGCGAGAGAGACGAGACCGCTGCTGAAGGCACACAGCGGCATTCGGGGAGAAGTGCGATTTCTCGGCCAGCAACTGCAAACTCTCCGAAGCGGTTAACAGAGAGTGGCGCCGTCCACCCACGAGAGCGAAATAGCGAAATTGCTATGCCGAGAACGTGCGATTTCAGAATACTGCATTTCCTGAAAACAGGGGGTTTTTTCTCCGCAGGAAAGAATCCACATCTCTCGACTTTCTGTAACGTCCTCTCTGAAAGCACAACGTGTGTCGCTCCTGGAACTTCTAGCTGCCTTATTAGAGGGGCTTTTCCCTTCCACTCTGTTCTTCACAGAATGCTGAAGTGTAGCATCGGAAAAACAGAGAAAAACGAAATGTCCCTAGGAATAAACGGAAAGGCATAAGAATGAGAGAGAAGCGTAGTGCAGAATGCATGGACACAAGGAGAAGACAAGAACCGCTCCTTTGCGATGTGCGCAGAAGAAGCCGCTCGTCCGAGAAAAGCATCCGGCTGAAGTCGCTCTTTCTCGGCATGCGAGAGAGACGAGACCGCTGCTGAAGGCACACAGCGGCATTCGGGGAGAACCGCGATTTCTCGGCCAGCAACTGCAAACTCTCCGAAGCGGTTAACAGAGAGTGGCGCCGTCCACCCACGAGAGCGAAATAGCGAAATTGCTATGCCGAGAACGTGCGATTTCAGAATACTGCATTTCCTGAAAACAGGGGGTTTTTTCTCCGCAGGAAAGAATCTACATCTCTCGACTTTCTGTAACGTCCTCTCTGAAAGCACAACGTGTGTCGCTCCTGGAACTTCTAGCTGCCTTATTAGAGGGGCTTTTCCCTTCCACTCTGTTCTTCACTGAATGCTGAAGTGTAGCATCGGAAAAACAGAGAAAAACGAAATGTCCCTAGGAATAAACGGAAAGGCATAAGAATGAGAGAGAAGCGTAGTGCAGAATGCATGGACACAAGGAGAAGACAAGAACCGCTCCTTTGCGATGTGCGCAGAAGAAGGCGCTCGTCCGAGAAAAGCATCCGGCTGAAGTTGCTCTTTCTCGGCATGCGAGAGAGACGAGACCGCTGCTGAAGGCACACAGCGGCATTCGGGGAGAACCGCGATTTCTCGACCAGCAACTGCAAACTCTCCGAAGCGGTTCAACGCGAGAGCCGATTTAGACGTGCGTGAGCGAAATAGCGGAATTGCTATGCCGAGAACGTGCGATTTCAGAATACTGCATTTCCTGAAAACAGGGGGTTTTTTCTCCGCAGGAAAGAATCCACATCTCTCGACTTTCTGTAACGTCCTCTCTGAAAGCACAACGTGTGTCGCTCCTGGAACTTCTAGCTGCCTTATTAGAGGGGCTTTTCCCTTCCACTCTGTTCTTCACTGAATGCTGAAGTGTAGCATCGGAAAAACAGAGAAAAACGAAATGTCCCTAGGAATAAACGGAAAGGCATAAGAATGAGAGAGAAGCGTAGTGCAGAATGCATGGACACAAGGAGAAGACAAGAACCGCTCCTTTGCGATGTGCGCAGAAGAAGGCGCTCGTCCGAGAAAAGCATCCGGCTGAAGTCGCTCTTTCTCGGCATGCGAGAGAGACGAGACCGCTGCTGAAGGCACACAGCGGCATTCGGGGAGAACCGCGAATTCTCGACCAGCAACTGCAAACTCTCCGAAGCGGTTCAACGCGAGAGCCGATTTAGACGTGCGTGAGCGAAATAGCGAAATTGCTATGCCGAGAACGTGCGATTTCAGAATACTGCATTTCCTGAAAACAGGGGGTTTTTTCTCCGCAGGAAAGAATCCACATCTCTCGACTTTCTGTAACGTCCTCTCTGAAAGCACAACGTGTGTCGCTCCTGGAACTTCTAGCTGCCTTATTAGAGGGGCTTTTCCCTTCCACTCTGTTCTTCACAGAATGCTGAAGTGTAGCATCAGAAAAACAGAGAAAAACGAAATGTCCCTAGGAATAAACGGAAAGGCATAAGAATGAGAGAGAAGCGTAGTGCAGAATGCATGGACACAAGGAGAAGACAAGAACCGCTCCTTTGCGATGTGCGCAGAAGAAGCCGCTCGTCCGAGAAAAGCATCCGGCTGAAGTCGCTCTTTCTCGGCATGCGAGAGAGACGAGACCGCTGCTGAAGGCACACAGCGGCATTCGGGGAGAACCGCGATTTCTCGACCAGCAACTGCAAACTCTCCGAAGCGGTTCAACGCGAGAGCCGATTTAGACGTGCGTGAGCGAAATAGCGAAATTGCTATGCCGAGAACGTGCGATTTCAGAATACTGCATTTCCTGAAAACAGGGGGTTTTTTCTCCGCAGGAAAGAATCCACATCTCTCGACTTTCTGTAACGTCCTCTCTGAAAGCACAACGTGTGTCGCTCCTGGAACTTCTAGCTGCCTTATTAGAGGGGCTTTTCCCTTCCACTCTGTTCTTCACTGAATGCTGAAGTGTAGCATCGGAAAAACAGAGAAAAACGAAATGTCCCTAGGAATAAACGGAAAGGCATAAGAATGAGAGAGAAGCGTAGTGCAGAATGCATGGACACAAGGAGAAGACAAGAACCGCTCCTTTGCGATGTGCGCAGAAGAAGGCGCTCGTCCGAGAAAAGCATCCGGCTGAAGTCGCTCTTTCTCGGCATGCGAGAGAGACGAGACCGCTGCTGAAGGCACACAGCGGCATTCGGGGAGAAGTGCGATTTCTCGGCCAGCAACTGCAAACTCTCCGAAGCGGTTAACAGAGAGTGGCGCCGTCCACCCACGAGAGCGAAATAGCGAAATTGCTATGCCGAGAACGTGCGATTTCAGAATACTGCATTTCCTGAAAACAGGGGGTTTTTTCTCCGCAGGAAAGAATCCACATCTCTCGACTTTCTGTAACGTCCTCTCTGAAAGCACAACGTGTGTCGCTCCTGGAACTTCTAGCTGCCTTATTAGAGGGGCTTTTCCCTTCCACTCTGTTCTTCACTGAATGCTGAAGTGTAGCATCAGAAAAACAGAGAAAAACGAAATGTCCCTAGGAATAAACGGAAAGGCATAAGAATGAGAGAGAAGCGTAGTGCAGAATGCATGGACACAAGGAGAAGACAAGAACCGCTCCTTTGCGATGTGCGCAGAAGAAGGCGCTCGTCCGAGAAAAGCATCCGGCTGAAGTCGCTCTTTCTCGGCATGCGAGAGAGACGAGACCGCTGCTGAAGGCACACAGCGGCATTCGGGGAGAACCGCGATTTCTCGACCAGCAACTGCAAACTCTCCGAAGCGGTTCAACGCGAGAGCCGATTTAGACGTGCGTGAGCGAAATAGCGAAATTGCTATGCCGAGAACGTGCGATTTCAGAATACTGCATTTCCTGAAAACAGGGGGTTTTTTCTCCGCAGGAAAGAATCCACATCTCTCGACTTTCTGTAACGTCCTCTCTGAAAGCACAACGTGTGTCGCTCCTGGAACTTCTAGCTGCCTTATTAGAGGGGCTTTTCCCTTCCACTCTGTTCTTCACTGAATGCTGAAGTGTAGCATCGGAAAAACAGAGAAAAACGAAATGTCCCTAGGAATAAACGGAAAGGCATAAGAATGAGAGAGAAGCGTAGTGCAGAATGCATGGACACAAGGAGAAGACAAGAACCGCTCCTTTGCGATGTGCGCAGAAGAAGCCGCTCGTCCGAGAAAAGCATCCGGCTGAAGTCGCTCTTTCTCGGCATGCGAGAGAGACGAGACCGCTGCTGAAGGCACACAGCGGCATTCGGGGAGAACCGCGAATTCTCGACCAGCAACTGCAAACTCTCCGAAGCGGTTCAACGCGAGAGCCGATTTAGACGTGCGTGAGCGAAATAGCGAAATTGCTATGCCGAGAACGTGCGATTTCAGAATACTGCATTTCCTGAAAACAGGGGGTTTTTTCTCCGCAGGAAAGAATCCACATCTCTCGACTTTCTGTAACGTCCTCTCTGAAAGCACAACGTGTGTCGCTCCTGGAACTTCTAGCTGCCTTATTAGAGGGGCTTTTCCCTTCCACTCTGTTCTTCACAGAATGCTGAAGTGTAGCATCAGAAAAACAGAGAAAAACGAAATGTCCCTAGGAATAAACGGAAAGGCATAAGAATGAGAGAGAAGCGTAGTGCAGAATGCATGGACACAAGGAGAAGACAAGAACCGCTCCTTTGCGATGTGCGCAGAAGAAGCCGCTCGTCCGAGAAAAGCATCCGGCTGAAGTCGCTCTTTCTCGGCATGCGAGAGAGACGAGACCGCTGCTGAAGGCACACAGCGGCATTCGGGGAGAACCGCGATTTCTCGACCAGCAACTGCAAACTCTCCGAAGCGGTTCAACGCGAGAGCCGATTTAGACGTGCGTGAGCGAAATAGCGAAATTGCTATGCCGAGAACGTGCGATTTCAGAATACTGCATTTCCTGAAAACAGGGGGTTTTTTCTCCGCAGGAAAGAATCCACATCTCTCGACTTTCTGTAACGTCCTCTCTGAAAGCACAACGTGTGTCGCTCCTGGAACTTCTAGCTGCCTTATTAGAGGGGCTTTTCCCTTCCACTCTGTTCTTCACTGAATGCTGAAGTGTAGCATCGGAAAAACAGAGAAAAACGAAATGTCCCTAGGAATAAACGGAAAGGCATAAGAATGAGAGAGAAGCGTAGTGCAGAATGCATGGACACAAGGAGAAGACAAGAACCGCTCCTTTGCGATGTGCGCAGAAGAAGCCGCTCGTCCGAGAAAAGCAGCCGGCTGAAGTCGCTCTTTCTCGGCATGCGAGAGAGACGAGACCGCTGCTGAAGGCACACAGCGGCATTCGGGGAGAACCGCGATTTCTCGACCAGCAACTGCAAACTCTCCGAAGCGGTTAACAGAGAGTGGCGCCGTCCACCCACGAGAGCGAAATAGCGAAATTGCTATGCCGAGAACGTGCGATTTCAGAATACTGCATTTCCTGAAAACAGGGGGTTTTTTCTCCGCAGGAAAGAATCCACATCTCTCGACTTTCTGTAACGTCCTCTCTGAAAGCACAACGTGTGTCGCTCCTGGAACTTCTAGCTGCCTTATTAGAGGGGCTTTTCCCTTCCACTCTGTTCTTCACAGAATGCTGAAGTGTAGCATCGGAAAAACAGAGAAAAACGAAATGTCCCTAGGAATAAACGGAAAGGCATAAGAATGAGAGAGAAGTGTAGTGCAGAATGCATGGACACAAGGAGAAGACAAGAACCGCTCCTTTGCGATGTGCGCAGAAGAAGGCGCTCGTCCGAGAAAAGCATCCGGCTGAAGTCGCTCTTTCTCGGCATGCGAGAGAGACGAGACCGCTGCTGAAGGCACACAGCGGCATTCGGGGAGAACCGCGAATTCTCGACCAGCAACTGCAAACTCTCCGAAGCGGTTCAACGCGAGAGCCGATTTAGACGTGCGTGAGCGAAATAACGGAACTGTGATGCCAAGAACGTGTGAATTCTGCATACTGCATTTCCTGAAAACAGGGGGTTTTTTCTCCGCAGGAAAGAATCCACATCTCTCGACTTTCTGTAACGTCCTCTCTGAAAGCACAACGTGTGTCGCTCCTGGAACTTCTAGCTGCCTTATTAGAGGGGCTTTTCCCTTCCACTCTGTTCTTCACTGAATGCTGAAGTGTAGCATCAGAAAAACAGAGAAAAACGAAATGTCCCTAGGAATAAACGGAAAGGCATAAGAATGAGAGAGAAGCGTAGTGCAGAATGCATGGACACAAGGAGAAGACAAGAACCGCTCCTTTGCGATGTGCGCAGAAGAAGCCGCTCGTCCGAGAAAAGCAGCCGGCTGAAGTCGCTCTTTCTCGGCATGCGAGAGAGACGAGACCGCTGCTGAAGGCACACAGCGGCATTCGGGGAGAAGTGCGATTTAACGGCCAGCAACTGCAAACTCTCCGAAGCGGTTAACAGAGAGTGGCGCCGTCCACCCACGAGAGCGAAATAGCGAAATTGCTATGCCGAGAACGTGCGATTTCAGAATACTGCATTTCCTGAAAACAGGGGGTTTTTTCTCCGCAGGAAAGAATCCACATCTCTCGACTTTCTGTAACGTCCTCTCTGAAAGCACAACGTGTGTCGCTCCTGGAACTTCTAGCTGCCTTATTAGAGGGGCTTTTCCCTTCCACTCTGTTCTTCACAGAATGCTGAAGTGTAGCATCGGAAAAACAGAGAAAAACGAAATGTCCCTAGGAATAAACGGAAAGGCATAAGAATGAGAGAGAAGTGTAGTGCAGAATGCATGGACACAAGGAGAAGACAAGAACCGCTCCTTTGCGATGTGCGCAGAAGAAGGCGCTCGTCCGAGAAAAGCATCCGGCTGAAGTCGCTCTTTCTCGGCATGCGAGAGAGACGAGACCGCTGCTGAAGGCACACAGCGGCATTCGGGGAGAACCGCGATTTCTCGGCCAGCAACTGCAAACTCTCCGAAGCGGTTAACAGAGAGTGGCGCCGTCCACCCACGAGAGCGAAATAGCGAAATTGCTATGCCGAGAACGTGCGATTTCAGAATACTGCATTTCCTGAAAACAGGGGGTTTTTTCTCCGCAGGAAAGAATCCACATCTCTCGACTTTCTGTAACGTCCTCTCTGAAAGCACAACGTGTGTCGCTCCTGGAACTTCTAGCTGCCTTATTAGAGGGGCTTTTCCCTTCCACTCTGTTCTTCACAGAATGCTGAAGTGTAGCATCGGAAAAACAGAGAAAAACGAAATGTCCCTAGGAATAAACGGAAAGGCATAAGAATGAGAGAGAAGTGTAGTGCAGAATGCATGGACACAAGGAGAAGACAAGAACCGCTCCTTTGCGATGTGCGCAGAAGAAGGCGCTCGTCCGAGAAAAGCATCCGGCTGAAGTCGCTCTTTCTCGGCATGCGAGAGAGACGAGACCGCTGCTGAAGGCACACAGCGGCATTCGGGGAGAACCGCGATTTCTCGACCAGCAACTGCAAACTCTCCGAAGCGGTTCAACGCGAGAGCCGATTTAGACGTGCGTGAGCGAAATAACGGAACTGTGATGCCAAGAACGTGTGAATTCTGCATACAGCATTTCCTGAAAACAGGGGGTTTTTTCTCCGCAGGAAAGAATCCACATCTCTCGACTTTCTGTAACGTCCTCTCTGAAAGCACAACGTGTGTCGCTCCTGGAACTTCTAGCTGCCTTATTAGAGGGGCTTTTCCCTTCCACTCTGTTCTTCACAGAATGCTGAAGTGTAGCATCAGAAAAACAGAGAAAAACGAAATGTCCCTAGGAATAAACGGAAAGACATAAGAATGAGAGAGAAGCGTAGTGCAGAATGCATGGACACAAGGAGAAGACAAGAACCGCTCCTTTGCGATGTGCGCAGAAGAAGCCGCTCGTCCGAGAAAAGCAGCCGGCTGAAGTCGCTCTTTCTCGGCATGCGAGAGAGACGAGACCGCTGCTGAAGGCACACAGCGGCATTCGGGGAGAAGTGCGATTTAACGGCCAGCAACTGCAAACTCTCCGAAGCGGTTAACAGAGAGTGGCGCCGTCCACCCACGAGAGCGAAATAGCGAAATTGCTATGCCGAGAACGTGCGATTTCAGAATACTGCATTTCCTGAAAACAGGGGGTTTTTTCTCCGCAGGAAAGAATCCACATCTCTCGACTTTCTGTAACGTCCTCTCTGAAAGCACAACGTGTGTCGCTCCTGGAACTTCTAGCTGCCTTATTAGAGGGGCTTTTCCCTTCCACTCTGTTCTTCACAGAATGCTGAAGTGTAGCATCGGAAAAACAGAGAAAAACGAAATGTCCCTAGGAATAAACGGAAAGGCATAAGAATGAGAGAGAAGTGTAGTGCAGAATGCATGGACACAAGGAGAAGACAAGAACCGCTCCTTTGCGATGTGCGCAGAAGAAGCCGCTCGTCCGAGAAAAGCAGCCGGCTGAAGTCGCTCTTTCTCGGCATGCGAGAGAGACGAGACCGCTGCTGAAGGCACACAGCGGCATTCGGGGAGAACCGCGATTTCTCGACCAGCAACTGCAAACTCTCCGAAGCGGTTCAACGCGAGAGCCGATTTAGACGTGCGTGAGGGAAATAACGGAACTGTGATTCCAAGAACGTGTGAATTCTGCATACTGCATTGCCTGAAAACAGGGGGTTTTTTCTCCGCAGGAAAGAATCCACATCTCTCGACTTTCTGTAACATCCTCTCTGAAAGCACAACGTGTGTCGCTCCTGGAACTTCTAGCTGCCTTATTAGAGGGGCTTTTCCCTTCCACTCTGTTCTTCACTGAATGCTGAAGTGTAGCATCGGAAAAACAGAGAAAAACGAAATGTCCCTAGGAATAAACGGAAAGGCATAAGAATGAGAGAGAAGCGTAGTGCAGAATGCATGGACACAAGGAGAAGACAAGAACCGCTCCTTTGCGATGTGCGCAGAAGAAGCCGCTCGTCCGAGAAAAGCATCCGGCTGAAGTCGCTCTTTCTCGGCATGCGAGAGAGACGAGACCGCTGCTGAAGGCACACAGCGGCATTCGGGGAGAAGTGCGATTTCTCGGCCAGCAACTGCAAACTCTCCGAAGCGGTTAACAGAGAGTGGCGCCGTCCACCCACGAGAGCGAAATAGCGAAATTGCTATGCCGAGAACGTGCGATTTCAGAATACTGCATTTCCTGAAAACAGGGGGTTTTTTCTCCGCAGGAAAGAATCCACATCTCTCGACTTTCTGTAACGTCCTCTCTGAAAGCACAACGTGTGTCGCTCCTGGAACTTCTAGCTGCCTTATTAGAGGGGCTTTTCCCTTCCACTCTGTTCTTCACAGAATGCTGAAGTGTAGCATCGGAAAAACAGAGAAAAACGAAATGTCCCTAGGAATAAACGGAAAGGCATAAGAATGAGAGAGAAGCGTAGTGCAGAATGCATGGACACAAGGAGAAGACAAGAACCGCTCCTTTGCGATGTGCGCAGAAGAAGCCGCTCGTCCGAGAAAAGCATCCGGCTGAAGTCGCTCTTTCTCGGCATGCGAGAGAGACGAGACCGCTGCTGAAGGCACACAGCGGCATTCGGGGAGAACCGCGATTTCTCGACCAGCAACTGCAAACTCTCCGAAGCGGTTCAACGCGAGAGCCGATTTAGACGTGCGTGAGCGAAATAGCGAAATTGCTATGCCGAGAACGTGCGATTTCAGAATACTGCATTTCCTGAAAACAGGGGGTTTTTTCTCCGCAGGAAAGAATCCACATCTCTCGACTTTCTGTAACGTCCTCTCTGAAAGCACAACGTGTGTCGCTCCTGGAACTTCTAGCTGCCTTATTAGAGGGGCTTTTCCCTTCCACTCTGTTCTTCACAGAATGCTGAAGTGTAGCATCGGAAAAACAGAGAAAAACGAAATGTCCCTAGGAATAAACGGAAAGGCATAAGAATGAGAGAGAAGCGTAGTGCAGAATGCATGGACACAAGGAGAAGACAAGAACCGCTCCTTTGCGATGTGCGCAGAAGAAGGCGCTCGTCCGAGAAAAGCATCCGGCTGAAGTCGCTCTTTCTCGGCATGCGAGAGAGACGAGACCGCTGCTGAAGGCACACAGCGGCATTCGGGGAGAACCGCGATTTCTCGGCCAGCAACTGCAAACTCTCCGAAGCGGTTAACAGAGAGTGGCGCCGTCCACCCACGAGAGCGAAATAGCGAAATTGCTATGCCGAGAACGTGCGATTTCAGAATACTGCATTTCCTGAAAACAGGGGGTTTTTTCTCCGCAGGAAAGAATCCACATCTCTCGACTTTCTGTAACGTCCTCTCTGAAAGCACAACGTGTGTCGCTCCTGGAACTTCTAGCTGCCTTATTAGAGGGGCTTTTCCCTTCCACTCTGTTCTTCACAGAATGCTGAAGTGTAGCATCGGAAAAACAGAGAAAAACGAAATGTCCCTAGGAATAAACGGAAAGGCATAAGAATGAGAGAGAAGTGTAGTGCAGAATGCATGGACACAAGGAGAAGACAAGAACCGCTCCTTTGCGATGTGCGCAGAAGAAGGCGCTCGTCCGAGAAAAGCATCCGGCTGAAGTCGCTCTTTCTCGGCATGCGAGAGAGACGAGACCGCTGCTGAAGGCACACAGCGGCATTCGGGGAGAAGTGCGATTTCTCGGCCAGCAACTGCAAACTCTCCGAAGCGGTTCAACGCGAGAGCCGATTTAGACGTGCGTGAGCGAAATAACGGAACTGTGATGCCAAGAACGTGTGAATTCTGCATACTGCATTTCCTGAAAACAGGGGGTTTTTTCTCCGCAGGAAAGAATCCACATCTCTCGACTTTCTGTAACGTCCTCTCTGAAAGCACAACGTGTGTCGCTCCTGGAACTTCTAGCTGCCTTATTAGAGGGGCTTTTCCCTTCCACTCTGTTCTTCACTGAATGCTGAAGTGTAGCATCAGAAAAACAGAGAAAAACGAAATGTCCCTAGGAATAAACGGAAAGACATAAGAATGAGAGAGAAGCGTAGTGCAGAATGCATGGACACAAGGAGAAGACAAGAACCGCTCCTTTGCGATGTGCGCAGAAGAAGCCGCTCGTCCGAGAAAAGCAGCCGGCTGAAGTCGCTCTTTCTCGGCATGCGAGAGAGACGAGACCGCTGCTGAAGGCACACAGCGGCATTCGGGGAGAAGTGCGATTTAACGGCCAGCAACTGCAAACTCTCCGAAGCGGTTAACAGAGAGTGGCGCCGTCCACCCACGAGAGCGAAATAGCGAAATTGCTATGCCGAGAACGTGCGATTTCAGAATACTGCATTTCCTGAAAACAGGGGGTTTTTTCTCCGCAGGAAAGAATCCACATCTCTCGACTTTCTGTAACGTCCTCTCTGAAAGCACAACGTGTGTCGCTCCTGGAACTTCTAGCTGCCTTATTAGAGGGGCTTTTCCCTTCCACTCTGTTCTTCACAGAATGCTGAAGTGTAGCATCGGAAAAACAGAGAAAAACGAAATGTCCCTAGGAATAAACGGAAAGGCATAAGAATGAGAGAGAAGTGTAGTGCAGAATGCATGGACACAAGGAGAAGACAAGAACCGCTCCTTTGCGATGTGCGCAGAAGAAGCCGCTCGTCCGAGAAAAGCAGCCGGCTGAAGTCGCTCTTTCTCGGCATGCGAGAGAGACGAGACCGCTGCTGAAGGCACACAGCGGCATTCGGGGAGAACCGCGATTTCTCGACCAGCAACTGCAAACTCTCCGAAGCGGTTCAACGCGAGAGCCGATTTAGACGTGCGTGAGGGAAATAACGGAACTGTGATTCCAAGAACGTGTGAATTCTGCATACTGCATTGCCTGAAAACAGGGGGTTTTTTCTCCGCAGGAAAGAATCCACATCTCTCGACTTTCTGTAACGTCCTCTCTGAAAGCACAACGTGTGTCGCTCCTGGAACTTCTAGCTGCCTTATTAGAGGGGCTTTTCCCTTCCACTCTGTTCTTCACTGAATGCTGAAGTGTAGCATCGGAAAAACAGAGAAAAACGAAATGTCCCTAGGAATAAACGGAAAGGCATAAGAATGAGAGAGAAGCGTAGTGCAGAATGCATGGACACAAGGAGAAGACAAGAACCGCTCCTTTGCGATGTGCGCAGAAGAAGCCGCTCGTCCGAGAAAAGCATCCGGCTGAAGTCGCTCTTTCTCGGCATGCGAGAGAGACGAGACCGCTGCTGAAGGCACACAGCGGCATTCGGGGAGAAGTGCGATTTCTCGGCCAGCAACTGCAAACTCTCCGAAGCGGTTAACAGAGAGTGGCGCCGTCCACCCACGAGAGCGAAATAGCGAAATTGCTATGCCGAGAACGTGCGATTTCAGAATACTGCATTTCCTGAAAACAGGGGGTTTTTTCTCCGCAGGAAAGAATCCACATCTCTCGACTTTCTGTAACGTCCTCTCTGAAAGCACAACGTGTGTCGCTCCTGGAACTTCTAGCTGCCTTATTAGAGGGGCTTTTCCCTTCCACTCTGTTCTTCACAGAATGCTGAAGTGTAGCATCGGAAAAACAGAGAAAAACGAAATGTCCCTAGGAATAAACGGAAAGGCATAAGAATGAGAGAGAAGCGTAGTGCAGAATGCATGGACACAAGGAGAAGACAAGAACCGCTCCTTTGCGATGTGCGCAGAAGAAGCCGCTCGTCCGAGAAAAGCATCCGGCTGAAGTCGCTCTTTCTCGGCATGCGAGAGAGACGAGACCGCTGCTGAAGGCACACAGCGGCATTCGGGGAGAACCGCGATTTCTCGACCAGCAACTGCAAACTCTCCGAAGCGGTTCAACGCGAGAGCCGATTTAGACGTGCGTGAGCGAAATAGCGAAATTGCTATGCCGAGAACGTGCGATTTCAGAATACTGCATTTCCTGAAAACAGGGGGTTTTTTCTCCGCAGGAAAGAATCCACATCTCTCGACTTTCTGTAACGTCCTCTCTGAAAGCACAACGTGTGTCGCTCCTGGAACTTCTAGCTGCCTTATTAGAGGGGCTTTTCCCTTCCACTCTGTTCTTCACAGAATGCTGAAGTGTAGCATCGGAAAAACAGAGAAAAACGAAATGTCCCTAGGAATAAACGGAAAGGCATAAGAATGAGAGAGAAGCGTAGTGCAGAATGCATGGACACAAGGAGAAGACAAGAACCGCTCCTTTGCGATGTGCGCAGAAGAAGGCGCTCGTCCGAGAAAAGCATCCGGCTGAAGTCGCTCTTTCTCGGCATGCGAGAGAGACGAGACCGCTGCTGAAGGCACACAGCGGCATTCGGGGAGAACCGCGATTTCTCGGCCAGCAACTGCAAACTCTCCGAAGCGGTTAACAGAGAGTGGCGCCGTCCACCCACGAGAGCGAAATAGCGAAATTGCTATGCCGAGAACGTGCGATTTCAGAATACTGCATTTCCTGAAAACAGGGGGTTTTTTCTCCGCAGGAAAGAATCCACATCTCTCGACTTTCTGTAACGTCCTCTCTGAAAGCACAACGTGTGTCGCTCCTGGAACTTCTAGCTGCCTTATTAGAGGGGCTTTTCCCTTCCACTCTGTTCTTCACAGAATGCTGAAGTGTAGCATCGGAAAAACAGAGAAAAACGAAATGTCCCTAGGAATAAACGGAAAGGCATAAGAATGAGAGAGAAGTGTAGTGCAGAATGCATGGACACAAGGAGAAGACAAGAACCGCTCCTTTGCGATGTGCGCAGAAGAAGGCGCTCGTCCGAGAAAAGCATCCGGCTGAAGTCGCTCTTTCTCGGCATGCGAGAGAGACGAGACCGCTGCTGAAGGCACACAGCGGCATTCGGGGAGAAGTGCGATTTCTCGGCCAGCAACTGCAAACTCTCCGAAGCGGTTCAACGCGAGAGCCGATTTAGACGTGCGTGAGCGAAATAACGGAACTGTGATGCCAAGAACGTGTGAATTCTGCATACTGCATTTCCTGAAAACAGGGGGTTTTTTCTCCGCAGGAAAGAATCCACATCTCTCGACTTTCTGTAACGTCCTCTCTGAAAGCACAACGTGTGTCGCTCCTGGAACTTCTAGCTGCCTTATTAGAGGGGCTTTTCCCTTCCACTCTGTTCTTCACTGAATGCTGAAGTGTAGCATCAGAAAAACAGAGAAAAACGAAATGTCCCTAGGAATAAACGGAAAGGCATAAGAATGAGAGAGAAGCGTAGTGCAGAATGCATGGACACAAGGAGAAGACAAGAACCGCTCCTTTGCGATGTGCGCAGAAGAAGCCGCTCGTCCGAGAAAAGCAGCCGGCTGAAGTCGCTCTTTCTCGGCATGCGAGAGAGACGAGACCGCTGCTGAAGGCACACAGCGGCATTCGGGGAGAAGTGCGATTTCTCGGCCAGCAACTGCAAACTCTCCGAAGCGGTTAACAGAGAGTGGCGCCGTCCACCCACGAGAGCGAAATAGCGAAATTGCTATGCCGAGAACGTGCGATTTCAGAATACTGCATTTCCTGAAAACAGGGGGTTTTTTCTCCGCAGGAAAGAATCCACATCTCTCGACTTTCTGTAACGTCCTCTCTGAAAGCACAACGTGTGTCGCTCCTGGAACTTCTAGCTGCCTTATTAGAGGGGCTTTTCCCTTCCACTCTGTTCTTCACAGAATGCTGAAGTGTAGCATCGGAAAAACAGAGAAAAACGAAATGTCCCTAGGAATAAACGGAAAGGCATAAGAATGAGAGAGAAGCGTAGTGCAGAATGCATGGACACAAGGAGAAGACAAGAACCGCTCCTTTGCGATGTGCGCAGAAGAAGGCGCTCGTCCGAGAAAAGCATCCGGCTGAAGTCGCTCTTTCTCGGCATGCGAGAGAGACGAGACCGCTGCTGAAGGCACACAGCGGCATTCGGGGAGAACCGCGATTTCTCGACCAGCAACTGCAAACTCTCCGAAGCGGTTCAACGCGAGAGCCGATTTAGACGTGCTTGAGCGAAATAGCGGAATTGCTATGCCGAGAACGTGCGATTTCAGAATACTGCATTTCCTGAAAACAGGGGGTTTTTTCTCCGCAGGAAAGAATCCACATCTCTCGACTTTCTGTAACGTCCTCTCTGAAAGCACAACGTGTGTCGCTCCTGGAACTTCTAGCTGCCTTATTAGAGGGGCTTTTCCCTTCCACTCTGTTCTTCACTGAATGCTGAAGTGTAGCATCGGAAAAACAGAGAAAAACGAAATGTCCCTAGGAATAAACGGAAAGGCATAAGAATGAGAGAGAAGTGTAGTGCAGAATGCATGGACACAAGGAGAAGACAAGAACCGCTCCTTTGCGATGTGCGCAGAAGAAGGCGCTCGTCCGAGAAAAGCAGCCGGCTGAAGTCGCTCTTTCTCGGCATGCGAGAGAGACGAGACCGCTGCTGAAGGCACACAGCGGAATCGGGGAGAACCGCGATTTCTCGGCCAGCAACTGCAAACTCTCCGAAGCGGTTAACAGAGAGTGGCGCCGTCCACCCACGAGAGCGAAATAGCGAAATTGCTATGCCGAGAACGTGCGATTTCAGAATACTGCATTTCCTGAAAACAGGGGGTTTTTTCTCCGCAGGAAAGAATCCACATCTCTCGACTTTCTGTAACGTCCTCTCTGAAAGCACAACGTGTGTCGCTCCTGGAACTTCTAGCTGCCTTATTAGAGGGGCTTTTCCCTTCCACTCTGTTCTTCACTGAATGCTGAAGTGTAGCATCAGAAAAACAGAGAAAAACGAAATGTCCCTAGGAATAAACGGAAAGGCATAAGAATGAGAGAGAAGCGTAGTGCAGAATGCATGGACACAAGGAGAAGACAAGAACCGCTCCTTTGCGATGTGCGCAGAAGAAGCCGCTCGTCCGAGAAAAGCATCCGGCTGAAGTCGCTCTTTCTCGGCATGCGAGAGAGACGAGACCGCTGCTGAAGGCACACAGCGGCATTCGGGGAGAACCGCGATTTCTCGACCAGCAACTGCAAACTCTCCGAAGCGGTTCAACGCGAGAGCCGATTTAGACGTGCGTGAGCGAAATAGCGAAATTGCTATGCCGAGAACGTGCGATTTCAGAATACTGCATTTCCTGAAAACAGGGGTTTTTTTCTCCGCAGGAAAGAATCCACATCTCTCGACTTTCTGTAACGTCCTCTCTGAAAGCACAACGTGTGTCGCTCCTGGAACTTCTAGCTGCCTTATTAGAGGGGCTTTTCCCTTCCACTCTGTTCTTCACTGAATGCTGAAGTGTAGCATCGGAAAAACAGAGAAAAACGAAATGTCCCTAGGAATAAACGGAAAGGCATAAGAATGAGAGAGAAGCGTAGTGCAGAATGCATGGACACAAGGAGAAGACAAGAACCGCTCCTTTGCGATGTGCGCAGAAGAAGGCGCTCGTCCGAGAAAAGCATCTGGCTGAAGTCGCTCTTTCTCGGCATGCGAGAGAGACGAGACCGCTGCTGAAGGCACACAGCGGCATTCGGGGAGAACCGCGATTTCTCGGCCAGCAACTGCAAACTCTCCGAAGCGGTTAACAGAGAGTGGCGCCGTCCACCCACGAGAGCGAAATAGCGAAATTGCTATGCCGAGAACGTGCGATTTCAGAATACTGCATTTCCTGAAAACAGGGGGTTTTTTCTCCGCAGGAAAGAATCCACATCTCTCGACTTTCTGTAACGTCCTCTCTGAAAGCACAACGTGTGTCGCTCCTGGAACTTCTAGATGCCTTATTAGAGGGCCTTTTCCCTTCCACTCTGTTCTTCACAGAATGCTGAAGTGTAGCATCGGAAAAACAGAGAAAAACGAAATGTCCCTAGGAATAAACGGAAAGGCATAAGAATGAGAGAGAAGTGTAGTGCAGAATGCATGGACACAAGGAGAAGACAAGAACCGCTCCTTTGCGATGTGCGCAGAAGAAGGCGCTCGTCCGAGAAAAGCATCCGGCTGAAGTCGCTCTTTCTCGGCATGCGAGAGAGACGAGACCGCTGCTGAAGGCACACAGCGGCATTCGGGGAGAACCGCGATTTCTCGACCAGCAACTGCAAACTCTCCGAAGCGGTTCAACGCGAGAGCCGATTTAGACGTGCGTGAGGGAAATAACGGAACTGTGATTCCAAGAACGTGTGAATTCTGCATACTGCATTGCCTGAAAACAGGGGGTTTTTTCTCCGCAGGAAAGAATCCACATCTCTCGACTTTCTGTAACGTCCTCTCTGAAAGCACAACGTGTGTCGCTCCTGGAACTTCTAGCTGCCTTATTAGAGGGGCTTTTCCCTTCCACTCTGTTCTTCACTGAATGCTGAAGTGTAGCATCGGAAAAACAGAGAAAAACGAAATGTCCCTAGGAATAAACGGAAAGGCATAAGAATGAGAGAGAAGCGTAGTGCAGAATGCATGGACACAAGGAGAAGACAAGAACCGCTCCTTTGCGATGTGCGCAGAAGAAGCCGCTCGTCCGAGAAAAGCATCCGGCTGAAGTCGCTCTTTCTCGGCATGCGAGAGAGACGAGACCGCTGCTGAAGGCACACAGCGGCATTCGGGGAGAAGTGCGATTTCTCGGCCAGCAACTGCAAACTCTCCGAAGCGGTTAACAGAGAGTGGCGCCGTCCACCCACGAGAGCGAAATAGCGAAATTGCTATGCCGAGAACGTGCGATTTCAGAATACTGCATTTCCTGAAAACAGGGGGTTTTTTCTCCGCAGGAAAGAATCCACATCTCTCGACTTTCTGTAACGTCCTCTCTGAAAGCACAACGTGTGTCGCTCCTGGAACTTCTAGCTGCCTTATTAGAGGGGCTTTTCCCTTCCACTCTGTTCTTCACAGAATGCTGAAGTGTAGCATCGGAAAAACAGAGAAAAACGAAATGTCCCTAGGAATAAACGGAAAGGCATAAGAATGAGAGAGAAGCGTAGTGCAGAATGCATGGACACAAGGAGAAGACAAGAACCGCTCCTTTGCGATGTGCGCAGAAGAAGCCGCTCGTCCGAGAAAAGCATCCGGCTGAAGTCGCTCTTTCTCGGCATGCGAGAGAGACGAGACCGCTGCTGAAGGCACACAGCGGCATTCGGGGAGAAGTGCGATTTCTCGGCCAGCAACTGCAAACTCTCCGAAGCGGTTCAACGCGAGAGCCGATTTAGACGTGCGTGAGCGAAATAGCGAAATTGCTATGCCGAGAACGTGCGATTTCAGAATACTGCATTTCCTGAAAACAGGGGGTTTTTTCTCCGCAGGAAAGAATCCACATCTCTCGACTTTCTGTAACGTCCTCTCTGAAAGCACAACGTGTGTCGCTCCTGGAACTTCTAGCTGCCTTATTAGAGGGGCTTTTCCCTTCCACTCTGTTCTTCACTGAATGCTGAAGTGTAGCATCGGAAAAACAGAGAAAAACGAAATGTCCCTAGGAATAAACGGAAAGGCATAAGAATGAGAGAGAAGCGTAGTGCAGAATGCATGGACACAAGGAGAAGACAAGAACCGCTCCTTTGCGATGTGCGCAGAAGAAGGCGCTCGTCCGAGAAAAGCATCCGGCTGAAGTCGCTCTTTCTCGGCATGCGAGAGAGACGAGACCGCTGCTGAAGGCACACAGCGGCATTCGGGGAGAACCGCGATTTCTCGGCCAGCAACTGCAAACTCTCCGAAGCGGTTAACAGAGAGTGGCGCCGTCCACCCACGAGAGCGAAATAGCGAAATTGCTATGCCGAGAACGTGCGATTTCAGAATACTGCATTTCCTGAAAACAGGGGGTTTTTTCTCCGCAGGAAAGAATCCACATCTCTCGACTTTCTGTAACGTCCTCTCTGAAAGCACAACGTGTGTCGCTCCTGGAACTTCTAGCTGCCTTATTAGAGGGGCTTTTCCCTTCCACTCTGTTCTTCACAGAATGCTGAAGTGTAGCATCGGAAAAACAGAGAAAAACGAAATGTCCCTAGGAATAAACGGAAAGGCATAAGAATGAGAGAGAAGTGTAGTGCAGAATGCATGGACACAAGGAGAAGACAAGAACCGCTCCTTTGCGATGTGCGCAGAAGAAGGCGCTCGTCCGAGAAAAGCATCCGGCTGAAGTCGCTCTTTCTCGGCATGCGAGAGAGACGAGACCGCTGCTGAAGGCACACAGCGGCATTCGGGGAGAAGTGCGATTTCTCGGCCAGCAACTGCAAACTCTCCGAAGCGGTTCAACGCGAGAGCCGATTTAGACGTGCGTGAGCGAAATAACGGAACTGTGATGCCAAGAACGTGTGAATTCTGCATACTGCATTTCCTGAAAACAGGGGGTTTTTTCTCCGCAGGAAAGAATCCACATCTCTCGACTTTCTGTAACGTCCTCTCTGAAAGCACAACGTGTGTCGCTCCTGGAACTTCTAGCTGCCTTATTAGAGGGGCTTTTCCCTTCCACTCTGTTCTTCACTGAATGCTGAAGTGTAGCATCAGAAAAACAGAGAAAAACGAAATGTCCCTAGGAATAAACGGAAAGGCATAAGAATGAGAGAGAAGCGTAGTGCAGAATGCATGGACACAAGGAGAAGACAAGAACCGCTCCTTTGCGATGTGCGCAGAAGAAGCCGCTCGTCCGAGAAAAGCAGCCGGCTGAAGTCGCTCTTTCTCGGCATGCGAGAGAGACGAGACCGCTGCTGAAGGCACACAGCGGCATTCGGGGAGAAGTGCGATTTCTCGGCCAGCAACTGCAAACTCTCCGAAGCGGTTAACAGAGAGTGGCGCCGTCCACCCACGAGAGCGAAATAGCGAAATTGCTATGCCGAGAACGTGCGATTTCAGAATACTGCATTTCCTGAAAACAGGGGGTTTTTTCTCCGCAGGAAAGAATCCACATCTCTCGACTTTCTGTAACGTCCTCTCTGAAAGCACAACGTGTGTCGCTCCTGGAACTTCTAGCTGCCTTATTAGAGGGGCTTTTCCCTTCCACTCTGTTCTTCACTGAATGCTGAAGTGTAGCATCGGAAAAACAGAGAAAAACGAAATGTCCCTAGGAATAAACGGAAAGGCATAAGAATGAGAGAGAAGCGTAGTGCAGAATGCATGGACACAAGGAGAAGACAAGAACCGCTCCTTTGCGATGTGCGCAGAAGAAGGCGCTCGTCCGAGAAAAGCATCCGGCTGAAGTCGCTCTTTCTCGGCATGCGAGAGAGACGAGACCGCTGCTGAAGGCACACAGCGGCATTCGGGGAGAACCGCGATTTCTCGACCAGCAACTGCAAACTCTCCGAAGCGGTTCAACGCGAGAGCCGATTTAGACGTGCGTGAGCGAAATAGCGGAATTGCTATGCCGAGAACGTGCGATTTCAGAATACTGCATTTCCTGAAAACAGGGGGTTTTTTCTCCGCAGGAAAGAATCCACATCTCTCGACTTTCTGTAACGTCCTCTCTGAAAGCACAACGTGTGTCGCTCCTGGAACTTCTAGCTGCCTTATTAGAGGGGCTTTTCCCTTCCACTCTGTTCTTCACTGAATGCTGAAGTGTAGCATCGGAAAAACAGAGAAAAACGAAATGTCCCTAGGAATAAACGGAAAGGCATAAGAATGAGAGAGAAGTGTAGTGCAGAATGCATGGACACAAGGAGAAGACAAGAACCGCTCCTTTGCGATGTGCGCAGAAGAAGGCGCTCGTCCGAGAAAAGCAGCCGGCTGAAGTCGCTCTTTCTCGGCATGCGAGAGAGACGAGACCGCTGCTGAAGGCACACAGCGGAATCGGGGAGAACCGCGATTTCTCGGCCAGCAACTGCAAACTCTCCGAAGCGGTTAACAGAGAGTGGCGCCGTCCACCCACGAGAGCGAAATAGCGAAATTGCTATGCCGAGAACGTGCGATTTCAGAATACTGCATTTCCTGAAAACAGGGGGTTTTTTCTCCGCAGGAAAGAATCCACATCTCTCGACTTTCTGTAACGTCCTCTCTGAAAGCACAACGTGTGTCGCTCCTGGAACTTCTAGCTGCCTTATTAGAGGGGCTTTTCCCTTCCACTCTGTTCTTCACTGAATGCTGAAGTGTAGCATCAGAAAAACAGAGAAAAACGAAATGTCCCTAGGAATAAACGGAAAGGCATAAGAATGAGAGAGAAGCGTAGTGCAGAATGCATGGACACAAGGAGAAGACAAGAACCGCTCCTTTGCGATGTGCGCAGAAGAAGCCGCTCGTCCGAGAAAAGCATCCGGCTGAAGTCGCTCTTTCTCGGCATGCGAGAGAGACGAGACCGCTGCTGAAGGCACACAGCGGCATTCGGGGAGAACCGCGATTTCTCGACCAGCAACTGCAAACTCTCCGAAGCGGTTCAACGCGAGAGCCGATTTAGACGTGCGTGAGCGAAATAGCGAAATTGCTATGCCGAGAACGTGCGATTTCAGAATACTGCATTTCCTGAAAACAGGGTTTTTTTTCTCCGCAGGAAAGAATCCACATCTCTCGACTTTCTGTAACGTCCTCTCTGAAAGCACAACGTGTGTCGCTCCTGGAACTTCTAGCTGCCTTATTAGAGGGGCTTTTCCCTTCCACTCTGTTCTTCACTGAATGCTGAAGTGTAGCATCGGAAAAACAGAGAAAAACGAAATGTCCCTAGGAATAAACGGAAAGGCATAAGAATGAGAGAGAAGCGTAGTGCAGAATGCATGGACACAAGGAGAAGACAAGAACCGCTCCTTTGCGATGTGCGCAGAAGAAGGCGCTCGTCCGAGAAAAGCATCTGGCTGAAGTCGCTCTTTCTCGGCATGCGAGAGAGACGAGACCGCTGCTGAAGGCACACAGCGGCATTCGGGGAGAACCGCGATTTCTCGGCCAGCAACTGCAAACTCTCCGAAGCGGTTAACAGAGAGTGGCGCCGTCCACCCACGAGAGCGAAATAGCGAAATTGCTATGCCGAGAACGTGCGATTTCAGAATACTGCATTTCCTGAAAACAGGGGTTTTTTTCTCCGCAGGAAAGAATCCACATCTCTCGACTTTCTGTAACGTCCTCTCTGAAAGCACAACGTGTGTCGCTCCTGGAACTTCTAGCTGCCTTATTAGAGGGGCTTTTCCCTTCCACTCTGTTCTTCACAGAATGCTGAAGTGTAGCATCGGAAAAACAGAGAAAAACGAAATGTCCCTAGGAATAAACGGAAAGGCATAAGAATGAGAGAGAAGTGTAGTGCAGAATGCATGGACACAAGGAGAAGACAAGAACCGCTCCTTTGCGATGTGCGCAGAAGAAGGCGCTCGTCCGAGAAAAGCATCCGGCTGAAGTCGCTCTTTCTCGGCATGCGAGAGAGACGAGACCGCTGCTGAAGGCACACAGCGGCATTCGGGGAGAACCGCGATTTCTCGACCAGCAACTGCAAACTCTCCGAAGCGGTTCAACGCGAGAGCCGATTTAGACGTGCGTGAGCGAAATAACGGAACTGTGATGCCAAGAACGTGTGAATTCTGCATACAGCATTTCCTGAAAACAGGGGGTTTTTTCTCCGCAGGAAAGAATCCACATCTCTCGACTTTCTGTAACGTCCTCTCTGAAAGCACAACGTGTGTCGCTCCTGGAACTTCTAGCTGCCTTATTAGAGGGGCTTTTCCCTTCCACTCTGTTCTTCACAGAATGCTGAAGTGTAGCATCAGAAAAACAGAGAAAAACGAAATGTCCCTAGGAATAAACGGAAAGACATAAGAATGAGAGAGAAGCGTAGTGCAGAATGCATGGACACAAGGAGAAGACAAGAACCGCTCCTTTGCGATGTGCGCAGAAGAAGCCGCTCGTCCGAGAAAAGCAGCCGGCTGAAGTCGCTCTTTCTCAGCATGCGAGAGAGACGAGACCGCTGCTGAAGGCACACAGCGGCATTCGGGGAGAAGTGCGATTTAACGGCCAGCAACTGCAAACTCTCCGAAGCGGTTAACAGAGAGTGGCGCCGTCCACCCACGAGAGCGAAATAGCGAAATTGCTATGCCGAGAACGTGCGATTTCAGAATACTGCATTTCCTGAAAACAGGGGGTTTTTTCTCCGCAGGAAAGAATCCACATCTCTCGACTTTCTGTAACGTCCTCTCTGAAAGCACAACGTGTGTCGCTCCTGGAACTTCTAGCTGCCTTATTAGAGGGGCTTTTCCCTTCCACTCTGTTCTTCACAGAATGCTGAAGTGTAGCATCGGAAAAACAGAGAAAAACGAAATGTCCCTAGGAATAAACGGAAAGGCATAAGAATGAGAGAGAAGTGTAGTGCAGAATGCATGGACACAAGGAGAAGACAAGAACCGCTCCTTTGCGATGTGCGCAGAAGAAGCCGCTCGTCCGAGAAAAGCAGCCGGCTGAAGTCGCTCTTTCTCGGCATGCGAGAGAGACGAGACCGCTGCTGAAGGCACACAGCGGCATTCGGGGAGAACCGCGATTTCTCGACCAGCAACTGCAAACTCTCCGAAGCGGTTCAACGCGAGAGCCGATTTAGACGTGCGTGAGGGAAATAACGGAACTGTGATTCCAAGAACGTGTGAATTCTGCATACTGCATTGCCTGAAAACAGGGGGTTTTTTCTCCGCAGGAAAGAATCCACATCTCTCGACTTTCTGTAACGTCCTCTCTGAAAGCACAACGTGTGTCGCTCCTGGAACTTCTAGCTGCCTTATTAGAGGGGCTTTTCCCTTCCACTCTGTTCTTCACTGAATGCTGAAGTGTAGCATCGGAAAAACAGAGAAAAACGAAATGTCCCTAGGAATAAACGGAAAGGCATAAGAATGAGAGAGAAGCGTAGTGCAGAATGCATGGACACAAGGAGAAGACAAGAACCGCTCCTTTGCGATGTGCGCAGAAGAAGCCGCTCGTCCGAGAAAAGCATCCGGCTGAAGTCGCTCTTTCTCGGCATGCGAGAGAGACGAGACCGCTGCTGAAGGCACACAGCGGCATTCGGGGAGAAGTGCGATTTCTCGGCCAGCAACTGCAAACTCTCCGAAGCGGTTAACAGAGAGTGGCGCCGTCCACCCACGAGAGCGAAATAGCGAAATTGCTATGCCGAGAACGTGCGATTTCAGAATACTGCATTTCCTGAAAACAGGGGGTTTTTTCTCCGCAGGAAAGAATCCACATCTCTCGACTTTCTGTAACGTCCTCTCTGAAAGCACAACGTGTGTCGCTCCTGGAACTTCTAGCTGCCTTATTAGAGGGGCTTTTCCCTTCCACTCTGTTCTTCACAGAATGCTGAAGTGTAGCATCGGAAAAACAGAGAAAAACGAAATGTCCCTAGGAATAAACGGAAAGGCATAAGAATGAGAGAGAAGCGTAGTGCAGAATGCATGGACACAAGGAGAAGACAAGAACCGCTCCTTTGCGATGTGCGCAGAAGAAGCCGCTCGTCCGAGAAAAGCATCCGGCTGAAGTCGCTCTTTCTCGGCATGCGAGAGAGACGAGACCGCTGCTGAAGGCACACAGCGGCATTCGGGGAGAACCGCGATTTCTCGACCAGCAACTGCAAACTCTCCGAAGCGGTTCAACGCGAGAGCCGATTTAGACGTGCGTGAGCGAAATAGCGAAATTGCTATGCCGAGAACGTGCGATTTCAGAATACTGCATTTCCTGAAAACAGGGGGTTTTTTCTCCGCAGGAAAGAATCCACATCTCTCGACTTTCTGTAACGTCCTCTCTGAAAGCACAACGTGTGTCGCTCCTGGAACTTCTAGCTGCCTTATTAGAGGGGCTTTTCCCTTCCACTCTGTTCTTCACTGAATGCTGAAGTGTAGCATCGGAAAAACAGAGAAAAACGAAATGTCCCTAGGAATAAACGGAAAGGCATAAGAATGAGAGAGAAGCGTAGTGCAGAATGCATGGACACAAGGAGAAGACAAGAACCGCTCCTTTGCGATGTGCGCAGAAGAAGCCGCTCGTCCGAGAAAAGCAGCCGGCTGAAGTCGCTCTTTCTCGGCATGCGAGAGAGACGAGACCGCTGCTGAAGGCACACAGCGGCATTCGGGGAGAACCGCGATTTCTCGGCCAGCAACTGCAAACTCTCCGAAGCGGTTAACAGAGAGTGGCGCCGTCCACCCACGAGAGCGAAATAGCGAAATTGCTATGCCGAGAACGTGCGATTTCAGAATACTGCATTTCCTGAAAACAGGGGGTTTTTTCTCCGCAGGAAAGAATCCACATCTCTCGACTTTCTGTAACGTCCTCTCTGAAAGCACAACGTGTGTCGCTCCTGGAACTTCTAGCTGCCTTATTAGAGGGGCTTTTCCCTTCCACTCTGTTCTTCACAGAATGCTGAAGTGTAGCATCGGAAAAACAGAGAAAAACGAAATGTCCCTAGGAATAAACGGAAAGGCATAAGAATGAGAGAGAAGTGTAGTGCAGAATGCATGGACACAAGGAGAAGACAAGAACCGCTCCTTTGCGATGTGCGCAGAAGAAGGCGCTCGTCCGAGAAAAGCATCCGGCTGAAGTCGCTCTTTCTCGGCATGCGAGAGAGACGAGACCGCTGCTGAAGGCACACAGCGGCATTCGGGGAGAAGTGCGATTTCTCGGCCAGCAACTGCAAACTCTCCGAAGCGGTTCAACGCGAGAGCCGATTTAGACGTGCGTGAGCGAAATAACGGAACTGTGATGCCAAGAACGTGTGAATTCTGCATACTGCATTTCCTGAAAACAGGGGGTTTTTTCTCCGCAGGAAAGAATCCACATCTCTCGACTTTCTGTAACGTCCTCTCTGAAAGCACAACGTGTGTCGCTCCTGGAACTTCTAGCTGCCTTATTAGAGGGGCTTTTCCCTTCCACTCTGTTCTTCACAGAATGCTGAAGTGTAGCATCAGAAAAACAGAGAAAAACGAAATGTCCCTAGGAATAAACGGAAAGGCATAAGAATGAGAGAGAAGCGTAGTGCAGAATGCATGGACACAAGGAGAAGACAAGAACCGCTCCTTTGCGATGTGCGCAGAAGAAGCCGCTCGTCCGAGAAAAGCAGCCGGCTGAAGTCGCTCTTTCTCGGCATGCGAGAGAGACGAGACCGCTGCTGAAGGCACACAGCGGCATTCGGGGAGAAGTGCGATTTCTCGGCCAGCAACTGCAAACTCTCCGAAGCGGTTAACAGAGAGTGGCGCCGTCCACCCACGAGAGCGAAATAGCGAAATTGCTATGCCGAGAACGTGCGATTTCAGAATACTGCATTTCCTGAAAACAGGGGGTTTTTTCTCCGCAGGAAAGAATCCACATCTCTCGACTTTCTGTAACGTCCTCTCTGAAAGCACAACGTGTGTCGCTCCTGGAACTTCTAGCTGCCTTATTAGAGGGGCTTTTCCCTTCCACTCTGTTCTTCACTGAATGCTGAAGTGTAGCATCGGAAAAACAGAGAAAAACGAAATGTCCCTAGGAATAAACGGAAAGGCATAAGAATGAGAGAGAAGCGTAGTGCAGAATGCATGGACACAAGGAGAAGACAAGAACCGCTCCTTTGCGATGTGCGCAGAAGAAGGCGCTCGTCCGAGAAAAGCATCCGGCTGAAGTCGCTCTTTCTCGGCATGCGAGAGAGACGAGACCGCTGCTGAAGGCACACAGCGGCATTCGGGGAGAACCGCGATTTCTCGACCAGCAACTGCAAACTCTCCGAAGCGGTTCAACGCGAGAGCCGATTTAGACGTGCGTGAGGGAAATAACGGAACTGTGATGCCAAGAACGTGTGAATTCTGCATACTGCATTTCCTGAAAACAGGGGGTTTTTTCTCCGCAGGAAAGAATCCACATCTCTCGACTTTCTGTAACGTCCTCTCTGAAAGCACAACGTGTGTCGCTCCTGGAACTTCTAGCTGCCTTATTAGAGGGGCTTTTCCCTTCCACTCTGTTCTTCACTGAATGCTGAAGTGTAGCATCGGAAAAACAGAGAAAAACGAAATGTCCCTAGGAATAAACGGAAAGGCATAAGAATGAGAGAGAAGCGTAGTGCAGAATGCATGGACACAAGGAGAAGACAAGAACCGCTCCTTTGCGATGTGCGCAGAAGAAGGCGCTCGTCCGAGAAAAGCATCCGGCTGAAGTCGCTCTTTCTCGGCATGCGAGAGAGACGAGACCGCTGCTGAAGGCACACAGCGGCATTCGGGGAGAAGTGCGATTTCTCGGCCAGCAACTGCAAACTCTCCGAAGCGGTTAACAGAGAGTGGCGCCGTCCACCCACGAGAGCGAAATAGCGAAATTGCTATGCCGAGAACGTGCGATTTCAGAATACTGCATTTCCTGAAAACAGGGGGTTTTTTCTCCGCAGGAAAGAATCCACATCTCTCGACTTTCTGTAACGTCCTCTCTGAAAGCACAACGTGTGTCGCTCCTGGAACTTCTAGCTGCCTTATTAGAGGGGCTTTTCCCTTCCACTCTGTTCTTCACAGAATGCTGAAGTGTAGCATCGGAAAAACAGAGAAAAACGAAATGTCCCTAGGAATAAACGGAAAGGCATAAGAATGAGAGAGAAGCGTAGTGCAGAATGCATGGACACAAGGAGAAGACAAGAACCGCTCCTTTGCGATGTGCGCAGAAGAAGGCGCTCGTCCGAGAAAAGCATCCGGCTGAAGTCGCTCTTTCTCGGCATGCGAGAGAGACGAGACCGCTGCTGAAGGCACACAGCGGCATTCGGGGAGAAGTGCGATTTCTCGGCCAGCAACTGCAAACTCTCCGAAGCGGTTAACAGAGAGTGGCGCCGTCCACCCACGAGAGCGAAATAGCGAAATTGCTATGCCGAGAACGTGCGATTTCAGAATACTGCATTTCCTGAAAACAGGGGGTTTTTTCTCCGCAGGAAAGAATCTACATCTCTCGACTTTCTGTAACGTCCTCTCTGAAAGCACAACGTGTGTCGCTCCTGGAACTTCTAGCTGCCTTATTAGAGGGGCTTTTCCCTTCCACTCTGTTCTTCACTGAATGCTGAAGTGTAGCATCGGAAAAACAGAGAAAAACGAAATGTCCCTAGGAATAAACGGAAAGGCATAAGAATGAGAGAGAAGCGTAGTGCAGAATGCATGGACACAAGGAGAAGACAAGAACCGCTCCTTTGCGATGTGCGCAGAAGAAGGCGCTCGTCCGAGAAAAGCATCCGGCTGAAGTCGCTCTTTCTCGGCATGCGAGAGAGACGAGACCGCTGCTGAAGGCACACAGCGGCATTCGGGGAGAACCGCGATTTCTCGACCAGCAACTGCAAACTCTCCGAAGCGGTTCAACGCGAGAGCCGATTTAGACGTGCGTGAGCGAAATAGCGGAATTGCTATGCCGAGAACGTGCGATTTCAGAATACTGCATTTCCTGAAAACAGGGGGTTTTTTCTCCGCAGGAAAGAATCCACATCTCTCGACTTTCTGTAACGTCCTCTCTGAAAGCACAACGTGTGTCGCTCCTGGAACTTCTAGCTGCCTTATTAGAGGGGCTTTTCCCTTCCACTCTGTTCTTCACTGAATGCTGAAGTGTAGCATCGGAAAAACAGAGAAAAACGAAATGTCCCTAGGAATAAACGGAAAGGCATAAGAATGAGAGAGAATCGTAGTGCAGAATGCATGGACACAAGGAGAAGACAAGAACCGCTCCTTTGCGATGTGCGCAGAAGAAGGCGCTCGTCCGAGAAAAGCATCCGGCTGAAGTCGCTCTTTCTCGGCATGCGAGAGAGACGAGACCGCTGCTGAAGGCACACAGCGGCATTCGGGGAGAAGTGCGATTTCTCGGCCAGCAACTGCAAACTCTCCGAAGCGGTTAACAGAGAGTGGCGCCGTCCACCCACGAGAGCGAAATAGCGAAATTGCTATGCCGAGAACGTGCGATTTCAGAATACTGCATTTCCTGAAAACAGGGGGTTTTTTCTCCGCAGGAAAGAATCCACATCTCTCGACTTTCTGTAACGTCCTCTCTGAAAGCACAACGTGTGTCGCTCCTGGAACTTCTAGCTGCCTTATTAGAGGGGCTTTTCCCTTCCACTCTGTTCTTCACAGAATGCTGAAGTGTAGCATCAGAAAAACAGAGAAAAACGAAATGTCCCTAGGAATAAACGGAAAGGCATAAGAATGAGAGAGAAGCGTAGTGCAGAATGCATGGACACAAGGAGAAGACAAGAACCGCTCCTTTGCGATGTGCGCAGAAGAAGCCGCTCGTCCGAGAAAAGCATCCGGCTGAAGTCGCTCTTTCTCGGCATGCGAGAGAGACGAGACCGCTGCTGAAGGCACACAGCGGCATTCGGGGAGAACCGCGATTTCTCGGCCAGCAACTGCAAACTCTCCGAAGCGGTTCAACGCGAGAGCCGATTTAGACGTGCGTGAGCGAAATAGCGAAATTGCTATGCCGAGAACGTGCGATTTCAGAATACTGCATTTCCTGAAAACAGGGGGTTTTTTCTCCGCAGGAAAGAATCCACATCTCTCGACTTTCTGTAACGTCCTCTCTGAAAGCACAACGTGTGTCGCTCCTGGAACTTCTAGCTGCCTTATTAGAGGGGCTTTTCCCTTCCACTCTGTTCTTCACTGAATGCTGAAGTGTAGCATCGGAAAAACAGAGAAAAACGAAATGTCCCTAGGAATAAACGGAAAGGCATAAGAATGAGAGAGAAGCGTAGTGCAGAATGCATGGACACAAGGAGAAGACAAGAACCGCTCCTTTGCGATGTGCGCAGAAGAAGGCGCTCGTCCGAGAAAAGCATCCGGCTGAAGTCGCTCTTTCTCGGCATGCGAGAGAGACGAGACCGCTGCTGAAGGCACACAGCGGCATTCGGGGAGAAGTGCGATTTCTCGGCCAGCAACTGCAAACTCTCCGAAGCGGTTAACAGAGAGTGGCGCCGTCCACCCACGAGAGCGAAATAGCGAAATTGCTATGCCGAGAACGTGCGATTTCAGAATACTGCATTTCCTGAAAACAGGGGGTTTTTTCTCCGCAGGAAAGAATCCACATCTCTCGACTTTCTGTAACGTCCTCTCTGAAAGCACAACGTGTGTCGCTCCTGGAACTTCTAGCTGCCTTATTAGAGGGGCTTTTCCCTTCCACTCTGTTCTTCACAGAATGCTGAAGTGTAGCATCAGAAAAACAGAGAAAAACGAAATGTCCCTAGGAATAAACGGAAAGGCATAAGAATGAGAGAGAAGCGTAGTGCAGAATGCATGGACACAAGGAGAAGACAAGAACCGCTCCTTTGCGATGTGCGCAGAAGAAGCCGCTCGTCCGAGAAAAGCATCCGGCTGAAGTCGCTCTTTCTCGGCATGCGAGAGAGACGAGACCGCTGCTGAAGGCACACAGCGGCATTCGGGGAGAACCGCGATTTCTCGGCCAGCAACTGCAAACTCTCCGAAGCGGTTCAACGCGAGAGCCGATTTAGACGTGCGTGAGCGAAATAGCGAAATTGCTATGCCGAGAACGTGCGATTTCAGAATACTGCATTTCCTGAAAACAGGGGGTTTTTTCTCCGCAGGAAAGAATCCACATCTCTCGACTTTCTGTAACGTCCTCTCTGAAAGCACAACGTGTGTCGCTCCTGGAACTTCTAGCTGCCTTATTAGAGGGGCTTTTCCCTTCCACTCTGTTCTTCACTGAATGCTGAAGTGTAGCATCGGAAAAACAGAGAAAAACGAAATGTCCCTAGGAATAAACGGAAAGGCATAAGAATGAGAGAGAAGCGTAGTGCAGAATGCATGGACACAAGGAGAAGACAAGAACCGCTCCTTTGCGATGTGCGCAGAAGAAGGCGCTCGTCCGAGAAAAGCATCCGGCTGAAGTCGCTCTTTCTCGGCATGCGAGAGAGACGAGACCACTGCTGAAGGCACACAGCGGCATTCGGGGAGAACCGCGATTTCTCGACCAGCAACTGCAAACTCTCCGAAGCGGTTCAACGCGAGAGCCGATTTAGACGTGCGTGAGCGAAATAGCGAAATTGCTATGCCGAGAACGTGCGATTTCAGAATACTGCATTGCCTGAAAACAGGGGGTTTTTTCTCCGCAGGAAAGAATCCACATCTCTCGACTTTCTGTAACGTCCTCTCTGAAAGCACAACGTGTGTCGCTCCTGGAACTTCTAGCTGCCTTATTAGAGGGGCTTTTCCCTTCAACTCTGTTCTTCACAGAATGCTGAAGTGTAGCATCGGAAAAACAGAGAAAAACGAAATGTCCCTAGGAATAAACGGAAAGGCATAAGAATGAGAGAGAAGCGTAGTGCAGAATGCATGGACACAAGGAGAAGACAAGAACCGCTCCTTTGCGATGTGCGCAGAAGAAGGCGCTCGTCCGAGAAAAGCATCCGGCTGAAGTCGCTCTTTCTCGGCATGCGAGAGAGACGAGACCGCTGCTGAAGGCACACAGCGGCATTCGGGGAGAAGTGCGATTTAACGGCCAGCAACTGCAAACTCTCCGAAGCGGTTAACAGAGAGTGGCGCTGTCAACCCACGAGAGCGAAATAGGATGCTCCTTTGGGATGTGCGCAGAAGAAGCCGCTCGTCCGAGAAAAGCATCCGGCAGAAGTCGCCCTTTCTCGGCATCCGACAAGACCGCTGTTGAAGTCTGAAAGTGGTATTCGGGGAGAAAAGCGATTTAACGGTCAGCAACTGCAAACTCTCCGTAGAGATAATGTCATTGGATTGGAGAAATGTGGTATTTCGGGGAGATAATGTCCTAATTTGGGGAGAAGATGCCGTTCTGTGAGGGGGAAGCATGCATTTCTGAGAGAAAATCTCCTATTTAGGGTGAAAGTGTCATCTTGCTAACGAACTTCATGGAGAAATTATGAGGTATTTTTATGAAACCAGGTATTACCTTGAAAGAGTATGTCAGTGATCAAATGCCATATTTCTGGGAGGGAACATCTGATGTGGGGGGGAGAAGGTGATGTATGTGTGAGAAAGCTGGTGTTTCTGGGAGAAAATGCCAGGTATTGGTGAGGAAACAGATGCTAGAGAGGGAAAAGGCTGGTATTTTGGGGAAAAAAGGCCGTTTTTTAAAGAATAAGCTGGCATTTCTGGGAGAATATGTCCCATCTTTGGGAGAAAACGGGTGTATGTGGGAGAAAATGTCGTGTATTTGGGAGAAAGCTGGTGTATGTGGGAGAAAAGGCCATTGTGATGGGAGTCAGTGTGATCTTGAGGAGTGGAAAGCAGTATTCTTGAGATGAAACGTGAGGTATTTCTAAGAGTCCTGGTATTTCTGGGAGAAAATGTCTTGTTTTGGAGAGCCAAAGTCCCATTTTGGGGGCAGAAGCTGGTATTTCTGTGACACTGCCATCTTGATGGGGGTAAGTGTGATCTTGAGGAGTGTAAAGCAGCATTTTGGTTAGAAAATGGGAGCTCTTCCTAAGAGCAGTGCTATTTCTGGGAGAAAAGGAGCTCTACTGGGCATAAAAATGGTGTATCTGTGATAAAATGCCACATTTCTGAAAGAAACTGTCCTCTTGCGGAGTGTAATGCTGTATGTTCCGGAGGAAATGGGAAATATTCAGCAGAGTCCTGGTATTTCTGGGAGAAGAGGTCTGATGTGGGGGGGGGAAGGTGATGTATCTGTGAGAAAGCTGGTGTTTCTGGGAGAAAATGCCAGGTATTGGTGAGGAAACAGATGCTAGAGAGGGAAAAGGCTGGTATTTTGGGGAAAAAAGGCCGTTTTTTAAAGAATAAGCTGGCATTTCTGGGAGAATATGTCCCATCTTTGGGAGAAAACGGGTGTATGTGGGAGAAAATGTCGTGTATTTGGGAGAAAGCTGGTGTATGTGGGAGAAAAGGCCATTGTGATGGGAGTCAGTGTGATCTTGAGGAGTGGAAAGCAGTATTCTTGAGATGAAACGTGAGGTATTTCTAAGAGTCCCGGTATTTCTGGGAGAAAATGTCTTGTTTTGGAGAGCCAAAGTCCCATTTTGGGGGCAGAAGCTGGTATTTCTGTGACACTGCCATCTTGATGGGGGTAAGTGTGATCTTGAGGAGTGTAAAGCAGCATTTTGGTTAGAAAATGGGAGCTCTTCCTAAGAGCAGTGCTATTTCTGGGAGAAAAGGAGCTCTACTGGGCATAAAAATGGTGTATCTGTGATAAAATGCCACATTTCTGAAAGAAACTGTCCTCTTGCGGAGTGTAATGCTGTATGTTCCGGAGGAAATGGGAAATATTCAGCAGAGTCCTGGTATTTCTGGGAGAAGAGGTCTGATGTGGGGGGGGGAAGGTGATGCATCTGTGAGAAAGCTGGTGTTTCTGGGAGAAAATGCCAGGTATTGGTGAGGAAACAGATGCTAGAGAGGGAAAAGGCTGGTATTTTGGGGAAAAAAGGCCGTTTGTTAAAGAATAAGCTGGCATTTCTGGGAGAATATGTCCCATCTTTGGGAGAAAACGGGTGTATGTGGGAGAAAATGTCGTGTATTTGGGAGAAAGCTGGTGTATGTGGGAGAAAAGGCCATTGTGATGGGAGTCAGTGTGATCTTGAGGAGTGGAAAGCAGCATTTTGGTTAGAAAATGGGAGCTCTTCCTAAGAGCAGTGCTATTTCTGGGAGAAAAGGAGCTCTACTGGGCATAAAAATGGTGTATCTGTGATAAAATGCCACATTTCTGAAAGAAACTGTCCTCTTGCGGAGTGTAATGCTGTATGTTCCGGAGGAAATGGGAAATATTCAGCAGAGTCCTGGTATTTCTGGGAGAAGAGGTCTGATGTGGGGGGGGGAAGGTGATGCATCTGTGAGAAAGCTGGTGTTTCTGGGAGAAAATGCCAGGTATTGGTGAGGAAACAGATGCTAGAGAGGGAAAAGGCTGGTATTTTGGGGAAAAAAGGCCGTTTTTTAAAGAATAAGCTGGCATTTCTGGGAGAATATGTCCCATCTTTGGGAGAAAACGGGTGTATGTGGGAGAAAATGTCGTGTATTTGGGAGAAAGCTGGTGTATGTGGGAGAAAAGGCCATTGTGATGGGAGTCAGTGTGATCTTGAGGAGTGGAAAGCAGTATTCTTGAGATGAAACGTGAGGTATTTCTAAGAGTCCTGGTATTTCTGGGAGAAAATGTCTTGTTTTGGAGAGCCAAAGTCCCATTTTGGGGGCAGAAGCTGGTATTTCTGTGACACTGCCATCTTGATGGGGGTAAGTGTGATCTTGAGGAGTGTAAAGCAGCATTTTGGTTAGAAAATGGGAGCTCTTCCTAAGAGCAGTGCTATTTCTGGGAGAAAAGGAGCTCTACTGGGCATAAAAATGGTGTATCTGTGATAAAATGCCACATTTCTGAAAGAAACTGTCCTCTTGCGGAGTGTAATGCTGTATGTTCCGGAGGAAATGGGAAATATTCAGCAGAGTCCTGGTATTTCTGGGAGAAGAGGTCTGATGTGGGGGGGGAAGGTGATGTATCTGTGAGAAAGCTGGTGTTTCTGGGAGAAAATGCCAGGTATTGGTGAGGAAACAGATGCTAGAGAGGGAAAAGGCTGGTATTTTGGGGAAAAAAGGCCGTTTTTTAAAGAATAAGCTGGCATTTCTGGGAGAATATGTCCCATCTTTGGGAGAAAACGGGTGTATGTGGGAGAAAATGTCGTGTATTTGGGAGAAAGCTGGTGTATGTGGGAGAAAAGGCCATTGTGATGGGAGTCAGTGTGATCTTGAGGAGTGGAAAGCAGTATTCTTGAGATGAAATGTGAGGTATTTCTAAGAGTCCTGGTATTTCTGGGAGAAAATGTCTTGTTTTGGAGAGCCAAAGTCCCATTTTGGGGGCAGAAGCTGGTATTTCTGTGACACTGACATCTTGATGGGGGTAAGTGTGATCTTGAGGAGTGTAAAGCAGCATTTTGGTTAGAAAATGGGAGCTCTTCCTAAGAGCAGTGCTATTTCTGGGAGAAAAGGAGCTCTACTGGGCATAAAAATGGTGTATCTGTGATAAAATGCCACATTTCTGAAAGAAACTGTCCTCTTGCGGAGTGTAATGCTGTATGTTCCGGAGGAAATGGGAAATATTCAGCAGAGTCCTGGTATTTCTGGGAGAAGAGGTCTGATGTGGGGGGGGGAAGGTGATGCATCTGTGAGAAAGCTGGTGTTTCTGGGAGAAAATGCCAGGTATTGGTGAGGAAACAGATGCTAGAGAGGGAAAAGGCTGGTATTTTGGGGAAAAAAGGCCGTTTTTTAAAGAATAAGCTGGCATTTCTGGGAGAATATGTCCCATCTTTGGGAGAAAACGGGTGTATGTGGGAGAAAATGTCGTGTATTTGGGAGAAAGCTGGTGTATGTGGGAGAAAAGGCCATTGTGATGGGAGTCAGTGTGATCTTGAGGAGTGGAAAGCAGTATTCTTGAGATGAAACGTGAGGTATTTCTAAGAGTCCTGGTATTTCTGGGAGAAAATGTCTTGTTTTGGAGAGCCAAAGTCCCATTTTGGGGGCAGAAGCTGGTATTTCTGTGACACTGCCATCTTGATGGGGGTAAGTGTGATCTTGAGGAGTGTAAAGCAGCATTTTGGTTAGAAAATGGGAGCTCTTCCTAAGAGCAGTGCTATTTCTGGGAGAAAAGGAGCTCTACTGGGCATAAAAATGGTGTATCTGTGATAAAATGCCACATTTCTGAAAGAAACTGTCCTCTTGCGGAGTGTAATGCTGTATGTTCCGGAGGAAATGGGAAATATTCAGCAGAGTCCTGGTATTTCTGGGAGAAGAGGTCTGATGTGGGGGGGGGAAGGTGATGTATCTGTGAGAAAGCTGGTGTTTCTGGGAGAAAATGCCAGGTATTGGTGAGGAAACAGATGCTAGAGAGGGAAAAGGCTGGTATTTTGGGGAAAAAAGGCCGTTTTTTAAAGAATAAGCTGGCATTTCTGGGAGAATATGTCCCATCTTTGGGAGAAAACGGGTGTATGTGGGAGAAAATGTCGTGTATTTGGGAGAAAGCTGGTGTATGTGGGAGAAAAGGCCATTGTGATGGGAGTCAGTGTGATCTTGAGGAGTGGAAAGCAGTATTCTTGAGATGAAACGTGAGGTATTTCTAAGAGTCCTGGTATTTCTGGGAGAAAATGTCTTGTTTTGGAGAGCCAAAGTCCCATTTTGGGGGCAGAAGCTGGTATTTCTGTGACACTGCCATCTTGATGGGGGTAAGTGTGATCTTGAGGAGTGTAAAGCAGCATTTTGGTTAGAAAATGGGAGCTCTTCCTAAGAGCAGTGCTATTTCTGGGAGAAAAGGAGCTCTACTGGGCATAAAAATGGTGTATCTGTGATAAAATGCCACATTTCTGAAAGAAACTGTCCTCTTGCGGAGTGTAATGCTGTATGTTCCGGAGGAAATGGGAAATATTCAGCAGAGTCCTGGTATTTCTGGGAGAAGAGGTCTGATGTGGGGGGGGGAAGGTGATGCATCTGTGAGAAAGCTGGTGTTTCTGGGAGAAAATGCCAGGTATTGGTGAGGAAACAGATGCTAGAGAGGGAAAAGGCTGGTATTTTGGGGAAAAAAGGCCGTTTTTTAAAGAATAAGCTGGCATTTCTGGGAGAATATGTCCCATCTTTGGGAGAAAACGGGTGTATGTGGGAGAAAATGTCGTGTATTTGGGAGAAAGCTGGTGTATGTGGGAGAAAAGGCCATTGTGATGGGAGTCAGTGTGATCTTGAGGAGTGGAAAGCAGTATTCTTGAGATGAAACGTGAGGTATTTCTAAGAGTCCTGGTATTTCTGGGAGAAAATGTCTTGTTTTGGAGAGCCAAAGTCCCATTTTGGGGGCAGAAGCTGGTATTTCTGTGACACTGCCATCTTGATGGGGGTAAGTGTGATCTTGAGGAGTGTAAAGCAGCATTTTGGTTAGAAAATGGGAGCTCTTCCTAAGAGCAGTGCTATTTCTGGGAGAAAAGGAGCTCTACTGGGCATAAAAATGGTGTATCTGTGATAAAATGCCGCATTTCTGAAAGAAACTGTCCTCTTGCGGAGTGTAATGCTGTATGTTCCGGAGGAAATGGGAAATATTCAGCAGAGTCCTGGTATTTCTGGGAGAAGAGGTCTGATGTGGGGGGGGGGAAGGTGATGTATCTGTGAGAAAGCTGGTGTTTCTGGGAGAAAATGCCAGGTATTGGTGAGGAAACAGATGCTAGAGAGGGAAAAGGCTGGTATTTTGGGGAAAAAAGGCCGTTTGTTAAAGAATAAGCTGGCATTTCTGGGAGAATATGTCCCATCTTTGGGAGAAAACGGGTGTATGTGGGAGAAAATGTCGTGTATTTGGGAGAAAGCTGGTGTATGTGGGAGAAAAGGCCATTGTGATGGGAGTCAGTGTGATCTTGAGGAGTGGAAAGCAGTATTCTTGAGATGAAACGTGAGGTATTTCTAAGAGTCCTGGTATTTCTGGGAGAAAATGTCTTGTTTTGGAGAGCCAAAGTCCCATTTTGGGGGCAGAAGCTGGTATTTCTGTGACACTGCCATCTTGATGGGGGTAAGTGTGATCTTGAGGAGTGTAAAGCAGCATTTTGGTTAGAAAATGGGAGCTCTTCCTAAGAGCAGTGCTATTTCTGGGAGAAAAGGAGCTCTACTGGGCATAAAAATGGTGTATCTGTGATAAAATGCCACATTTCTGAAAGAAACTGTCCTCTTGCGGAGTGTAATGCTGTATGCTCCGGAGGAAATGGGAAATATTCAGCAGAGTCCTGGTATTTCTGGGAGAAGAGGTCTGATGTGGGGGGGGGAAGGTGATGTATCTGTGAGAAAGCTGGTGTTTCTGGGAGAAAATGCCAGGTATTGGTGAGGAAACAGATGCTAGAGAGGGAAAAGGCTGGTATTTTGGGGAAAAAAGGCCGTTTTTTAAAGAATAAGCTGGCATTTCTGGGAGAATATGTCCCATCTTTGGGAGAAAACGGGTGTATGTGGGAGAAAATGTCGTGTATTTGGGAGAAAGCTGGTGTATGTGGGAGAAAAGGCCATTGTGATGGGAGTCAGTGTGATCTTGAGGAGTGGAAAGCAGTATTCTTGAGATGAAACGTGAGGTATTTCTAAGAGTCCTGGTATTTCTGGGAGAAAATGTCTTGTTTTGGAGAGCCAAAGTCCCATTTTGGGGGCAGAAGCTGGTATTTCTGTGACACTGCCATCTTGATGGGGGTAAGTGTGATCTTGAGGAGTGTAAAGCAGCATTTTGGTTAGAAAATGGGAGCTCTTCCTAAGAGCAGTGCTATTTCTGGGAGAAAAGGAGCTCTACTGGGCATAAAAATGGTGTATCTGTGATAAAATGCCACATTTCTGAAAGAAACTGTCCTCTTGCAGAGTGTAATGCTGTATGTTCCGGAGGAAATGGGAAATATTCAGCAGAGTCCTGGTATTTCTGGGAGAAGAGGTCTGATGTGGGGGGGGGAAGGTGATGTATCTGTGAGAAAGCTGGTGTTTCTGGGAGAAAATGCCAGGTATTGGTGAGGAAACAGATGCTAGAGAGGGAAAAGGCTGGTATTTTGGGGAAAAAAGGCCGTTTGTTAAAGAATAAGCTGGCATTTCTGGGAGAATATGTCCCATCTTTGGGAGAAAACGGGTGTATGTGGGAGAAAATGTCGTGTATTTGGGAGAAAGCTGGTGTATGTGGGAGAAAAGGCCATTGTGATGGGAGTCAGTGTGATCTTGAGGAGTGGAAAGCAGTATTCTTGAGATGAAACGTGAGGTATTTCTAAGAGTCCTGGTATTTCTGGGAGAAAATGTCTTGTTTTGGAGAGCCAAAGTCCCATTTTGGGGGCAGAAGCTGGTATTTCTGTGACACTGCCATCTTGATGGGGGTAAGTGTGATCTTGAGGAGTGTAAAGCAGCATTTTGGTTAGAAAATGGGAGCTCTTCCTAAGAGCAGTGCTATTTCTGGGAGAAAAGGAGCTCTACTGGGCATAAAAATGGTGTATCTGTGATAAAATGCCACATTTCTGAAAGAAACTGTCCTCTTGCGGAGTGTAATGCTGTATGTTCCGGAGGAAATGGGAAATATTCAGCAGAGTCCTGGTATTTCTGGGAGAAGAGGTCTGATGTGGGGGGGGGAAGGTGATGTATCTGTGAGAAAGCTGGTGTTTCTGGGAGAAAATGCCAGGTATTGGTGAGGAAACAGATGCTAGAGAGGGAAAAGGCCATCCCTTTGGGAGAGAAGTGGTATTTCTGGGAGAAAATGCCCCAAATCGCGGAGTAAGTGTCATCCTGAGGCGTGTCATGGAGTAGATTTGGGAGGAAATGGAGGTGTTTCACAGAGTAGCGGCACTTCTGGGAGAAAATGTCCTCAGTGGGAAAGACAATGTCCTCTTGAGGGAAGAAAACAGGTCTTTCTTACAGCAAATGTCATCCAATTGGGAGAAAATCTCCTCTCTTGGGGAGAAAAGTGGTCTTTCTGAGAGAAGGTGTCCTCTTCTTGGCTGCAAGTGTCCCATTTGGCATTGTCATGGAGGCTTTTTGGGGAGAAAGCGTGTGGCAGTTGTAAGAGAAGGGGTATTTCTGGGAGCAAATCTCCTCTTTTTGGAAGAGAAGGTGAAATTTCCAAGGGAAAAGTGGCATTTCTGGGAGGAAATGACATAGCTGGGGGAGAAAAGTGGGAACCGGTGGGAAAGAAGATCTTGTACTGGAGAGCAACGGTGGTCTTTTTGGTGTGCCAAGTGGTCTCTTGGGGAGACAACGTGGTAAATAGGGGAGACAATGTCCTCTGGAGGAGTGTCAAGTAGTATTTGGGAGAGCAAACGTCAGGTATTTCTCGGAAACCGGCTGTTTCTGGGAGATAGTAGCAGACTTGGTTGGAAAATGACAGGTGTTTGTGAGAAAGCTGGTATTTTGGGAAAAAAAAGGCCGTTTTTTAAAGAATAAGCTGGCATTTCTGGGAGAATATGTCCCATCTTTGGGAGAAAACGGGTGTATGTGGGAGAAAATGTCGTGTATTTGGGAGAAAGCTGGTGTATGTGGGAGAAAAGGCCATTGTGATGGGAGTCAGTGTGATCTTGAGGAGTGGAAAGCAGTATTCTTGAGATGAAACGTGAGGTATTTCTAAGAGTCCTGGTATTTCTGGGAGAAAATGTCTTGTTTTGGAGAGCCAAAGTCCCATTTTGGGGGCAGAAGCTGGTATTTCTGTGACACTGCCATCTTGATGGGGGTAAGTGTGATCTTGAGGAGTGTAAAGCAGCATTTTGGTTAGAAAATGGGAGCTCTTCCTAAGAGCAGTGCTATTTCTGGGAGAAAAGGAGCTCTACTGGGCATAAAAATGGTGTATCTGTGATAAAATGCCACATTTCTGAAAGAAACTGTCCTCTTGCGGAGTGTAATGCTGTATGTTCCGGAGGAAATGGGAAATATTCAGCAGAGTCCTGGTATTTCTGGGAGAAGAGGTCTGATGTGGGGGGGAAGGTGATGCATCTGTGAGAAAGCTGGTGTTTCTGGGAGAAAATGCCAGGTATTGGTGAGGAAACAGATGCTAGAGAGGGAAAAGGCTGGTATTTTGGGGAAAAAAGGCCGTTTTTTAAAGAATAAGCTGGCATTTCTGGGAGAATATGTCCCATCTTTGGGAGAAAACGGGTGTATGTGGGAGAAAATGTCGTGTATTTGGGAGAAAGCTGGTGTATGTGGGAGAAAAGGCCATTGTGATGGGAGTCAGTGTGATCTTGAGGAGTGGAAAGCAGTATTCTTGAGATGAAACGTGAGGTATTTCTAAGAGTCCTGGTATTTCTGGGAGAAAATGTCTTGTTTTGGAGAGCCAAAGTCCCATTTTGGGGGCAGAAGCTGGTATTTCTGTGACACTGCCATCTTGATGGGGGTAAGTGTGATCTTGAGGAGTGTAAAGCAGCATTTTGGTTAGAAAATGGGAGCTCTTCCTAAGAGCAGTGCTATTTCTGGGAGAAAAGGAGCTCTACTGGGCATAAAAATGGTGTATCTGTGATAAAATGCCGCATTTCTGAAAGAAACTGTCCTCTTGCGGAGTGTAATGCTGTATGTTCCGGAGGAAATGGGAAATATTCAGCAGAGTCCTGGTATTTCTGGGAGAAGAGGTCTGATGTGGGGGGGGGAAGGTGATGTATCTGTGAGAAAGCTGGTGTTTCTGGGAGAAAATGCCAGGTATTGGTGAGGAAACAGATGCTAGAGAGGGAAAAGGCTGGTATTTTGGGGAAAAAAGGCCGTTTGTTAAAGAATAAGCTGGCATTTCTGGGAGAATATGTCCCATCTTTGGGAGAAAACGGGTGTATGTGGGAGAAAATGTCGTGTATTTGGGAGAAAGCTGGTGTATGTGGGAGAAAAGGCCATTGTGATGGGAGTCAGTGTGATCTTGAGGAGTGGAAAGCAGTATTCTTGAGATGAAACGTGAGGTATTTCTAAGAGTCCTGGTATTTCTGGGAGAAAATGTCTTGTTTTGGAGAGCCAAAGTCCCATTTTGGGGGCAGAAGCTGGTATTTCTGTGACACTGCCATCTTGATGGGGGTAAGTGTGATCTTGAGGAGTGTAAAGCAGCATTTTGGTTAGAAAATGGGAGCTCTTCCTAAGAGCAGTGCTATTTCTGGGAGAAAAGGAGCTCTACTGGGCATAAAAATGGTGTATCTGTGATAAAATGCCACATTTCTGAAAGAAACTGTCCTCTTGCGGAGTGTAATGCTGTATGCTCCGGAGGAAATGGGAAATATTCAGCAGAGTCCTGGTATTTCTGGGAGAAGAGGTCTGATGTGGGGGGGGGAAGGTGATGTATCTGTGAGAAAGCTGGTGTTTCTGGGAGAAAATGCCAGGTATTGGTGAGGAAACAGATGCTAGAGAGGGAAAAGGCTGGTATTTTGGGGAAAAAAGGCCGTTTTTTAAAGAATAAGCTGGCATTTCTGGGAGAATATGTCCCATCTTTGGGAGAAAACGGGTGTATGTGGGAGAAAATGTCGTGTATTTGGGAGAAAGCTGGTGTATGTGGGAGAAAAGGCCATTGTGATGGGAGTCAGTGTGATCTTGAGGAGTGGAAAGCAGTATTCTTGAGATGAAACGTGAGGTATTTCTAAGAGTCCTGGTATTTCTGGGAGAAAATGTCTTGTTTTGGAGAGCCAAAGTCCCATTTTGGGGGCAGAAGCTGGTATTTCTGTGACACTGCCATCTTGATGGGGGTAAGTGTGATCTTGAGGAGTGTAAAGCAGCATTTTGGTTAGAAAATGGGAGCTCTTCCTAAGAGCAGTGCTATTTCTGGGAGAAAAGGAGCTCTACTGGGCATAAAAATGGTGTATCTGTGATAAAATGCCACATTTCTGAAAGAAACTGTCCTCTTGCGGAGTGTAATGCTGTATGTTCCGGAGGAAATGGGAAATATTCAGCAGAGTCCTGGTATTTCTGGGAGAAGAGGTCTGATGTGGGGGGGGGAAGGTGATGTATCTGTGAGAAAGCTGGTGTTTCTGGGAGAAAATGCCAGGTATTGGTGAGGAAACAGATGCTAGAGAGGGAAAAGGCTGGTATTTTGGGGAAAAAAGGCCGTTTTTTAAAGAATAAGCTGGCATTTCTGGGAGAATATGTCCCATCTTTGGGAGAAAACGGGTGTATGTGGGAGAAAATGTCGTGTATTTGGGAGAAAGCTGGTGTATGTGGGAGAAAAGGCCATTGTGATGGGAGTCAGTGTGATCTTGAGGAGTGGAAAGCAGTATTCTTGAGATGAAACGTGAGGTATTTCTAAGAGTCCTGGTATTTCTGGGAGAAAATGTCTTGTTTTGGAGAGCCAAAGTCCCATTTTGGGGGCAGAAGCTGGTATTTCTGTGACACTGCCATCTTGATGGGGGTAAGTGTGATCTTGAGGAGTGTAAAGCAGCATTTTGGTTAGAAAATGGGAGCTCTTCCTAAGAGCAGTGCTATTTCTGGGAGAAAAGGAGCTCTACTGGGCATAAAAATGGTGTATCTGTGATAAAATGCCACATTTCTGAAAGAAACTGTCCTCTTGCGGAGTGTAATGCTGTATGTTCCGGAGGAAATGGGAAATATTCAGCAGAGTCCTGGTATTTCTGGGAGAAGAGGTCTGATGTGGGGGGGGGAAGGTGATGTATCTGTGAGAAAGCTGGTGTTTCTGGGAGAAAATGCCAGGTATTGGTGAGGAAACAGATGCTAGAGAGGGAAAAGGCCATCCCTTTGGGAGAGAAGTGGTATTTCTGGGAGAAAATGCCCCAAATCGCGGAGTAAGTGTCATCCTGAGGCGTGTCATGGAGTAGATTTGGGAGGAAATGGAGGTGTTTCACAGAGTAGCGGCACTTCTGGGAGAAAATGTCCTCAGTGGGAAAGACAATGTCCTCTTGAGGGAAGAAAACAGGTCTTTCTTACAGCAAATGTCATCCAATTGGGAGAAAATCTCCTCTCTTGGGGAGAAAAGTGGTCTTTCTGAGAGAAGGTGTCCTCTTCTTGGCTGCAAGTGTCCCATTTGGCATTGTCATGGAGGCTTTTTGGGGAGAAAGCGTGTGGCAGTTGTAAGAGAAGGGGTATTTCTGGGAGCAAATCTCCTCTTTTTGGAAGAGAAGGTGAAATTTCCAAGGGAAAAGTGGCATTTCTGGGAGGAAATGACATAGCTGGGGGAGAAAAGTGGGAACCGGTGGGAAAGAAGATCTTGTACTGGAGAGCAACGGTGGTCTTTTTGGTGTGCCAAGTGGTCTCTTGGGGAGACAACGTGGTAAATAGGGGAGACAATGTCCTCTGGAGGAGTGTCAAGTAGTATTTGGGAGAGCAAACGTCAGGTATTTCTCGGAAACCGGCTGTTTCTGGGAGATAGTAGCAGACTTGGTTGGAAAATGACAGGTGTTTGTGAGAAAGCTGGTATTTTGGGAAAAAAAAGGCCGTTTTTTAAAGAATAAGCTGGCATTTCTGGGAGAATATGTCCCATCTTTGGGAGAAAACGGGTGTATGTGGGAGAAAATGTCGTGTATTTGGGAGAAAGCTGGTGTATGTGGGAGAAAAGGCCATTGTGATGGGAGTCAGTGTGATCTTGAGGAGTGGAAAGCAGTATTCTTGAGATGAAACGTGAGGTATTTCTAAGAGTCCTGGTATTTCTGGGAGAAAATGTCTTGTTTTGGAGAGCCAAAGTCCCATTTTGGGGGCAGAAGCTGGTATTTCTGTGACACTGCCATCTTGATGGGGGTAAGTGTGATCTTGAGGAGTGTAAAGCAGCATTTTGGTTAGAAAATGGGAGCTCTTCCTAAGAGCAGTGCTATTTCTGGGAGAAAAGGAGCTCTACTGGGCATAAAAATGGTGTATCTGTGATAAAATGCCACATTTCTGAAAGAAACTGTCCTCTTGCGGAGTGTAATGCTGTATGTTCCGGAGGAAATGGGAAATATTCAGCAGAGTCCTGGTATTTCTGGGAGAAGAGGTCTGATGTGGGGGGGGGAAGGTGATGTATCTGTGAGAAAGCTGGTGTTTCTGGGAGAAAATGCCAGGTATTGGTGAGGAAACAGATGCTAGAGAGGGAAAAGGCCATCCCTTTGGGAGAGAAGTGGTATTTCTGGGAGAAAATGCCCCAAATCGCGGAGTAAGTGTCATCCTGAGGCGTGTCATGGAGTAGATTTGGGAGGAAATGGAGGTGTTTCACAGAGTAGCGGCACTTCTGGGAGAAAATGTCCTCAGTGGGAAAGATAATGTCCTCTTGAGGGAAGAAAACAGGTCTTTCTTACAGCAAATGTCATCCAATTGGGAGAAAATCTCCTCTCTTGGGGAGAAAAGTGGTCTTTCTGAGAGAAGGTGTCCTCTTCTTGGCTGCAAGTGTCCCATTTGGCATTGTCATGGAGGCTTTTTGGGGAGAAAGCGTGTGGCAGTTGTAAGAGAAGGGGTATTTCTGGGAGCAAATCTCCTCTTTTTGGAAGAGAAGGTGAAATTTCCAAGGGAAAAGTGGCATTTCTGGGAGGAAATGACATAGCTGGGGGAGAAAAGTGGGAACCGGTGGGAAAGAAGATCTTGTACTGGAGAGCAACGGTGGTCTTTTTGGTGTGCCAAGTGGTCTCTTGGGGAGACAACGTGGTAAATAGGGGAGACAATGTCCTCTGGAGGAGTGTCAAGTAGTATTTGGGAGAGCAAACGTCAGGTATTTCTCGGAAACCGGCTGTTTCTGGGAGATAGTAGCAGACTTGGTTGGAAAATGACAGGTGTTTGTGAGAAAGCTGGTATTTTGGGGAAAAAAGGCCGTTTTTTAAAGAATAAGCTGGCATTTCTGGGAGAATATGTCCCATCTTTGGGAGAAAACGGGTGTATGTGGGAGAAAATGTCGTGTATTTGGGAGAAAGCTGGTGTATGTGGGAGAAAAGGCCATTGTGATGGGAGTCAGTGTGATCTTGAGGAGTGGAAAGCAGTATTCTTGAGATGAAACGTGAGGTATTTCTAAGAGTCCTGGTATTTCTGGGAGAAAATGTCTTGTTTTGGAGAGCCAAAGTCCCATTTTGGGGGCAGAAGCTGGTATTTCTGTGACACTGCCATCTTGATGGGGGTAAGTGTGATCTTGAGGAGTGTAAAGCAGCATTTTGGTTAGAAAATGGGAGCTCTTCCTAAGAGCAGTGCTATTTCTGGGAGAAAAGGAGCTCTACTGGGCATAAAAATGGTGTATCTGTGATAAAATGCCACATTTCTGAAAGAAACTGTCCTCTTGCGGAGTGTAATGCTGTATGTTCCGGAGGAAATGGGAAATATTCAGCAGAGTCCTGGTATTTCTGGGAGAAGAGGTCTGATGTGGGGGGGGGAAGGTGATGCATCTGTGAGAAAGCTGGTGTTTCTGGGAGAAAATGCCAGGTATTGGTGAGGAAACAGATGCTAGAGAGGGAAAAGGCTGGTATTTTGGGGAAAAAAGGCCGTTTGTTAAAGAATAAGCTGGCATTTCTGGGAGAATATGTCCCATCTTTGGGAGAAAACGGGTGTATGTGGGAGAAAATGTCGTGTATTTGGGAGAAAGCTGGTGTATGTGGGAGAAAAGGCCATTGTGATGGGAGTCAGTGTGATCTTGAGGAGTGGAAAGCAGTATTCTTGAGATGAAACGTGAGGTATTTCTAAGAGTCCTGGTATTTCTGGGAGAAAATGTCTTGTTTTGGAGAGCCAAAGTCCCATTTTGGGGGCAGAAGCTGGTATTTCTGTGACACTGCCATCTTGATGGGGGTAAGTGTGATCTTGAGGAGTGTAAAGCAGCATTTTGGTTAGAAAATGGGAGCTCTTCCTAAGAGCAGTGCTATTTCTGGGAGAAAAGGAGCTCTACTGGGCATAAAAATGGTGTATCTGTGATAAAATGCCACATTTCTGAAAGAAACTGTCCTCTTGCGGAGTGTAATGCTGTATGTTCCGGAGGAAATGGGAAATATTCAGCAGAGTCCTGGTATTTCTGGGAGAAGAGGTCTGATGTGGGGGGGGGAAGGTGATGTATCTGTGAGAAAGCTGGTGTTTCTGGGAGAAAATGCCAGGTATTGGTGAGGAAACAGATGCTAGAGAGGGAAAAGGCTGGTATTTTGGGGAAAAAAGGCCGTTTTTTAAAGAATAAGCTGGCATTTCTGGGAGAATATGTCCCATCTTTGGGAGAAAACGGGTGTATGTGGGAGAAAATGTCGTGTATTTGGGAGAAAGCTGGTGTATGTGGGAGAAAAGGCCATTGTGATGGGAGTCAGTGTGATCTTGAGGAGTGGAAAGCAGTATTCTTGAGATGAAACGTGAGGTATTTCTAAGAGTCCTGGTATTTCTGGGAGAAAATGTCTTGTTTTGGAGAGCCAAAGTCCCATTTTGGGGGCAGAAGCTGGTATTTCTGTGACACTGCCATCTTGATGGGGGTAAGTGTGATCTTGAGGAGTGTAAAGCAGCATTTTGGTTAGAAAATGGGAGCTCTTCCTAAGAGCAGTGCTATTTCTGGGAGAAAAGGAGCTCTACTGGGCATAAAAATGGTGTATCTGTGATAAAATGCCACATTTCTGAAAGAAACTGTCCTCTTGCGGAGTGTAATGCTGTATGTTCCGGAGGAAATGGGAAATATTCAGCAGAGTCCTGGTATTTCTGGGAGAAGAGGTCTGATGTGGGGGGGGGAAGGTGATGTATCTGTGAGAAAGCTGGTGTTTCTGGGAGAAAATGCCAGGTATTGGTGAGGAAACAGATGCTAGAGAGGGAAAAGGCTGGTATTTTGGGGAAAAAAGGCCGTTTTTTAAAGAATAAGCTGGCATTTCTGGGAGAATATGTCCCATCTTTGGGAGAAAACGGGTGTATGTGGGAGAAAATGTCGTGTATTTGGGAGAAAGCTGGTGTATGTGGGAGAAAAGGCCATTGTGATGGGAGTCAGTGTGATCTTGAGGAGTGGAAAGCAGTATTCTTGAGATGAAACGTGAGGTATTTCTAAGAGTCCTGGTATTTCTGGGAGAAAATGTCTTGTTTTGGAGAGCCAAAGTCCCATTTTGGGGGCAGAAGCTGGTATTTCTGTGACACTGCCATCTTGATGGGGGTAAGTGTGATCTTGAGGAGTGTAAAGCAGCATTTTGGTTAGAAAATGGGAGCTCTTCCTAAGAGCAGTGCTATTTCTGGGAGAAAAGGAGCTCTACTGGGCATAAAAATGGTGTATCTGTGATAAAATGCCACATTTCTGAAAGAAACTGTCCTCTTGCGGAGTGTAATGCTGTATGTTCCGGAGGAAATGGGAAATATTCAGCAGAGTCCTGGTATTTCTGGGAGAAGAGGTCTGATGTGGGGGGGGAAGGTGATGCATCTGTGAGAAAGCTGGTGTTTCTGGGAGAAAATGCCAGGTATTGGTGAGGAAACAGATGCTAGAGAGGGAAAAGGCTGGTATTTTGGGGAAAAAAGGCCGTTTTTTAAAGAATAAGCTGGCATTTCTGGGAGAATATGTCCCATCTTTGGGAGAAAACGGGTGTATGTGGGAGAAAATGTCGTGTATTTGGGAGAAAGCTGGTGTATGTGGGAGAAAAGGCCATTGTGATGGGAGTCAGTGTGATCTTGAGGAGTGGAAAGCAGTATTCTTGAGATGAAACGTGAGGTATTTCTAAGAGTCCTGGTATTTCTGGGAGAAAATGTCTTGTTTTGGAGAGCCAAAGTCCCATTTTGGGGGCAGAAGCTGGTATTTCTGTGACACTGCCATCTTGATGGGGGTAAGTGTGATCTTGAGGAGTGTAAAGCAGCATTTTGGTTAGAAAATGGGAGCTCTTCCTAAGAGCAGTGCTATTTCTGGGAGAAAAGGAGCTCTACTGGGCATAAAAATGGTGTATCTGTGATAAAATGCCACATTTCTGAAAGAAACTGTCCTCTTGCGGAGTGTAATGCTGTATGTTCCGGAGGAAATGGGAAATATTCAGCAGAGTCCTGGTATTTCTGGGAGAAGAGGTCTGATGTGGGGGGGGGAAGGTGATGCATCTGTGAGAAAGCTGGTGTTTCTGGGAGAAAATGCCAGGTATTGGTGAGGAAACAGATGCTAGAGAGGGAAAAGGCTGGTATTTTGGGGAAAAAAGGCCGTTTTTTAAAGAATAAGCTGGCATTTCTGGGAGAATATGTCCCATCTTTGGGAGAAAACGGGTGTATGTGGGAGAAAATGTCGTGTATTTGGGAGAAAGCTGGTGAATGTGGGAGAAAAGGCCATTGTGATGGGAGTCAGTGTGATCTTGAGGAGTGGAAAGCAGTATTCTTGAGATGAAACGTGAGGTATTTCTAAGAGTCCTGGTATTTCTGGGAGAAAATGTCTTGTTTTGGAGAGCCAAAGTCCCATTTTGGGGGCAGAAGCTGGTATTTCTGTGACACTGCCATCTTGATGGGGGTAAGTGTGATCTTGAGGAGTGTAAAGCAGCATTTTGGTTAGAAAATGGGAGCTCTTCCTAAGAGCAGTGCTATTTCTGGGAGAAAAGGAGCTCTACTGGGCATAAAAATGGTGTATCTGTGATAAAATGCCACATTTCTGAAAGAAACTGTCCTCTTGCGGAGTGTAATGCTGTATGTTCCGGAGGAAATGGGAAATATTCAGCAGAGTCCTGGTATTTCTGGGAGAAGAGGTCTGATGTGGGGGGGAAGGTGATGTATCTGTGAGAAAGCTGGTGTTTCTGGGAGAAAATGCCAGGTATTGGTGAGGAAACAGATGCTAGAGAGGGAAAAGGCCATCCCTTTGGGAGAGAAGTGGTATTTCTGGGAGAAAATGCCCCAAATCGCGGAGTAAGTGTCATCCTGAGGCGTGTCATGGAGTAGATTTGGGAGGAAATGGAGGTGTTTCACAGAGTAGCGGCACTTCTGGGAGAAAATGTCCTCAGTGGGAAAGACAATGTCCTCTTGAGGGAAGAAAACAGGTCTTTCTTACAGCAAATGTCATCCAATTGGGAGAAAATCTCCTCTCTTGGGGAGAAAAGTGGTCTTTCTGAGAGAAGGTGTCCTCTTCTTGGCTGCAAGTGTCCCATTTGGCATTGTCATGGAGGCTTTTTGGGGAGAAAGCGTGTGGCAGTTGTAAGAGAAGGGGTATTTCTGGGAGCAAATCTCCTCTTTTTGGAAGAGAAGGTGAAATTTCCAAGGGAAAAGTGGCATTTCTGGGAGGAAATGACATAGCTGGGGGAGAAAAGTGGGAACCGGTGGGAAAGAAGATCTTGTACTGGAGAGCAACGGTGGTCTTTTTGGTGTGCCAAGTGGTCTCTTGGGGAGACAACGTGGTAAATAGGGGAGACAATGTCCTCTGGAGGAGTGTCAAGTAGTATTTGGGAGAGCAAACGTCAGGTATTTCTCGGAAACCGGCTGTTTCTGGGAGATAGTAGCAGACTTGGTTGGAAAATGACAGGTGTTTGTGAGAAAGCTGGTATTTTGGGAAAAAAAGGCCGTTTTTTAAAGAATAAGCTGGCATTTCTGGGAGAATATGTCCCATCTTTGGGAGAAAACGGGTGTATGTGGGAGAAAATGTCGTGTATTTGGGAGAAAGCTGGTGTATGTGGGAGAAAAGGCCATTGTGATGGGAGTCAGTGTGATCTTGAGGAGTGGAAAGCAGTATTCTTGAGATGAAACGTGAGGTATTTCTAAGAGTCCTGGTATTTCTGGGAGAAAATGTCTTGTTTTGGAGAGCCAAAGTCCCATTTTGGGGGCAGAAGCTGGTATTTCTGTGACACTGCCATCTTGATGGGGGTAAGTGTGATCTTGAGGAGTGTAAAGCAGCATTTTGGTTAGAAAATGGGAGCTCTTCCTAAGAGCAGTGCTATTTCTGGGAGAAAAGGAGCTCTACTGGGCATAAAAATGGTGTATCTGTGATAAAATGCCACATTTCTGAAAGAAACTGTCCTCTTGCGGAGTGTAATGCTGTATGTTCCGGAGGAAATGGGAAATATTCAGCAGAGTCCTGGTATTTCTGGGAGAAGAGGTCTGATGGGGGGGGGGAAGGTGATGTATCTGTGAGAAAGCTGGTGTTTCTGGGAGAAAATGCCAGGTATTGGTGAGGAAACAGATGCTAGAGAGGGAAAAGGCTGGTATTTTGGGGAAAAAAAGGCCGTTTTTTAAAGAATAAGCTGGCATTTCTGGGAGAATATGTCCCATCTTTGGGAGAAAACGGGTGTATGTGGGAGAAAATGTCGTGTATTTGGGAGAAAGCTGGTGAATGTGGGAGAAAAGGCCATTGTGATGGGAGTCAGTGTGATCTTGAGGAGTGGAAAGCAGTATTCTTGAGATGAAACGTGAGGTATTTCTAAGAGTCCTGGTATTTCTGGGAGAAAATGTCTTGTTTTGGAGAGCCAAAGTCCCATTTTGGGGGCAGAAGCTGGTATTTCTGTGACACTGCCATCTTGATGGGGGTAAGTGTGATCTTGAGGAGTGTAAAGCAGCATTTTGGTTAGAAAATGGGAGCTCTTCCTAAGAGCAGTGCTATTTCTGGGAGAAAAGGAGCTCTACTGGGCATAAAAATGGTGTATCTGTGATAAAATGCCACATTTCTGAAAGAAACTGTCCTCTTGCGGAGTGTAATGCTGTATGTTCCGGAGGAAATGGGAAATATTCAGCAGAGTCCTGGTATTTCTGGGAGAAGAGGTCTGATGTGGGGGGGGGAAGGTGATGTATCTGTGAGAAAGCTGGTGTTTCTGGGAGAAAATGCCAGGTATTGGTGAGGAAACAGATGCTAGAGAGGGAAAAGGCTGGTATTTTGGGGAAAAAAGGCCGTTTTTTAAAGAATAAGCTGGCATTTCTGGGAGAATATGTCCCATCTTTGGGAGAAAACGGGTGTATGTGGGAGAAAATGTCGTGTATTTGGGAGAAAGCTGGTGTATGTGGGAGAAAAGGCCATTGTGATGGGAGTCAGTGTGATCTTGAGGAGTGGAAAGCAGTATTCTTGAGATGAAACGTGAGGTATTTCTAAGAGTCCTGGTATTTCTGGGAGAAAATGTCTTGTTTTGGAGAGCCAAAGTCCCATTTTGGGGGCAGAAGCTGGTATTTCTGTGACACTGCCATCTTGATGGGGGTAAGTGTGATCTTGAGGAGTGTAAAGCAGCATTTTGGTTAGAAAATGGGAGCTCTTCCTAAGAGCAGTGCTATTTCTGGGAGAAAAGGAGCTCTACTGGGCATAAAAATGGTGTATCTGTGATAAAATGCCACATTTCTGAAAGAAACTGTCCTCTTGCGGAGTGTAATGCTGTATGTTCCGGAGGAAATGGGAAATATTCAGCAGAGTCCTGGTATTTCTGGGAGAAGAGGTCTGATGTGGGGGGGGGAAGGTGATGTATCTGTGAGAAAGCTGGTGTTTCTGGGAGAAAATGCCAGGTATTGGTGAGGAAACAGATGCTAGAGAGGGAAAAGGCCATCCCTTTGGGAGAGAAGTGGTATTTCTGGGAGAAAATGCCCCAAATCGCGGAGTAAGTGTCATCCTGAGGCGTGTCATGGAGTAGATTTGGGAGGAAATGGAGGTGTTTCACAGAGTAGCGGCACTTCTGGGAGAAAATGTCCTCAGTGGGAAAGACAATGTCCTCTTGAGGGAAGAAAACAGGTCTTTCTTACAGCAAATGTCATCCAATTGGGAGAAAATCTCCTCTCTTGGGGAGAAAAGTGGTCTTTCTGAGAGAAGGTGTCCTCTTCTTGGCTGCAAGTGTCCCATTTGGCATTGTCATGGAGGCTTTTTGGGGAGAAAGCGTGTGGCAGTTGTAAGAGAAGGGGTATTTCTGGGAGCAAATCTCCTCTTTTTGGAAGAGAAGGTGAAATTTCCAAGGGAAAAGTGGCATTTCTGGGAGGAAATGACATAGCTGGGGGAGAAAAGTGGGAACCGGTGGGAAAGAAGATCTTGTACTGGAGAGCAACGGTGGTCTTTTTGGTGTGCCAAGTGGTCTCTTGGGGAGACAACGTGGTAAATAGGGGAGACAATGTCCTCTGGAGGAGTGTCAAGTAGTATTTGGGAGAGCAAACGTCAGGTATTTCTCGGAAACCGGCTGTTTCTGGGAGATAGTAGCAGACTTGGTTGGAAAATGACAGGTGTTTGTGAGAAAGCTGGTATTTTGGGAAAAAAAGGCCGTTTTTTAAAGAATAAGCTGGCATTTCTGGGAGAATATGTCCCATCTTTGGGAGAAAACGGGTGTATGTGGGAGAAAATGTCGTGTATTTGGGAGAAAGCTGGTGTATGTGGGAGAAAAGGCCATTGTGATGGGAGTCAGTGTGATCTTGAGGAGTGGAAAGCAGTATTCTTGAGATGAAACGTGAGGTATTTCTAAGAGTCCTGGTATTTCTGGGAGAAAATGTCTTGTTTTGGAGAGCCAAAGTCCCATTTTGGGGGCAGAAGCTGGTATTTCTGTGACACTGCCATCTTGATGGGGGTAAGTGTGATCTTGAGGAGTGTAAAGCAGCATTTTGGTTAGAAAATGGGAGCTCTTCCTAAGAGCAGTGCTATTTCTGGGAGAAAAGGAGCTCTACTGGGCATAAAAATGGTGTATCTGTGATAAAATGCCACATTTCTGAAAGAAACTGTCCTCTTGCGGAGTGTAATGCTGTATGTTCCGGAGGAAATGGGAAATATTCAGCAGAGTCCTGGTATTTCTGGGAGAAGAGGTCTGATGGGGGGGGGGAAGGTGATGTATCTGTGAGAAAGCTGGTGTTTCTGGGAGAAAATGCCAGGTATTGGTGAGGAAACAGATGCTAGAGAGGGAAAAGGCTGGTATTTTGGGGAAAAAAAGGCCGTTTTTTAAAGAATAAGCTGGCATTTCTGGGAGAATATGTCCCATCTTTGGGAGAAAACGGGTGTATGTGGGAGAAAATGTCGTGTATTTGGGAGAAAGCTGGTGAATGTGGGAGAAAAGGCCATTGTGATGGGAGTCAGTGTGATCTTGAGGAGTGGAAAGCAGTATTCTTGAGATGAAACGTGAGGTATTTCTAAGAGTCCTGGTATTTCTGGGAGAAAATGTCTTGTTTTGGAGAGCCAAAGTCCCATTTTGGGGGCAGAAGCTGGTATTTCTGTGACACTGCCATCTTGATGGGGGTAAGTGTGATCTTGAGGAGTGTAAAGCAGCATTTTGGTTAGAAAATGGGAGCTCTTCCTAAGAGCAGTGCTATTTCTGGGAGAAAAGGAGCTCTACTGGGCATAAAAATGGTGTATCTGTGATAAAATGCCACATTTCTGAAAGAAACTGTCCTCTTGCGGAGTGTAATGCCGTATGTTCCGGAGGAAATGGGAAATATTCAGCAGAGTCCTGGTATTTCTGGGAGAAGAGGTCTGATGTGGGGGGGGGAAGGTGATGTATCTGTGAGAAAGCTGGTGTTTCTGGGAGAAAATGCCAGGTATTGGTGAGGAAACAGATGCTAGAGAGGTAAAAGGCTGGTATTTTGGGGAAAAAAGGCCGTTTGTTAAAGAATAAGCTGGCATTTCTGGGAGAATATGTCCCATCTTTGGGAGAAAACGGGTGTATGTGGGAGAAAATGTCGTGTATTTGGGAGAAAGCTGGTGTATGTGGGAGAAAAGGCCATTGTGATGGGAGTCAGTGTGATCTTGAGGAGTGGAAAGCAGTATTCTTGAGATGAAACGTGAGGTATTTCTAAGAGTCCTGGTATTTCTGGGAGAAAATGTCTTGTTTTGGAGAGCCAAAGTCCCATTTTGGGGGCAGAAGCTGGTATTTCTGTGACACTGCCATCTTGATGGGGGTAAGTGTGATCTTGAGGAGTGTAAAGCAGCATTTTGGTTAGAAAATGGGAGCTCTTCCTAAGAGCAGTGCTATTTCTGGGAGAAAAGGAGCTCTACTGGGCATAAAAATGGTGTATCTGTGATAAAATGCCACATTTCTGAAAGAAACTGTCCTCTTGCGGAGTGTAATGCCGTATGTTCCGGAGGAAATGGGAAATATTCAGCAGAGTCCTGGTATTTCTGGGAGAAGAGGTCTGATGTGGGGGGGGGAAGGTGATGTATCTGTGAGAAAGCTGGTGTTTCTGGGAGAAAATGCCAGGTATTGGTGAGGAAACAGATGCTAGAGAGGTAAAAGGCTGGTATTTTGGGGAAAAAAGGCCGTTTGTTAAAGAATAAGCTGGCATTTCTGGGAGAATATGTCCCATCTTTGGGAGAAAACGGGTGTATGTGGGAGAAAATGTCGTGTATTTGGGAGAAAGCTGGTGTATGTGGGAGAAAAGGCCATTGTGATGGGAGTCAGTGTGATCTTGAGGAGTGGAAAGCAGTATTCTTGAGATGAAACGTGAGGTATTTCTAAGAGTCCTGGTATTTCTGGGAGAAAATGTCTTGTTTTGGAGAGCCAAAGTCCCATTTTGGGGGCAGAAGCTGGTATTTCTGTGACACTGCCATCTTGATGGGGGTAAGTGTGATCTTGAGGAGTGTAAAGCAGCATTTTGGTTAGAAAATGGGAGCTCTTCCTAAGAGCAGTGCTATTTCTGGGAGAAAAGGAGCTCTACTGGGCATAAAAATGGTGTATCTGTGATAAAATGCCACATTTCTGAAAGAAACTGTCCTCTTGCGGAGTGTAATGCCGTATGTTCCGGAGGAAATGGGAAATATTCAGCAGAGTCCTGGTATTTCTGGGAGAAGAGGTCTGATGTGGGGGGGAAGGTGATGTATCTGTGAGAAAGCTGGTGTTTCTGGGAGAAAATGCCAGGTATTGGTGAGGAAACAGATGCTAGAGAGGGAAAAGGCTGGTATTTTGGGGAAAAAAGGCCGTTTTTTAAAGAATAAGCTGGCATTTCTGGGAGAATATGTCCCATCTTTGGGAGAAAACGGGTGTATGTGGGAGAAAATGTCGTGTATTTGGGAGAAAGCTGGTGAATGTGGGAGAAAAGGCCATTGTGATGGGAGTCAGTGTGATCTTGAGGAGTGGAAAGCAGTATTCTTGAGATGAAACGTGAGGTATTTCTAAGAGTCCTGGTATTTCTGGGAGAAAATGTCTTGTTTTGGAGAGCCAAAGTCCCATTTTGGGGGCAGAAGCTGGTATTTCTGTGACACTGCCATCTTGATGGGGGTAAGTGTGATCTTGAGGAGTGTAAAGCAGCATTTTGGTTAGAAAATGGGAGCTCTTCCTAAGAGCAGTGCTATTTCTGGGAGAAAAGGAGCTCTACTGGGCATAAAAATGGTGTATCTGTGATAAAATGCCACATTTCTGAAAGAAACTGTCCTCTTGCGGAGTGTAATGCTGTATGTTCCGGAGGAAATGGGAAATATTCAGCAGAGTCCTGGTATTTCTGGGAGAAGAGGTCTGATGTGGGGGGGGGAAGGTGATGTATCTGTGAGAAAGCTGGTGTTTCTGGGAGAAAATGCCAGGTATTGGTGAGGAAACAGATGCTAGAGAGGGAAAAGGCTGGTATTTTGGGGAAAAAAGGCCGTTTTTTAAAGAATAAGCTGGCATTTCTGGGAGAATATGTCCCATCTTTGGGAGAAAACGGGTGTATGTGGGAGAAAATGTCGTGTATTTGGGAGAAAGCTGGTGTATGTGGGAGAAAAGGCCATTGTGATGGGAGTCAGTGTGATCTTGAGGAGTGGAAAGCAGTATTCTTGAGATGAAACGTGAGGTATTTCTAAGAGTCCTGGTATTTCTGGGAGAAAATGTCTTGTTTTGGAGAGCCAAAGTCCCATTTTGGGGGCAGAAGCTGGTATTTCTGTGACACTGCCATCTTGATGGGGGTAAGTGTGATCTTGAGGAGTGTAAAGCAGCATTTTGGTTAGAAAATGGGAGCTCTTCCTAAGAGCAGTGCTATTTCTGGGAGAAAAGGAGCTCTACTGGGCATAAAAATGGTGTATCTGTGATAAAATGCCACATTTCTGAAAGAAACTGTCCTCTTGCGGAGTGTAATGCTGTATGTTCCGGAGGAAATGGGAAATATTCAGCAGAGTCCTGGTATTTCTGGGAGAAGAGGTCTGATGTGGGGGGGGGAAGGTGATGTATCTGTGAGAAAGCTGGTGTTTCTGGGAGAAAATGCCAGGTATTGGTGAGGAAACAGATGCTAGAGAGGGAAAAGGCTGGTATTTTGGGGAAAAAAGGCCGTTTTTTAAAGAATAAGCTGGCATTTCTGGGTGAATATGTCCCATCTTTGGGAGAAAACGGGTGTATGTGGGAGAAAATGTCGTGTATTTGGGAGAAAGCTGGTGTATGTGGGAGAAAAGGCCATTGTGATGGGAGTCAGTGTGATCTTGAGGAGTGGAAAGCAGTATTCTTGAGATGAAACGTGAGGTATTTCTAAGAGTCCTGGTATTTCTGGGAGAAAATGTCTTGTTTTGGAGAGCCAAAGTCCCATTTTGGGGGCAGAAGCTGGTATTTCTGTGACACTGCCATCTTGATGGGGGTAAGTGTGATCTTGAGGAGTGTAAAGCAGCATTTTGGTTAGAAAATGGGAGCTCTTCCTAAGAGCAGTGCTATTTCTGGGAGAAAAGGAGCTCTACTGGGCATAAAAATGGTGTATCTGTGATAAAATGCCACATTTCTGAAAGAAACTGTCCTCTTGCGGAGTGTAATGCTGTATGTTCCGGAGGAAATGGGAAATATTCAGCAGAGTCCTGGTATTTCTGGGAGAAGAGGTCTGATGTGGGGGGGGGAAGGTGATGTATCTGTGAGAAAGCTGGTGTTTCTGGGAGAAAATGCCAGGTATTGGTGAGGAAACAGATGCTAGAGAGGGAAAAGGCTGGTATTTTGGGGAAAAAAGGCCGTTTTTTAAAGAATAAGCTGGCATTTCTGGGTGAATATGTCCCATCTTTGGGAGAAAACGGGTGTATGTGGGAGAAAATGTCGTGTATTTGGGAGAAAGCTGGTGTATGTGGGAGAAAAGGCCATTGTGATGGGAGTCAGTGTGATCTTGAGGAGTGGAAAGCAGTATTCTTGAGATGAAACGTGAGGTATTTCTAAGAGTCCTGGTATTTCTGGGAGAAAATGTCTTGTTTTGGAGAGCCAAAGTCCCATTTTGGGGGCAGAAGCTGGTATTTCTGTGACACTGCCATCTTGATGGGGGTAAGTGTGATCTTGAGGAGTGTAAAGCAGCATTTTGGTTAGAAAATGGGAGCTCTTCCTAAGAGCAGTGCTATTTCTGGGAGAAAAGGAGCTCTACTGGGCATAAAAATGGTGTATCTGTGATAAAATGCCACATTTCTGAAAGAAACTGTCCTCTTGCGGAGTGTAATGCCGTATGTTCCGGAGGAAATGGGAAATATTCAGCAGAGTCCTGGTATTTCTGGGAGAAGAGGTCTGATGGGGGGGAAGGTGATGTATCTGTGAGAAAGCTGGTGTTTCTGGGAGAAAATGCCAGGTATTGGTGAGGAAACAGATGCTAGAGAGGGAAAAGGCTGGTATTTTGGGGAAAAAAGGCCGTTTTTTAAAGAATAAGCTGGCATTTCTGGGAGAATATGTCCCATCTTTGGGAGAAAACGGGTGTATGTGGGAGAAAATGTCGTGTATTTGGGAGAAAGCTGGTGAATGTGGGAGAAAAGGCCATTGTGATGGGAGTCAGTGTGATCTTGAGGAGTGGAAAGCAGTATTCTTGAGATGAAACGTGAGGTATTTCTAAGAGTCCTGGTATTTCTGGGAGAAAATGTCTTGTTTTGGAGAGCCAAAGTCCCATTTTGGGGGCAGAAGCTGGTATTTCTGTGACACTGCCATCTTGATGGGGGTAAGTGTGATCTTGAGGAGTGTAAAGCAGCATTTTGGTTAGAAAATGGGAGCTCTTCCTAAGAGCAGTGCTATTTCTGGGAGAAAAGGAGCTCTACTGGGCATAAAAATGGTGTATCTGTGATAAAATGCCACATTTCTGAAAGAAACTGTCCTCTTGCGGAGTGTAATGCTGTATGTTCCGGAGGAAATGGGAAATATTCAGCAGAGTCCTGGTATTTCTGGGAGAAGAGGTCTGATGTGGGGGGGAAGGTGATGTATCTGTGAGAAAGCTGGTGTTTCTGGGAGAAAATGCCAGGTATTGGTGAGGAAACAGATGCTAGAGAGGGAAAAGGCTGGTATTTTGGGGAAAAAAGGCCGTTTTTTAAAGAATAAGCTGGCATTTCTGGGAGAATATGTCCCATCTTTGGGAGAAAACGGGTGTATGTGGGAGAAAATGTCGTGTATTTGGGAGAAAGCTGGTGTATGTGGGAGAAAAGGCCATTGTGATGGGAGTCAGTGTGATCTTGAGGAGTGGAAAGCAGTATTCTTGAGATGAAACGTGAGGTATTTCTAAGAGTCCTGGTATTTCTGGGAGAAAATGTCTTGTTTTGGAGAGCCAAAGTCCCATTTTGGGGGCAGAAGCTGGTATTTCTGTGACACTGCCATCTTGATGGGGGTAAGTGTGATCTTGAGGAGTGTAAAGCAGCATTTTGGTTAGAAAATGGGAGCTCTTCCTAAGAGCAGTGCTATTTCTGGGAGAAAAGGAGCTCTACTGGGCATAAAAATGGTGTATCTGTGATAAAATGCCACATTTCTGAAAGAAACTGTCCTCTTGCGGAGTGTAATGCTGTATGTTCCGGAGGAAATGGGAAATATTCAGCAGAGTCCTGGTATTTCTGGGAGAAGAGGTCTGATGTGGGGGGGGGAAGGTGATGTATCTGTGAGAAAGCTGGTGTTTCTGGGAGAAAATGCCAGGTATTGGTGAGGAAACAGATGCTAGAGAGGGAAAAGGCTGGTATTTTGGGGAAAAAAGGCCGTTTTTTAAAGAATAAGCTGGCATTTCTGGGTGAATATGTCCCATCTTTGGGAGAAAACGGGTGTATGTGGGAGAAAATGTCGTGTATTTGGGAGAAAGCTGGTGTATGTGGGAGAAAAGGCCATTGTGATGGGAGTCAGTGTGATCTTGAGGAGTGGAAAGCAGTATTCTTGAGATGAAACGTGAGGTATTTCTAAGAGTCCTGGTATTTCTGGGAGAAAATGTCTTGTTTTGGAGAGCCAAAGTCCCATTTTGGGGGCAGAAGCTGGTATTTCTGTGACACTGCCATCTTGATGGGGGTAAGTGTGATCTTGAGGAGTGTAAAGCAGCATTTTGGTTAGAAAATGGGAGCTCTTCCTAAGAGCAGTGCTATTTCTGGGAGAAAAGGAGCTCTACTGGGCATAAAAATGGTGTATCTGTGATAAAATGCCACATTTCTGAAAGAAACTGTCCTCTTGCGGAGTGTAATGCTGTATGTTCCGGAGGAAATGGGAAATATTCAGCAGAGTCCTGGTATTTCTGGGAGAAGAGGTCTGATGTGGGGGGGGGAAGGTGATGTATCTGTGAGAAAGCTGGTGTTTCTGGGAGAAAATGCCAGGTATTGGTGAGGAAACAGATGCTAGAGAGGGAAAAGGCTGGTATTTTGGGGAAAAAAGGCCGTTTTTTAAAGAATAAGCTGGCATTTCTGGGTGAATATGTCCCATCTTTGGGAGAAAACGGGTGTATGTGGGAGAAAATGTCGTGTATTTGGGAGAAAGCTGGTGTATGTGGGAGAAAAGGCCATTGTGATGGGAGTCAGTGTGATCTTGAGGAGTGGAAAGCAGTATTCTTGAGATGAAACGTGAGGTATTTCTAAGAGTCCTGGTATTTCTGGGAGAAAATGTCTTGTTTTGGAGAGCCAAAGTCCCATTTTGGGGGCAGAAGCTGGTATTTCTGTGACACTGCCATCTTGATGGGGGTAAGTGTGATCTTGAGGAGTGTAAAGCAGCATTTTGGTTAGAAAATGGGAGCTCTTCCTAAGAGCAGTGCTATTTCTGGGAGAAAAGGAGCTCTACTGGGCATAAAAATGGTGTATCTGTGATAAAATGCCACATTTCTGAAAGAAACTGTCCTCTTGCGGAGTGTAATGCCGTATGTTCCGGAGGAAATGGGAAATATTCAGCAGAGTCCTGGTATTTCTGGGAGAAGAGGTCTGATGGGGGGGGGGAAGGTGATGTATCTGTGAGAAAGCTGGTGTTTCTGGGAGAAAATGCCAGGTATTGGTGAGGAAACAGATGCTAGAGAGGGAAAAGGCTGGTATTTTGGGGAAAAAAGGCCGTTTTTTAAAGAATAAGCTGGCATTTCTGGGAGAATATGTCCCATCTTTGGGAGAAAACGGGTGTATGTGGGAGAAAATGTCGTGTATTTGGGAGAAAGCTGGTGAATGTGGGAGAAAAGGCCATTGTGATGGGAGTCAGTGTGATCTTGAGGAGTGGAAAGCAGTATTCTTGAGATGAAACGTGAGGTATTTCTAAGAGTCCTGGTATTTCTGGGAGAAAATGTCTTGTTTTGGAGAGCCAAAGTCCCATTTTGGGGGCAGAAGCTGGTATTTCTGTGACACTGCCATCTTGATGGGGGTAAGTGTGATCTTGAGGAGTGTAAAGCAGCATTTTGGTTAGAAAATGGGAGCTCTTCCTAAGAGCAGTGCTATTTCTGGGAGAAAAGGAGCTCTACTGGGCATAAAAATGGTGTATCTGTGATAAAATGCCACATTTCTGAAAGAAACTGTCCTCTTGCGGAGTGTAATGCTGTATGTTCCGGAGGAAATGGGAAATATTCAGCAGAGTCCTGGTATTTCTGGGAGAAGAGGTCTGATGTGGGGGGGGGAAGGTGATGTATCTGTGAGAAAGCTGGTGTTTCTGGGAGAAAATGCCAGGTATTGGTGAGGAAACAGATGCTAGAGAGGGAAAAGGCTGGTATTTTGGGGAAAAAAGGCCGTTTTTTAAAGAATAAGCTGGCATTTCTGGGAGAATATGTCCCATCTTTGGGAGAAAACGGGTGTATGTGGGAGAAAATGTCGTGTATTTGGGAGAAAGCTGGTGTATGTGGGAGAAAAGGCCATTGTGATGGGAGTCAGTGTGATCTTGAGGAGTGGAAAGCAGTATTCTTGAGATGAAACGTGAGGTATTTCTAAGAGTCCTGGTATTTCTGGGAGAAAATGTCTTGTTTTGGAGAGCCAAAGTCCCATTTTGGGGGCAGAAGCTGGTATTTCTGTGACACTGCCATCTTGATGGGGGTAAGTGTGATCTTGAGGAGTGTAAAGCAGCATTTTGGTTAGAAAATGGGAGCTCTTCCTAAGAGCAGTGCTATTTCTGGGAGAAAAGGAGCTCTACTGGGCATAAAAATGGTGTATCTGTGATAAAATGCCACATTTCTGAAAGAAACTGTCCTCTTGCGGAGTGTAATGCTGTATGTTCCGGAGGAAATGGGAAATATTCAGCAGAGTCCTGGTATTTCTGGGAGAAGAGGTCTGATGTGGGGGGGGGAAGGTGATGTATCTGTGAGAAAGCTGGTGTTTCTGGGAGAAAATGCCAGGTATTGGTGAGGAAACAGATGCTAGAGAGGGAAAAGGCCATCCCTTTGGGAGAGAAGTGGTATTTCTGGGAGAAAATGCCCCAAATCGCGGAGTAAGTGTCATCCTGAGGCGTGTCATGGAGTAGATTTGGGAGGAAATGGAGGTGTTTCACAGAGTAGCGGCACTTCTGGGAGAAAATGTCCTCAGTGGGAAAGACAATGTCCTCTTGAGGGAAGAAAACAGGTCTTTCTTACAGCAAATGTCATCCAATTGGGAGAAAATCTCCTCTCTTGGGGAGAAAAGTGGTCTTTCTGAGAGAAGGTGTCCTCTTCTTGGCTGCAAGTGTCCCATTTGGCATTGTCATGGAGGCTTTTTGGGGAGAAAGCGTGTGGCAGTTGTAAGAGAAGGGGTATTTCTGGGAGCAAATCTCCTCTTTTTGGAAGAGAAGGTGAAATTTCCAAGGGAAAAGTGGCATTTCTGGGAGGAAATGACATAGCTGGGGGAGAAAAGTGGGAACCGGTGGGAAAGAAGATCTTGTACTGGAGAGCAACGGTGGTCTTTTTGGTGTGCCAAGTGGTCTCTTGGGGAGACAACGTGGTAAATAGGGGAGACAATGTCCTCTGGAGGAGTGTCAAGTAGTATTTGGGAGAGCAAACGTCAGGTATTTCTCGGAAACCGGCTGTTTCTGGGAGATAGTAGCAGACTTGGTTGGAAAATGACAGGTGTTTGTGAGAAAGCTGGTATTTTGGGAAAAAAAGGCCGTTTTTTAAAGAATAAGCTGGCATTTCTGGGAGAATATGTCCCATCTTTGGGAGAAAACGGGTGTATGTGGGAGAAAATGTCGTGTATTTGGGAGAAAGCTGGTGTATGTGGGAGAAAAGGCCATTGTGATGGGAGTCAGTGTGATCTTGAGGAGTGGAAAGCAGTATTCTTGAGATGAAACGTGAGGTATTTCTAAGAGTCCTGGTATTTCTGGGAGAAAATGTCTTGTTTTGGAGAGCCAAAGTCCCATTTTGGGGGCAGAAGCTGGTATTTCTGTGACACTGCCATCTTGATGGGGGTAAGTGTGATCTTGAGGAGTGTAAAGCAGCATTTTGGTTAGAAAATGGGAGCTCTTCCTAAGAGCAGTGCTATTTCTGGGAGAAAAGGAGCTCTACTGGGCATAAAAATGGTGTATCTGTGATAAAATGCCACATTTCTGAAAGAAACTGTCCTCTTGCGGAGTGTAATGCCGTATGTTCCGGAGGAAATGGGAAATATTCAGCAGAGTCCTGGTATTTCTGGGAGAAGAGGTCTGATGGGGGGGGGGAAGGTGATGTATCTGTGAGAAAGCTGGTGTTTCTGGGAGAAAATGCCAGGTATTGGTGAGGAAACAGATGCTAGAGAGGGAAAAGGCTGGTATTTTGGGGAAAAAAGGCCGTTTTTTAAAGAATAAGCTGGCATTTCTGGGAGAATATGTCCCATCTTTGGGAGAAAACGGGTGTATGTGGGAGAAAATGTCGTGTATTTGGGAGAAAGCTGGTGAATGTGGGAGAAAAGGCCATTGTGATGGGAGTCAGTGTGATCTTGAGGAGTGGAAAGCAGTATTCTTGAGATGAAACGTGAGGTATTTCTAAGAGTCCTGGTATTTCTGGGAGAAAATGTCTTGTTTTGGAGAGCCAAAGTCCCATTTTGGGGGCAGAAGCTGGTATTTCTGTGACACTGCCATCTTGATGGGGGTAAGTGTGATCTTGAGGAGTGTAAAGCAGCATTTTGGTTAGAAAATGGGAGCTCTTCCTAAGAGCAGTGCTATTTCTGGGAGAAAAGGAGCTCTACTGGGCATAAAAATGGTGTATCTGTGATAAAATGCCACATTTCTGAAAGAAACTGTCCTCTTGCGGAGTGTAATGCTGTATGTTCCGGAGGAAATGGGAAATATTCAGCAGAGTCCTGGTATTTCTGGGAGAAGAGGTCTGATGTGGGGGGGGGAAGGTGATGTATCTGTGAGAAAGCTGGTGTTTCTGGGAGAAAATGCCAGGTATTGGTGAGGAAACAGATGCTAGAGAGGGAAAAGGCCATCCCTTTGGGAGAGAAGTGGTATTTCTGGGAGAAAATGCCCCAAATCGCGGAGTAAGTGTCATCCTGAGGCGTGTCATGGAGTAGATTTGGGAGGAAATGGAGGTGTTTCACAGAGTAGCGGCACTTCTGGGAGAAAATGTCCTCAGTGGGAAAGACAATGTCCTCTTGAGGGAAGAAAACAGGTCTTTCTTACAGCAAATGTCATCCAATTGGGAGAAAATCTCCTCTCTTGGGGAGAAAAGTGGTCTTTCTGAGAGAAGGTGTCCTCTTCTTGGCTGCAAGTGTCCCATTTGGCATTGTCATGGAGGCTTTTTGGGGAGAAAGCGTGTGGCAGTTGTAAGAGAAGGGGTATTTCTGGGAGCAAATCTCCTCTTTTTGGAAGAGAAGGTGAAATTTCCAAGGGAAAAGTGGCATTTCTGGGAGGAAATGACATAGCTGGGGGAGAAAAGTGGGAACCGGTGGGAAAGAAGATCTTGTACTGGAGAGCAACGGTGGTCTTTTTGGTGTGCCAAGTGGTCTCTTGGGGAGACAACGTGGTAAATAGGGGAGACAATGTCCTCTGGAGGAGTGTCAAGTAGTATTTGGGAGAGCAAACGTCAGGTATTTCTCGGAAACCGGCTGTTTCTGGGAGATAGTAGCAGACTTGGTTGGAAAATGACAGGTGTTTGTGAGAAAGCTGGTATTTTGGGAAAAAAAGGCCGTTTTTTAAAGAATAAGCTGGCATTTCTGGGAGAATATGTCCCATCTTTGGGAGAAAACGGGTGTATGTGGGAGAAAATGTCGTGTATTTGGGAGAAAGCTGGTGTATGTGGGAGAAAAGGCCATTGTGATGGGAGTCAGTGTGATCTTGAGGAGTGGAAAGCAGTATTCTTGAGATGAAACGTGAGGTATTTCTAAGAGTCCTGGTATTTCTGGGAGAAAATGTCTTGTTTTGGAGAGCCAAAGTCCCATTTTGGGGGCAGAAGCTGGTATTTCTGTGACACTGCCATCTTGATGGGGGTAAGTGTGATCTTGAGGAGTGTAAAGCAGCATTTTGGTTAGAAAATGGGAGCTCTTCCTAAGAGCAGTGCTATTTCTGGGAGAAAAGGAGCTCTACTGGGCATAAAAATGGTGTATCTGTGATAAAATGCCACATTTCTGAAAGAAACTGTCCTCTTGCGGAGTGTAATGCCGTATGTTCCGGAGGAAATGGGAAATATTCAGCAGAGTCCTGGTATTTCTGGGAGAAGAGGTCTGATGGGGGGGGGAAGGTGATGTATCTGTGAGAAAGCTGGTGTTTCTGGGAGAAAATGCCAGGTATTGGTGAGGAAACAGATGCTAGAGAGGGAAAAGGCTGGTATTTTGGGGAAAAAAGGCCGTTTTTTAAAGAATAAGCTGGCATTTCTGGGAGAATATGTCCCATCTTTGGGAGAAAACGGGTGTATGTGGGAGAAAATGTCGTGTATTTGGGAGAAAGCTGGTGAATGTGGGAGAAAAGGCCATTGTGATGGGAGTCAGTGTGATCTTGAGGAGTGGAAAGCAGTATTCTTGAGATGAAACGTGAGGTATTTCTAAGAGTCCTGGTATTTCTGGGAGAAAATGTCTTGTTTTGGAGAGCCAAAGTCCCATTTTGGGGGCAGAAGCTGGTATTTCTGTGACACTGCCATCTTGATGGGGGTAAGTGTGATCTTGAGGAGTGTAAAGCAGCATTTTGGTTAGAAAATGGGAGCTCTTCCTAAGAGCAGTGCTATTTCTGGGAGAAAAGGAGCTCTACTGGGCATAAAAATGGTGTATCTGTGATAAAATGCCACATTTCTGAAAGAAACTGTCCTCTTGCGGAGTGTAATGCTGTATGTTCCGGAGGAAATGGGAAATATTCAGCAGAGTCCTGGTATTTCTGGGAGAAGAGGTCTGATGTGGGGGGGGGAAGGTGATGTATCTGTGAGAAAGCTGGTGTTTCTGGGAGAAAATGCCAGGTATTGGTGAGGAAACAGATGCTAGAGAGGGAAAAGGCCATCCCTTTGGGAGAGAAGTGGTATTTCTGGGAGAAAATGCCCCAAATCGCGGAGTAAGTGTCATCCTGAGGCGTGTCATGGAGTAGATTTGGGAGGAAATGGAGGTGTTTCACAGAGTAGCGGCACTTCTGGGAGAAAATGTCCTCAGTGGGAAAGACAATGTCCTCTTGAGGGAAGAAAACAGGTCTTTCTTACAGCAAATGTCATCCAATTGGGAGAAAATCTCCTCTCTTGGGGAGAAAAGTGGTCTTTCTGAGAGAAGGTGTCCTCTTCTTGGCTGCAAGTGTCCCATTTGGCATTGTCATGGAGGCTTTTTGGGGAGAAAGCGTGTGGCAGTTGTAAGAGAAGGGGTATTTCTGGGAGCAAATCTCCTCTTTTTGGAAGAGAAGGTGAAATTTCCAAGGGAAAAGTGGCATTTCTGGGAGGAAATGACATAGCTGGGGGAGAAAAGTGGGAACCGGTGGGAAAGAAGATCTTGTACTGGAGAGCAACGGTGGTCTTTTTGGTGTGCCAAGTGGTCTCTTGGGGAGACAACGTGGTAAATAGGGGAGACAATGTCCTCTGGAGGAGTGTCAAGTAGTATTTGGGAGAGCAAACGTCAGGTATTTCTCGGAAACCGGCTGTTTCTGGGAGATAGTAGCAGACTTGGTTGGAAAATGACAGGTGTTTGTGAGAAAGCTGGTATTTTGGGAAAAAAAGGCCGTTTTTTAAAGAATAAGCTGGCATTTCTGGGAGAATATGTCCCATCTTTGGGAGAAAACGGGTGTATGTGGGAGAAAATGTCGTGTATTTGGGAGAAAGCTGGTGTATGTGGGAGAAAAGGCCATTGTGATGGGAGTCAGTGTGATCTTGAGGAGTGGAAAGCAGTATTCTTGAGATGAAACGTGAGGTATTTCTAAGAGTCCTGGTATTTCTGGGAGAAAATGTCTTGTTTTGGAGAGCCAAAGTCCCATTTTGGGGGCAGAAGCTGGTATTTCTGTGACACTGCCATCTTGATGGGGGTAAGTGTGATCTTGAGGAGTGTAAAGCAGCATTTTGGTTAGAAAATGGGAGCTCTTCCTAAGAGCAGTGCTATTTCTGGGAGAAAAGGAGCTCTACTGGGCATAAAAATGGTGTATCTGTGATAAAATGCCACATTTCTGAAAGAAACTGTCCTCTTGCGGAGTGTAATGCTGTATGTTCCGGAGGAAATGGGAAATATTCAGCAGAGTCCTGGTATTTCTGGGAGAAGAGGTCTGATGTGGGGGGGGGAAGGTGATGTATCTGTGAGAAAGCTGGTGTTTCTGGGAGAAAATGCCAGGTATTGGTGAGGAAACAGATGCTAGAGAGGGAAAAGGCTGGTATTTTGGGGAAAAAAGGCCGTTTTTTAAAGAATAAGCTGGCATTTCTGGGAGAATATGTCCCATCTTTGGGAGAAAACGGGTGTATGTGGGAGAAAATGTCGTGTATTTGGGAGAAAGCTGGTGAATGTGGGAGAAAAGGCCATTGTGATGGGAGTCAGTGTGATCTTGAGGAGTGGAAAGCAGTATTCTTGAGATGAAACGTGAGGTATTTCTAAGAGTCCTGGTATTTCTGGGAGAAAATGTCTTGTTTTGGAGAGCCAAAGTCCCATTTTGGGGGCAGAAGCTGGTATTTCTGTGACACTGCCATCTTGATGGGGGTAAGTGTGATCTTGAGGAGTGTAAAGCAGCATTTTGGTTAGAAAATGGGAGCTCTTCCTAAGAGCAGTGCTATTTCTGGGAGAAAAGGAGCTCTACTGGGCATAAAAATGGTGTATCTGTGATAAAATGCCACATTTCTGAAAGAAACTGTCCTCTTGCGGAGTGTAATGCTGTATGTTCCGGAGGAAATGGGAAATATTCAGCAGAGTCCTGGTATTTCTGGGAGAAGAGGTCTGATGTGGGGGGGGGAAGGTGATGTATCTGTGAGAAAGCTGGTGTTTCTGGGAGAAAATGCCAGGTATTGGTGAGGAAACAGATGCTAGAGAGGGAAAAGGCCATCCCTTTGGGAGAGAAGTGGTATTTCTGGGAGAAAATGCCCCAAATCGCGGAGTAAGTGTCATCCTGAGGCGTGTCATGGAGTAGATTTGGGAGGAAATGGAGGTGTTTCACAGAGTAGCGGCACTTCTGGGAGAAAATGTCCTCAGTGGGAAAGACAATGTCCTCTTGAGGGAAGAAAACAGTTCTTTCTTACAGCAAATGTCATCCAATTGGGAGAAAATCTCCTCTCTTGGGGAGAAAAGTGGTCTTTCTGAGAGAAGGTGTCCTCTTCTTGGCTGCAAGTGTCCCATTTGGCATTGTCATGGAGGCTTTTTGGGGAGAAAGCGTGTGGCAGTTGTAAGAGAAGGGGTATTTCTGGGAGCAAATCTCCTCTTTTTGGAAGAGAAGGTGAAATTTCCAAGGGAAAAGTGGCATTTCTGGGAGGAAATGACATAGCTGGGGGAGAAAAGTGGGAACCGGTGGGAAAGAAGATCTTGTACTGGAGAGCAACGGTGGTCTTTTTGGTGTGCCAAGTGGTCTCTTGGGGAGACAACGTGGTAAATAGGGGAGACAATGTCCTCTGGAGGAGTGTCAAGTAGTATTTGGGAGAGCAAACGTCAGGTATTTCTCGGAAACCGGCTGTTTCTGGGAGATAGTAGCAGACTTGGTTGGAAAATGACAGGTGTTTGTGAGAAAGCTGGTATTTTGGGAAAAAGAGGCCGTTTTTTAAAGAATAAGCTGGCATTTCTGGGAGAATATGTCCCATCTTTGGGAGAAAACGGGTGTATGTGGGAGAAAATGTCGTGTATTTGGGAGAAAGCTGGTGAATGTGGGAGAAAAGGCCATTGTGATGGGAGTCAGTGTGATCTTGAGGAGTGGAAAGCAGTATTCTTGAGATGAAACGTGAGGTATTTCTAAGAGTCCTGGTATTTCTGGGAGAAAATGTCTTGTTTTGGAGAGCCAAAGTCCCATTTTGGGGGCAGAAGCTGGTATTTCTGTGACACTGCCATCTTGATGGGGGTAAGTGTGATCTTGAGGAGTGTAAAGCAGCATTTTGGTTAGAAAATGGGAGCTCTTCCTAAGAGCAGTGCTATTTCTGGGAGAAAAGGAGCTCTACTGGGCATAAAAATGGTGTATCTGTGATAAAATGCCACATTTCTGAAAGAAACTGTCCTCTTGCGGAGTGTAATGCTGTATGTTCCGGAGGAAATGGGAAATATTCAGCAGAGTCCTGGTATTTCTGGGAGAAGAGGTCTGATGTGGGGGGGGGAAGGTGATGTATCTGTGAGAAAGCTGGTGTTTCTGGGAGAAAATGCCAGGTATTGGTGAGGAAACAGATGCTAGAGAGGGAAAAGGCTGGTATTTTGGGGAAAAAAGGCCGTTTTTTAAAGAATAAGCTGGCATTTCTGGGAGAATATGTCCCATCTTTGGGAGAAAACGGGTGTATGTGGGAGAAAATGTCGTGTATTTGGGAGAAAGCTGGTGTATGTGGGAGAAAAGGCCATTGTGATGGGAGTCAGTGTGATCTTGAGGAGTGGAAAGCAGTATTCTTGAGATGAAACGTGAGGTATTTCTAAGAGTCCTGGTATTTCTGGGAGAAAATGTCTTGTTTTGGAGAGCCAAAGTCCCATTTTGGGGGCAGAAGCTGGTATTTCTGTGACACTGCCATCTTGATGGGGGTAAGTGTGATCTTGAGGAGTGTAAAGCAGCATTTTGGTTAGAAAATGGGAGCTCTTCCTAAGAGCAGTGCTATTTCTGGGAGAAAAGGAGCTCTACTGGGCATAAAAATGGTGTATCTGTGATAAAATGCCACATTTCTGAAAGAAACTGTCCTGTGGGGAGTGTAATGCTGTATGTTCCGGAGGAAATGGGAAATATTCAGCAGAGTCCTGGTATTTCTGGGAGAAGAGGTCTGATGTGGGGGGGGGAAGGTGATGTATCTATGAGAAAGCTCCCCAAGAGAGGAGATTTTCTCCCGATTGGATCACATTTGCTGTAAGAAAGACCTGTTTTCTTCCCTCAAGAGGACATTGTCTTTCCCACTGAGGACATTTTCTCCCAGAAGTGCCGCTACTCTGTGAAACACCTCCATTTCCTCCCAAATCTACTCCATGACACGCCTCAGGATGACACTTACTCCGCGATTTGGGGCATTTTCTCCCAGAAATACCACTTCTCTCCCAAAGGGATGGCCTTTTCCCTCTCTAGCATCTGTTTCCTCACCAATACCTGGCATTTTCTCCCAGAAACACCAGCTTTCTCACAGATACATCACCTTCCCCCCCCCACATCAGACCTCTTCTCCCAGAAATACCAGGACTCTGCTGAATATTTCCCATTTCCTCCGGAACATACAGCATTACACTCCGCAAGAGGACAGTTTCTTTCAGAAATGTGGCATTTTATCACAGATACACCATTTTTATGCCCAGTAGAGCTCCTTTTCTCCCAGAAATAGCACTGCTCTTAGGAAGAGCTCCCATTTTCTAACCAAAATGCTGCTTTACACTCCTCAAGATCACACTTACCCCCATCAAGATGGCAGTGTCACAGAAATACCAGCTTCTGCCCCCAAAATGGGACTTTGGCTCTCCAAAACAAGACATTTTCTCCCAGAAATACCAGGACTCTTAGAAATACCTCACGTTTCATCTCAAGAATACTGCTTTCCACTCCTCAAGATCACACTGACTCCCATCACAATGGCCTTTTCTCCCACATACACCAGCTTTCTCCCAAATACACGACATTTTCTCCCACATACACCCGTTTTCTCCCAAAGATGGGACATATTCTCCCAGAAATGCCAGCTTATTCTTTAAAAAACGGCCTTTTTTCCCCAAAATACCAGCCTTTTCCCTCTCTAGCATCTGTTTCCTCACCAATACCTGGCATTTTCTCCCAGAAACACCAGCTTTCTCACAGATACATCACCTTCCCCCCCCCACATCAGACCTCTTCTCCCAGAAATACCAGGACTCTGCTGAATATTTCCCATTTCCTCCGGAACATACAGCATTACACTCCGCAAGAGGACAGTTTCTTTCAGAAATGTGGCATTTTATCACAGATACACCATTTTTATGCCCAGTAGAGCTCCTTTTCTCCCAGAAATAGCACTGCTCTTAGGAAGAGCTCCCATTTTCTAACCAAAATGCTGCTTTACACTCCTCAAGATCACACTTACCCCCATCAAGATGGCAGTGTCACAGAAATACCAGCTTCTGCCCCCAAAATGGGACTTTGGCTCTCCAAAACAAGACATTTTCTCCCAGAAATACCAGGACTCTTAGAAATACCTCACGTTTCATCTCAAGAATACTGCTTTCCACTCCTCAAGATCACACTGACTCCCATCACAATGGCCTTTTCTCCCACATTCACCAGCTTTCTCCCAAATACACGACATTTTCTCCCACATACACCCGTTTTCTCCCAAAGATGGGACATATTCTCCCAGAAATGCCAGCTTATTCTTTAAAAAACGGCCTTTTTTCCCCAAAATACCAGCCTTTTCCCTCTCTAGCATCTGTTTCCTCACCAATACCTGGCATTTTCTCCCAGAAACACCAGCTTTCTCACAGATACATCACCTTCCCCCCCCCACATCAGACCTCTTCTCCCAGAAATACCAGGACTCTGCTGAATATTTCCCATTTCCTCCGGAACATACAGCATTACACTCCGCAAGAGGACAGTTTCTTTCAGAAATGTGGCATTTTATCACAGATACACCATTTTTATGCCCAGTAGAGCTCCTTTTCTCCCAGAAATAGCACTGCTCTTAGGAAGAGCTCCCATTTTCTAACCAAAATGCTGCTTTACACTCCTCAAGATCACACTTACCCCCATCAAGATGGCAGTGTCACAGAAATACCAGCTTCTGCCCCCAAAATGGGACTTTGGCTCTCCAAAACAAGACATTTTCTCCCAGAAATACCAGGACTCTTAGAAATACCTCACGTTTCATCTCAAGAATACTGCTTTCCACTCCTCAAGATCACACTGACTCCCATCACAATGGCCTTTTCTCCCACATACACCAGCTTTCTCCCAAATACACGACATTTTCTCCCACATACACCCGTTTTCTCCCAAAGATGGGACATATTCTCCCAGAAATGCCAGCTTATTCTTTAACAAATGGCCTTTTTTCCCCAAAATACCAGCCTTTTCCCTCTCTAGCATCTGTTTCCTCACCAATACCTGGCATTTTCTCCCAGAAACACCAGCTTTCTCACAGATACATCACCTTCCCCCCCCCACATCAGACCTCTTCTCCCAGAAATACCAGGACTCTGCTGAATATTTCCCATTTCCTCCGGAACATACAGCATTACACTCCGCAAGAGGACAGCTTCTTTCAGAAATGTGGCATTTTATCACAGATACACCATTTTTATGCCCAGTAGAGCTCCTTTTCTCCCAGAAATAGCACTGCTCTTAGGAAGAGCTCCCATTTTCTAACCAAAATGCTGCTTTACACTCCTCAAGATCACACTTACCCCCATCAAGATGGCAGTGTCACAGAAATACCAGCTTCTGCCCCCAAAATGGGACTTTGGCTCTCCAAAACAAGACATTTTCTCCCAGAAATACCAGGACTCTTAGAAATACCTCACGTTTCATCTCAAGAATACTGCTTTCCACTCCTCAAGATCACACTGACTCCCATCACAATGGCCTTTTCTCCCACATTCACCAGCTTTCTCCCAAATACACGACATTTTCTCCCACATACACCCGTTTTCTCCCAAAGATGGGACATATTCTCCCAGAAATGCCAGCTTATTCTTTAAAAAACGGCCTTTTTTCCCCAAAATACCAGCCTTTTCCCTCTCTAGCATCTGTTTCCTCACCAATACCTGGCATTTTCTCCCAGAAACACCAGCTTTCTCACAGATACATCACCTTCCCCCCCCCCATCAGACCTCTTCTCCCAGAAATACCAGGACTCTGCTGAATATTTCCCATTTCCTCCGGAACATACAGCATTACACTCCGCAAGAGGACAGTTTCTTTCAGAAATGTGGCATTTTATCACAGATACACCATTTTTATGCCCAGTAGAGCTCCTTTTCTCCCAGAAATAGCACTGCTCTTAGGAAGAGCTCCCATTTTCTAACCAAAATGCTGCTTTACACTCCTCAAGATCACACTTACCCCCATCAAGATGGCAGTGTCACAGAAATACCAGCTTCTGCCCCCAAAATGGGACTTTGGCTCTCCAAAACAAGACATTTTCTCCCAGAAATACCAGGACTCTTAGAAATACCTCACGTTTCATCTCAAGAATACTGCTTTCCACTCCTCAAGATCACACTGACTCCCATCACAATGGCCTTTTCTCCCACATACACCAGCTTTCTCCCAAATACACGACATTTTCTCCCACATACACCCGTTTTCTCCCAAAGATGGGACATATTCTCCCAGAAATGCCAGCTTATTCTTTAAAAAACGGCCTCTTTTTCCCAAAATACCAGCTTTCTCACAAACACCTGTCATTTTCCAACCAAGTCTGCTACTATCTCCCAGAAACAGCCGGTTTCCGAGAAATACCTGACGTTTGCTCTCCCAAATACTACTTGACACTCCTCCAGAGGACATTGTCTCCCCTATTTACCACGTTGTCTCCCCAAGAGACCACTTGGCACACCAAAAAGACCACCGTTGCTCTCCAGTACAAGATCTTCTTTCCCACCGGTTCCCACTTTTCTCCCCCAGCTATGTCATTTCCTCCCAGAAATGCCACTTTTCCCTTGGAAATTTCACCTTCTCTTCCAAAAAGAGGAGATTTGCTCCCAGAAATACCCCTTCTCTTACAACTGCCACACGCTTTCTCCCCAAAAAACCTCCATGACAATGCCAAATGGGACACTTGCAGCCAAGAAGAGGACACCTTCTCTCAGAAAGACCACTTTTCTCCCCAAGAGAGGAGATTTTCTCCCAATTGGATGACATTTGCTGTAAGAAAGACCTGTTTTCTTCCCTCAAGAGGACATTGTCTTTCCCACTGAGGACATTTTCTCCCAGAAGTGCCGCTACTCTGTGAAACACCTCCATTTCCTCCCAAATCTACTCCATGACACGCCTCAGGATGACACTTACTCCGCGATTTGGGGCATTTTCTCCCAGAAATACCACTTCTCTCCCAAAGGGATGGCCTTTTCCCTCTCTAGCATCTGTTTCCTCACCAATACCTGGCATTTTCTCCCAGAAACACCAGCTTTCTCACAGATACATCACCTTCCCCCCCCCACATCAGACCTCTTCTCCCAGAAATACCAGGACTCTGCTGAATATTTCCCATTTCCTCCGGAACATACAGCATTACACTCCGCAAGAGGACAGTTTCTTTCAGAAATGTGGCATTTTATCACAGATACACCATTTTTATGCCCAGTAGAGCTCCTTTTCTCCCAGAAATAGCACTGCTCTTAGGAAGAGCTCCCATTTTCTAACCAAAATGCTGCTTTACACTCCTCAAGATCACACTTACCCCCATCAAGATGGCAGTGTCACAGAAATACCAGCTTCTGCCCCCAAAATGGGACTTTGGCTCTCCAAAACAAGACATTTTCTCCCAGAAATACCAGGACTCTTAGAAATACCTCACGTTTCATCTCAAGAATACTGCTTTCCACTCCTCAAGATCACACTGACTCCCATCACAATGGCCTTTTCTCCCACATACACCAGCTTTCTCCCAAATACACGACATTTTCTCCCACATACACCCGTTTTCTCCCAAAGATGGGACATATTCTCCCAGAAATGCCAGCTTATTCTTTAACAAACGGCCTTTTTTCCCCAAAATACCAGCCTTTTCCCTCTCTAGCATCTGTTTCCTCACCAATACCTGGCATTTTCTCCCAGAAACACCAGCTTTCTCACAGATACATCACCTTCCCCCCCCCACATCAGACCTCTTCTCCCAGAAATACCAGGACTCTGCTGAATATTTCCCATTTCCTCCGGAACATACAGCATTACACTCCGCAAGAGGACAGTTTCTTTCAGAAATGTGGCATTTTATCACAGATACACCATTTTTATGCCCAGTAGAGCTCCTTTTCTCCCAGAAATAGCACTGCTCTTAGGAAGAGCTCCCATTTTCTAACCAAAATGCTGCTTTACACTCCTCAAGATCACACTTACCCCCATCAAGATGGCAGTGTCACAGAAATACCAGCTTCTGCCCCCAAAATGGGACTTTGGCTCTCCAAAACAAGACATTTTCTCCCAGAAATACCAGGACTCTTAGAAATACCTCACGTTTCATCTCAAGAATACTGCTTTCCACTCCTCAAGATCACACTGACTCCCATCACAATGGCCTTTTCTCCCACATACACCAGCTTTCTCCCAAATACACGACATTTTCTCCCACATACACCCGTTTTCTCCCAAAGATGGGACATATTCTCCCAGAAATGCCAGCTTATTCTTTAACAAACGGCCTTTTTTCCCCAAAATACCAGCCTTTTCCCTCTCTAGCATCTGTTTCCTCACCAATACCTGGCATTTTCTCCCAGAAACACCAGCTTTCTCACAGATACATCACCTTCCCCCCCCCACATCAGACCTCTTCTCCCAGAAATACCAGGACTCTGCTGAATATTTCCCATTTCCTCCGGAACATACAGCATTACACTCCGCAAGAGGACAGCTTCTTTCAGAAATGTGGCATTTTATCACAGATACACCATTTTTATGCCCAGTAGAGCTCCTTTTCTCCCAGAAATAGCACTGCTCTTAGGAAGAGCTCCCATTTTCTAACCAAAATGCTGCTTTACACTCCTCAAGATCACACTTACCCCCATCAAGATGGCAGTGTCACAGAAATACCAGCTTCTGCCCCCAAAATGGGACTTTGGCTCTCCAAAACAAGACATTTTCTCCCAGAAATACCAGGACTCTTAGAAATACCTCACGTTTCATCTCAAGAATACTGCTTTCCACTCCTCAAGATCACACTGACTCCCATCACAATGGCCTTTTCTCCCACATTCACCAGCTTTCTCCCAAATACACGACATTTTCTCCCACATACACCCGTTTTCTCCCAAAGATGGGACATATTCTCCCAGAAATGCCAGCTTATTCTTTAAAAAACGGCCTTTTTTCCCCAAAATACCAGCCTTTTCCCTCTCTAGCATCTGTTTCCTCACCAATACCTGGCATTTTCTCCCAGAAACACCAGCTTTCTCACAGATACATCACCTTCCCCCCCCCCATCAGACCTCTTCTCCCAGAAATACCAGGACTCTGCTGAATATTTCCCATTTCCTCCGGAACATACAGCATTACACTCCGCAAGAGGACAGTTTCTTTCAGAAATGTGGCATTTTATCACAGATACACCATTTTTATGCCCAGTAGAGCTCCTTTTCTCCCAGAAATAGCACTGCTCTTAGGAAGAGCTCCCATTTTCTAACCAAAATGCTGCTTTACACTCCTCAAGATCACACTTACCCCCATCAAGATGGCAGTGTCACAGAAATACCAGCTTCTGCCCCCAAAATGGGACTTTGGCTCTCCAAAACAAGACATTTTCTCCCAGAAATACCAGGACTCTTAGAAATACCTCACGTTTCATCTCAAGAATACTGCTTTCCACTCCTCAAGATCACACTGACTCCCATCACAATGGCCTTTTCTCCCACATACACCAGCTTTCTCCCAAATACACGACATTTTCTCCCACATACACCCGTTTTCTCCCAAAGATGGGACATATTCTCCCAGAAATGCCAGCTTATTCTTTAAAAAACGGCCTTTTTTTCCCAAAATACCAGCTTTCTCACAAACACCTGTCATTTTCCAACCAAGTCTGCTACTATCTCCCAGAAACAGCCGGTTTCCGAGAAATACCTGACGTTTGCTCTCCCAAATACTACTTGACACTCCTCCAGAGGACATTGTCTCCCCTATTTACCACGTTGTCTCCCCAAGAGACCACTTGGCACACCAAAAAGACCACCGTTGCTCTCCAGTACAAGATCTTCTTTCCCACCGGTTCCCACTTTTCTCCCCCAGCTATGTCATTTCCTCCCAGAAATGCCACTTTTCCCTTGGAAATTTCACCTTCTCTTCCAAAAAGAGGAGATTTGCTCCCAGAAATACCCCTTCTCTTACAACTGCCACACGCTTTCTCCCCAAAAAACCTCCATGACAATGCCAAATGGGACACTTGCAGCCAAGAAGAGGACACCTTCTCTCAGAAAGACCACTTTTCTCCCCAAGAGAGGAGATTTTCTCCCAATTGGATGACATTTGCTGTAAGAAAGACCTGTTTTCTTCCCTCAAGAGGACATTGTCTTTCCCACTGAGGACATTTTCTCCCAGAAGTGCCGCTACTCTGTGAAACACCTCCATTTCCTCCCAAATCTACTCCATGACACGCCTCAGGATGACACTTACTCCGCGATTTGGGGCATTTTCTCCCAGAAATACCACTTCTCTCCCAAAGGGATGGCCTTTTCCCTCTCTAGCATCTGTTTCCTCACCAATACCTGGCATTTTCTCCCAGAAACACCAGCTTTCTCACAGATACATCACCTTCCCCCCCCCACATCAGACCTCTTCTCCCAGAAATACCAGGACTCTGCTGAATATTTCCCATTTCCTCCGGAACATACAGCATTACACTCCGCAAGAGGACAGTTTCTTTCAGAAATGTGGCATTTTATCACAGATACACCATTTTTATGCCCAGTAGAGCTCCTTTTCTCCCAGAAATAGCACTGCTCTTAGGAAGAGCTCCCATTTTCTAACCAAAATGCTGCTTTACACTCCTCAAGATCACACTTACCCCCATCAAGATGGCAGTGTCACAGAAATACCAGCTTCTGCCCCCAAAATGGGACTTTGGCTCTCCAAAACAAGACATTTTCTCCCAGAAATACCAGGACTCTTAGAAATACCTCACGTTTCATCTCAAGAATACTGCTTTCCACTCCTCAAGATCACACTGACTCCCATCACAATGGCCTTTTCTCCCACATACACCAGCTTTCTCCCAAATACACGACATTTTCTCCCACATACACCCGTTTTCTCCCAAAGATGGGACATATTCTCCCAGAAATGCCAGCTTATTCTTTAACAAACGGCCTTTTTTCCCCAAAATACCAGCCTTTTCCCTCTCTAGCATCTGTTTCCTCACCAATACCTGGCATTTTCTCCCAGAAACACCAGCTTTCTCACAGATACATCACCTTCCCCCCCCCACATCAGACCTCTTCTCCCAGAAATACCAGGACTCTGCTGAATATTTCCCATTTCCTCCGGAACATACAGCATTACACTCCGCAAGAGGACAGTTTCTTTCAGAAATGTGGCATTTTATCACAGATACACCATTTTTATGCCCAGTAGAGCTCCTTTTCTCCCAGAAATAGCACTGCTCTTAGGAAGAGCTCCCATTTTCTAACCAAAATGCTGCTTTACACTCCTCAAGATCACACTTACCCCCATCAAGATGGCAGTGTCACAGAAATACCAGCTTCTGCCCCCAAAATGGGACTTTGGCTCTCCAAAACAAGACATTTTCTCCCAGAAATACCAGGACTCTTAGAAATACCTCACGTTTCATCTCAAGAATACTGCTTTCCACTCCTCAAGATCACACTGACTCCCATCACAATGGCCTTTTCTCCCACATTCACCAGCTTTCTCCCAAATACACGACATTTTCTCCCACATACACCCGTTTTCTCCCAAAGATGGGACATATTCTCCCAGAAATGCCAGCTTATTCTTTAAAAAACGGCCTCTTTTTCCCAAAATACCAGCTTTCTCACAAACACCTGTCATTTTCCAACCAAGTCTGCTACTATCTCCCAGAAACAGCCGGTTTCCGAGAAATACCTGACGTTTGCTCTCCCAAATACTACTTGACACTCCTCCAGAGGACATTGTCTCCCCTATTTACCACGTTGTCTCCCCAAGAGACCACTTGGCACACCAAAAAGACCACCGTTGCTCTCCAGTACAAGATCTTCTTTCCCACCGGTTCCCACTTTTCTCCCCCAGCTATGTCATTTCCTCCCAGAAATGCCACTTTTCCCTTGGAAATTTCACCTTCTCTTCCAAAAAGAGGAGATTTGCTCCCAGAAATACCCCTTCTCTTACAACTGCCACACGCTTTCTCCCCAAAAAGCCTCCATGACAATGCCAAATGGGACACTTGCAGCCAAGAAGAGGACACCTTCTCTCAGAAAGACCACTTTTCTCCCCAAGAGAGGAGATTTTCTCCCAATTGGATGACATTTGCTGTAAGAAAGAACTGTTTTCTTCCCTCAAGAGGACATTGTCTTTCCCACTGAGGACATTTTCTCCCAGAAGTGCCGCTACTCTGTGAAACACCTCCATTTCCTCCCAAATCTACTCCATGACACGCCTCAGGATGACACTTACTCCGCGATTTGGGGCATTTTCTCCCAGAAATACCACTTCTCTCCCAAAGGGATGGCCTTTTCCCTCTCTAGCATCTGTTTCCTCACCAATACCTGGCATTTTCTCCCAGAAACACCAGCTTTCTCACAGATACATCACCTTCCCCCCCCCACATCAGACCTCTTCTCCCAGAAATACCAGGACTCTGCTGAATATTTCCCATTTCCTCCGGAACATACAGCATTACACTCCGCAAGAGGACAGTTTCTTTCAGAAATGTGGCATTTTATCACAGATACACCATTTTTATGCCCAGTAGAGCTCCTTTTCTCCCAGAAATAGCACTGCTCTTAGGAAGAGCTCCCATTTTCTAACCAAAATGCTGCTTTACACTCCTCAAGATCACACTTACCCCCATCAAGATGGCAGTGTCACAGAAATACCAGCTTCTGCCCCCAAAATGGGACTTTGGCTCTCCAAAACAAGACATTTTCTCCCAGAAATACCAGGACTCTTAGAAATACCTCACGTTTCATCTCAAGAATACTGCTTTCCACTCCTCAAGATCACACTGACTCCCATCACAATGGCCTTTTCTCCCACATTCACCAGCTTTCTCCCAAATACACGACATTTTCTCCCACATACACCCGTTTTCTCCCAAAGATGGGACATATTCTCCCAGAAATGCCAGCTTATTCTTTAAAAAACGGCCTTTTTTCCCCAAAATACCAGCCTTTTCCCTCTCTAGCATCTGTTTCCTCACCAATACCTGGCATTTTCTCCCAGAAACACCAGCTTTCTCACAGATGCATCACCTTCCCCCCCCCACATCAGACCTCTTCTCCCAGAAATACCAGGACTCTGCTGAATATTTCCCATTTCCTCCGGAACATACAGCATTACACTCCGCAAGAGGACAGTTTCTTTCAGAAATGTGGCATTTTATCACAGATACACCATTTTTATGCCCAGTAGAGCTCCTTTTCTCCCAGAAATAGCACTGCTCTTAGGAAGAGCTCCCATTTTCTAACCAAAATGCTGCTTTACACTCCTCAAGATCACACTTACCCCCATCAAGATGGCAGAGTCACAGAAATACCAGCTTCTGCCCCCAAAATGGGACTTTGGCTCTCCAAAACAAGACATTTTCTCCCAGAAATACCAGGACTCTTAGAAATACCTCACGTTTCATCTCAAGAATACTGCTTTCCACTCCTCAAGATCACACTGACTCCCATCACAATGGCCTTTTCTCCCACATACACCAGCTTTCTCCCAAATACACGACATTTTCTCCCACATACACCCGTTTTCTCCCAAAGATGGGACATATTCTCCCAGAAATGCCAGCTTATTCTTTAAAAAACGGCCTTTTTTCCCCAAAATACCAGCCTTTTCCCTCTCTAGCATCTGTTTCCTCACCAATACCTGGCATTTTCTCCCAGAAACACCAGCTTTCTCACAGATACATCACCTTCCCCCCCCCACATCAGACCTCTTCTCCCAGAAATACCAGGACTCTGCTGAATATTTCCCATTTCCTCCGGAACATACAGCATTACACTCCGCAAGAGGACAGTTTCTTTCAGAAATGTGGCATTTTATCACAGATACACCATTTTTATGCCCAGTAGAGCTCCTTTTCTCCCAGAAATAGCACTGCTCTTAGGAAGAGCTCCCATTTTCTAACCAAAATGCTGCTTTACACTCCTCAAGATCACACTTACCCCCATCAAGATGGCAGTGTCACAGAAATACCAGCTTCTGCCCCCAAAATGGGACTTTGGCTCTCCAAAACAAGACATTTTCTCCCAGAAATACCAGGACTCTTAGAAATACCTCACGTTTCATCTCAAGAATACTGCTTTCCACTCCTCAAGATCACACTGACTCCCATCACAATGGCCTTTTCTCCCACATACACCAGCTTTCTCCCAAATACACGACATTTTCTCCCACATACACCCGTTTTCTCCCAAAGATGGGACATATTCTCCCAGAAATGCCAGCTTATTCTTTAACAAACGGCCTTTTTTCCCCAAAATACCAGCCTTTTCCCTCTCTAGCATCTGTTTCCTCACCAATACCTGGCATTTTCTCCCAGAAACACCAGCTTTCTCACAGATACATCACCTTCCCCCCCCCACATCAGACCTCTTCTCCCAGAAATACCAGGACTCTGCTGAATATTTCCCATTTCCTCCGGAACATACAGCATTACACTCCGCAAGAGGACAGTTTCTTTCAGAAATGTGGCATTTTATCACAGATACACCATTTTTATGCCCAGTAGAGCTCCTTTTCTCCCAGAAATAGCACTGCTCTTAGGAAGAGCTCCCATTTTCTAACCAAAATGCTGCTTTACACTCCTCAAGATCACACTTACCCCCATCAAGATGGCAGTGTCACAGAAATACCAGCTTCTGCCCCCAAAATGGGACTTTGGCTCTCCAAAACAAGACATTTTCTCCCAGAAATACCAGGACTCTTAGAAATACCTCACGTTTCATCTCAAGAATACTGCTTTCCACTCCTCAAGATCACACTGACTCCCATCACAATGGCCTTTTCTCCCACATACACCAGCTTTCTCCCAAATACACGACATTTTCTCCCACATACACCCGTTTTCTCCCAAAGATGGGACATATTCTCCCAGAAATGCCAGCTTATTCTTTAACAAACGGCCTTTTTTCCCCAAAATACCAGCCTTTTCCCTCTCTAGCATCTGTTTCCTCACCAATACCTGGCATTTTCTCCCAGAAACACCAGCTTTCTCACAGATACATCACCTTCCCCCCCCCACATCAGACCTCTTCTCCCAGAAATACCAGGACTCTGCTGAATATTTCCCATTTCCTCCGGAACATACAGCATTACACTCCGCAAGAGGACAGCTTCTTTCAGAAATGTGGCATTTTATCACAGATACACCATTTTTATGCCCAGTAGAGCTCCTTTTCTCCCAGAAATAGCACTGCTCTTAGGAAGAGCTCCCATTTTCTAACCAAAATGCTGCTTTACACTCCTCAAGATCACACTTACCCCCATCAAGATGGCAGTGTCACAGAAATACCAGCTTCTGCCCCCAAAATGGGACTTTGGCTCTCCAAAACAAGACATTTTCTCCCAGAAATACCAGGACTCTTAGAAATACCTCACGTTTCATCTCAAGAATACTGCTTTCCACTCCTCAAGATCACACTGACTCCCATCACAATGGCCTTTTCTCCCACATTCACCAGCTTTCTCCCAAATACACGACATTTTCTCCCACATACACCCGTTTTCTCCCAAAGATGGGACATATTCTCCCAGAAATGCCAGCTTATTCTTTAAAAAACGGCCTTTTTTCCCCAAAATACCAGCCTTTTCCCTCTCTAGCATCTGTTTCCTCACCAATACCTGGCATTTTCTCCCAGAAACACCAGCTTTCTCACAGATGCATCACCTTCCCCCCCCCACATCAGACCTCTTCTCCCAGAAATACCAGGACTCTGCTGAATATTTCCCATTTCCTCCGGAACATACAGCATTACACTCCGCAAGAGGACAGTTTCTTTCAGAAATGTGGCATTTTATCACAGATACACCATTTTTATGCCCAGTAGAGCTCCTTTTCTCCCAGAAATAGCACTGCTCTTAGGAAGAGCTCCCATTTTCTAACCAAAATGCTGCTTTACACTCCTCAAGATCACACTTACCCCCATCAAGATGGCAGTGTCACAGAAATACCAGCTTCTGCCCCCAAAATGGGACTTTGGCTCTCCAAAACAAGACATTTTCTCCCAGAAATACCAGGACTCTTAGAAATACCTCACGTTTCATCTCAAGAATACTGCTTTCCACTCCTCAAGATCACACTGACTCCCATCACAATGGCCTTTTCTCCCACATACACCAGCTTTCTCCCAAATACACGACATTTTCTCCCACATACACCCGTTTTCTCCCAAAGATGGGACATATTCTCCCAGAAATGCCAGCTTATTCTTTAAAAAACGGCCTTTTTTCCCCAAAATACCAGCCTTTTCCCTCTCTAGCATCTGTTTCCTCACCAATACCTGGCATTTTCTCCCAGAAACACCAGCTTTCTCACAGATACATCACCTTCCCCCCCCCACATCAGACCTCTTCTCCCAGAAATACCAGGACTCTGCTGAATATTTCCCATTTCCTCCGGAACATACAGCATTACACTCCGCAAGAGGACAGTTTCTTTCAGAAATGTGGCATTTTATCACAGATACACCATTTTTATGCCCAGTAGAGCTCCTTTTCTCCCAGAAATAGCACTGCTCTTAGGAAGAGCTCCCATTTTCTAACCAAAATGCTGCTTTACACTCCTCAAGATCACACTTACCCCCATCAAGATGGCAGTGTCACAGAAATACCAGCTTCTGCCCCCAAAATGGGACTTTGGCTCTCCAAAACAAGACATTTTCTCCCAGAAATACCAGGACTCTTAGAAATACCTCACGTTTCATCTCAAGAATACTGCTTTCCACTCCTCAAGATCACACTGACTCCCATCACAATGGCCTTTTCTCCCACATTCACCAGCTTTCTCCCAAATACACGACATTTTCTCCCACATACACCCGTTTTCTCCCAAAGATGGGACATATTCTCCCAGAAATGCCAGCTTATTCTTTAAAAAACGGCCTTTTTTCCCCAAAATACCAGCCTTTTCCCTCTCTAGCATCTGTTTCCTCACCAATACCTGGCATTTTCTCCCAGAAACACCAGCTTTCTCACAGATACATCACCTTCCCCCCCCCACATCAGACCTCTTCTCCCAGAAATACCAGGACTCTGCTGAATATTTCCCATTTCCTCCGGAACATACAGCATTACACTCCGCAAGAGGACAGTTTCTTTCAGAAATGTGGCATTTTATCACAGATACACCATTTTTATGCCCAGTAGAGCTCCTTTTCTCCCAGAAATAGCACTGCTCTTAGGAAGAGCTCCCATTTTCTAACCAAAATGCTGCTTTACACTCCTCAAGATCACACTTACCCCCATCAAGATGGCAGTGTCACAGAAATACCAGCTTCTGCCCCCAAAATGGGACTTTGGCTCTCCAAAACAAGACATTTTCTCCCAGAAATACCAGGACTCTTAGAAATACCTCACGTTTCATCTCAAGAATACTGCTTTCCACTCCTCAAGATCACACTGACTCCCATCACAATGGCCTTTTCTCCCACATACACCAGCTTTCTCCCAAATACACGACATTTTCTCCCACATACACCCGTTTTCTCCCAAAGATGGGACATATTCTCCCAGAAATGCCAGCTTATTCTTTAACAAACGGCCTTTTTTCCCCAAAATACCAGCCTTTTCCCTCTCTAGCATCTGTTTCCTCACCAATACCTGGCATTTTCTCCCAGAAACACCAGCTTTCTCACAGATACATCACCTTCCCCCCCCCACATCAGACCTCTTCTCCCAGAAATACCAGGACTCTGCTGAATATTTCCCATTTCCTCCGGAACATACAGCATTACACTCCGCAAGAGGACAGTTTCTTTCAGAAATGTGGCATTTTATCACAGATACACCATTTTTATGCCCAGTAGAGCTCCTTTTCTCCCAGAAATAGCACTGCTCTTAGGAAGAGCTCCCATTTTCTAACCAAAATGCTGCTTTACACTCCTCAAGATCACACTTACCCCCATCAAGATGGCAGTGTCACAGAAATACCAGCTTCTGCCCCCAAAATGGGACTTTGGCTCTCCAAAACAAGACATTTTCTCCCAGAAATACCAGGACTCTTAGAAATACCTCACGTTTCATCTCAAGAATACTGCTTTCCACTCCTCAAGATCACACTGACTCCCATCACAATGGCCTTTTCTCCCACATACACCAGCTTTCTCCCAAATACACGACATTTTCTCCCACATACACCCGTTTTCTCCCAAAGATGGGACATATTCTCCCAGAAATGCCAGCTTATTCTTTAACAAACGGCCTTTTTTCCCCAAAATACCAGCCTTTTCCCTCTCTAGCATCTGTTTCCTCACCAATACCTGGCATTTTCTCCCAGAAACACCAGCTTTCTCACAGATACATCACCTTCCCCCCCCCACATCAGACCTCTTCTCCCAGAAATACCAGGACTCTGCTGAATATTTCCCATTTCCTCCGGAACATACAGCATTACACTCCGCAAGAGGACAGCTTCTTTCAGAAATGTGGCATTTTATCACAGATACACCATTTTTATGCCCAGTAGAGCTCCTTTTCTCCCAGAAATAGCACTGCTCTTAGGAAGAGCTCCCATTTTCTAACCAAAATGCTGCTTTACACTCCTCAAGATCACACTTACCCCCATCAAGATGGCAGTGTCACAGAAATACCAGCTTCTGCCCCCAAAATGGGACTTTGGCTCTCCAAAACAAGACATTTTCTCCCAGAAATACCAGGACTCTTAGAAATACCTCACGTTTCATCTCAAGAATACTGCTTTCCACTCCTCAAGATCACACTGACTCCCATCACAATGGCCTTTTCTCCCACATTCACCAGCTTTCTCCCAAATACACGACATTTTCTCCCACATACACCCGTTTTCTCCCAAAGATGGGACATATTCTCCCAGAAATGCCAGCTTATTCTTTAAAAAACGGCCTTTTTTCCCCAAAATACCAGCCTTTTCCCTCTCTAGCATCTGTTTCCTCACCAATACCTGGCATTTTCTCCCAGAAACACCAGCTTTCTCACAGATACATCACCTTCCCCCCCCCATCAGACCTCTTCTCCCAGAAATACCAGGACTCTGCTGAATATTTCCCATTTCCTCCGGAACATACAGCATTACACTCCGCAAGAGGACAGTTTCTTTCAGAAATGTGGCATTTTATCACAGATACACCATTTTTATGCCCAGTAGAGCTCCTTTTCTCCCAGAAATAGCACTGCTCTTAGGAAGAGCTCCCATTTTCTAACCAAAATGCTGCTTTACACTCCTCAAGATCACACTTACCCCCATCAAGATGGCAGTGTCACAGAAATACCAGCTTCTGCCCCCAAAATGGGACTTTGGCTCTCCAAAACAAGACATTTTCTCCCAGAAATACCAGGACTCTTAGAAATACCTCACGTTTCATCTCAAGAATACTGCTTTCCACTCCTCAAGATCACACTGACTCCCATCACAATGGCCTTTTCTCCCACATACACCAGCTTTCTCCCAAATACACGACATTTTCTCCCACATACACCCGTTTTCTCCCAAAGATGGGACATATTCTCCCAGAAATGCCAGCTTATTCTTTAAAAAACGGCCTCTTTTTCCCAAAATACCAGCTTTCTCACAAACACCTGTCATTTTCCAACCAAGTCTGCTACTATCTCCCAGAAACAGCCGGTTTCCGAGAAATACCTGACGTTTGCTCTCCCAAATACTACTTGACACTCCTCCAGAGGACATTGTCTCCCCTATTTACCACGTTGTCTCCCCAAGAGACCACTTGGCACACCAAAAAGACCACCGTTGCTCTCCAGTACAAGATCTTCTTTCCCACCGGTTCCCACTTTTCTCCCCCAGCTATGTCATTTCCTCCCAGAAATGCCACTTTTCCCTTGGAAATTTCACCTTCTCTTCCAAAAAGAGGAGATTTGCTCCCAGAAATACCCCTTCTCTTACAACTGCCACACGCTTTCTCCCCAAAAAGCCTCCATGACAATGCCAAATGGGACACTTGCAGCCAAGAAGAAGACACCTTCTCTCAGAAAGACCACTTTTCTCCCCAAGAGAGGAGATTTTCTCCCAATTGGATGACATTTGCTGTAAGAAAGACCTGTTTTCTTCCCTCAAGAGGACATTGTCTTTCCCACTGAGGACATTTTCTCCCAGAAGTGCCGCTACTCTGTGAAACACCTCCATTTCCTCCCAAATCTACTCCATGACACGCCTCAGGATGACACTTACTCCGCGATTTGGGGCATTTTCTCCCAGAAATACCACTTCTCTCCCAAAGGGATGGCCTTTTCCCTCTCTAGCATCTGTTTCCTCACCAATACCTGGCATTTTCTCCCAGAAACACCAGCTTTCTCACAGATACATCACCTTCCCCCCCCCACATCAGACCTCTTCTCCCAGAAATACCAGGACTCTGCTGAATATTTCCCATTTCCTCCGGAACATACAGCATTACACTCCGCAAGAGGACAGTTTCTTTCAGAAATGTGGCATTTTATCACAGATACACCATTTTTATGCCCAGTAGAGCTCCTTTTCTCCCAGAAATAGCACTGCTCTTAGGAAGAGCTCCCATTTTCTAACCAAAATGCTGCTTTACACTCCTCAAGATCACACTTACCCCCATCAAGATGGCAGTGTCACAGAAATACCAGCTTCTGCCCCCAAAATGGGACTTTGGCTCTCCAAAACAAGACATTTTCTCCCAGAAATACCAGGACTCTTAGAAATACCTCACGTTTCATCTCAAGAATACTGCTTTCCACTCCTCAAGATCACACTGACTCCCATCACAATGGCCTTTTCTCCCACATACACCAGCTTTCTCCCAAATACACGACATTTTCTCCCACATACACCCGTTTTCTCCCAAAGATGGGACATATTCTCCCAGAAATGCCAGCTTATTCTTTAACAAACGGCCTTTTTTCCCCAAAATACCAGCCTTTTCCCTCTCTAGCATCTGTTTCCTCACCAATACCTGGCATTTTCTCCCAGAAACACCAGCTTTCTCACAGATACATCACCTTCCCCCCCCCACATCAGACCTCTTCTCCCAGAAATACCAGGACTCTGCTGAATATTTCCCATTTCCTCCGGAACATACAGCATTACACTCCGCAAGAGGACAGTTTCTTTCAGAAATGTGGCATTTTATCACAGATACACCATTTTTATGCCCAGTAGAGCTCCTTTTCTCCCAGAAATAGCACTGCTCTTAGGAAGAGCTCCCATTTTCTAACCAAAATGCTGCTTTACACTCCTCAAGATCACACTTACCCCCATCAAGATGGCAGTGTCACAGAAATACCAGCTTCTGCCCCCAAAATGGGACTTTGGCTCTCCAAAACAAGACATTTTCTCCCAGAAATACCAGGACTCTTAGAAATACCTCACGTTTCATCTCAAGAATACTGCTTTCCACTCCTCAAGATCACACTGACTCCCATCACAATGGCCTTTTCTCCCACATACACCAGCTTTCTCCCAAATACACGACATTTTCTCCCACATACACCCGTTTTCTCCCAAAGATGGGACATATTCTCCCAGAAATGCCAGCTTATTCTTTAAAAAACGGCCTTTTTTCCCCAAAATACCAGCCTTTTCCCTCTCTAGCATCTGTTTCCTCACCAATACCTGGCATTTTCTCCCAGAAACACCAGCTTTCTCACAGATACATCACCTTCCCCCCCCCACATCAGACCTCTTCTCCCAGAAATACCAGGACTCTGCTGAATATTTCCCATTTCCTCCGGAACATACAGCATTACACTCCGCAAGAGGACAGTTTCTTTCAGAAATGTGGCATTTTATCACAGATACACCATTTTTATGCCCAGTAGAGCTCCTTTTCTCCCAGAAATAGCACTGCTCTTAGGAAGAGCTCCCATTTTCTAACCAAAATGCTGCTTTACACTCCTCAAGATCACACTTACCCCCATCAAGATGGCAGTGTCACAGAAATACCAGCTTCTGCCCCCAAAATGGGACTTTGGCTCTCCAAAACAAGACATTTTCTCCCAGAAATACCAGGACTCTTAGAAATACCTCACGTTTCATCTCAAGAATACTGCTTTCCACTCCTCAAGATCACACTGACTCCCATCACAATGGCCTTTTCTCCCACATACACCAGCTTTCTCCCAAATACACGACATTTTCTCCCACATACACCCGTTTTCTCCCAAAGATGGGACATATTCTCCCAGAAATGCCAGCTTATTCTTTAACAAACGGCCTTTTTTCCCCAAAATACCAGCCTTTTACCTCTCTAGCATCTGTTTCCTCACCAATACCTGGCATTTTCTCCCAGAAACACCAGCTTTCTCACAGATACATCACCTTCCCCCCCCCACATCAGACCTCTTCTCCCAGAAATACCAGGACTCTGCTGAATATTTCCCATTTCCTCCGGAACATACAGCATTACACTCCGCAAGAGGACAGTTTCTTTCAGAAATGTGGCATTTTATCACAGATACACCATTTTTATGCCCAGTAGAGCTCCTTTTCTCCCAGAAATAGCACTGCTCTTAGGAAGAGCTCCCATTTTCTAACCAAAATGCTGCTTTACACTCCTCAAGATCACACTTACCCCCATCAAGATGGCAGTGTCACAGAAATACCAGCTTCTGCCCCCAAAATGGGACTTTGGCTCTCCAAAACAAGACATTTTCTCCCAGAAATACCAGGACTCTTAGAAATACCTCACGTTTCATCTCAAGAATACTGCTTTCCACTCCTCAAGATCACACTGACTCCCATCACAATGGCCTTTTCTCCCACATACACCAGCTTTCTCCCAAATACACGACATTTTCTCCCACATACACCCGTTTTCTCCCAAAGATGGGACATATTCTCCCAGAAATGCCAGCTTATTCTTTAACAAACGGCCTTTTTTCCCCAAAATACCAGCCTTTTCCCTCTCTAGCATCTGTTTCCTCACCAATACCTGGCATTTTCTCCCAGAAACACCAGCTTTCTCACAGATACATCACCTTCCCCCCCACATCAGACCTCTTCTCCCAGAAATACCAGGACTCTGCTGAATATTTCCCATTTCCTCCGGAACATACAGCATTACACTCCGCAAGAGGACAGTTTCTTTCAGAAATGTGGCATTTTATCACAGATACACCATTTTTATGCCCAGTAGAGCTCCTTTTCTCCCAGAAATAGCACTGCTCTTAGGAAGAGCTCCCATTTTCTAACCAAAATGCTGCTTTACACTCCTCAAGATCACACTTACCCCCATCAAGATGGCAGTGTCACAGAAATACCAGCTTCTGCCCCCAAAATGGGACTTTGGCTCTCCAAAACAAGACATTTTCTCCCAGAAATACCAGGACTCTTAGAAATACCTCACGTTTCATCTCAAGAATACTGCTTTCCACTCCTCAAGATCACACTGACTCCCATCACAATGGCCTTTTCTCCCACATACACCAGCTTTCTCCCAAATACACGACATTTTCTCCCACATACACCCGTTTTCTCCCAAAGATGGGACATATTCTCCCAGAAATGCCAGCTTATTCTTTAACAAACGGCCTTTTTTCCCCAAAATACCAGCCTTTTCCCTCTCTAGCATCTGTTTCCTCACCAATACCTGGCATTTTCTCCCAGAAACACCAGCTTTCTCACAGATACATCACCTTCCCCCCCCCACATCAGACCTCTTCTCCCAGAAATACCAGGACTCTGCTGAATATTTCCCATTTCCTCCGGAACATACAGCATTACACTCCGCAAGAGGACAGTTTCTTTCAGAAATGTGGCATTTTATCACAGATACACCATTTTTATGCCCAGTAGAGCTCCTTTTCTCCCAGAAATAGCACTGCTCTTAGGAAGAGCTCCCATTTTCTAACCAAAATGCTGCTTTACACTCCTCAAGATCACACTTACCCCCATCAAGATGGCAGTGTCACAGAAATACCAGCTTCTGCCCCCAAAATGGGACTTTGGCTCTCCAAAACAAGACATTTTCTCCCAGAAATACCAGGACTCTTAGAAATACCTCACGTTTCATCTCAAGAATACTGCTTTCCACTCCTCAAGATCACACTGACTCCCATCACAATGGCCTTTTCTCCCACATTCACCAGCTTTCTCCCAAATACACGACATTTTCTCCCACATACACCCGTTTTCTCCCAAAGATGGGACATATTCTCCCAGAAATGCCAGCTTATTCTTTAAAAAACGGCCTTTTTTCCCCAAAATACCAGCCTTTTCCCTCTCTAGCATCTGTTTCCTCACCAATACCTGGCATTTTCTCCCAGAAACACCAGCTTTCTCACAGATACATCACCTTCCCCCCCCCACATCAGACCTCTTCTCCCAGAAATACCAGGACTCTGCTGAATATTTCCCATTTCCTCCGGAACATACAGCATTACACTCCGCAAGAGGACAGTTTCTTTCAGAAATGTGGCATTTTATCACAGATACACCATTTTTATGCCCAGTAGAGCTCCTTTTCTCCCAGAAATAGCACTGCTCTTAGGAAGAGCTCCCATTTTCTAACCAAAATGCTGCTTTACACTCCTCAAGATCACACTTACCCCCATCAAGATGGCAGTGTCAGAGAAATACCAGCTTCTGCCCCCAAAATGGGACTTTGGCTCTCCAAAACAAGACATTTTCTCCCAGAAATACCAGGACTCTTAGAAATACCTCACGTTTCATCTCAAGAATACTGCTTTCCACTCCTCAAGATCACACTGACTCCCATCACAATGGCCTTTTCTCCCACATACACCAGCTTTCTCCCAAATACACGACATTTTCTCCCACATACACCCGTTTTCTCCCAAAGATGGGACATATTCTCCCAGAAATGCCAGCTTATTCTTTAACAAACGGCCTTTTTTCCCCAAAATACCAGCCTTTTCCCTCTCTAGCATCTGTTTCCTCACCAATACCTGGCATTTTCTCCCAGAAACACCAGCTTTCTCACAGATACATCACCTTCCCCCCCCCACATCAGACCTCTTCTCCCAGAAATACCAGGACTCTGCTGAATATTTCCCATTTCCTCCGGAACATACAGCATTACACTCCGCAAGAGGACAGTTTCTTTCAGAAATGTGGCATTTTATCACAGATACACCATTTTTATGCCCAGTAGAGCTCCTTTTCTCCCAGAAATAGCACTGCTCTTAGGAAGAGCTCCCATTTTCTAACCAAAATGCTGCTTTACACTCCTCAAGATCACACTTACCCCCATCAAGATGGCAGTGTCACAGAAATACCAGCTTCTGCCCCCAAAATGGGACTTTGGCTCTCCAAAACAAGACATTTTCTCCCAGAAATACCAGGACTCTTAGAAATACCTCACGTTTCATCTCAAGAATACTGCTTTCCACTCCTCAAGATCACACTGACTCCCATCACAATGGCCTTTTCTCCCACATTCACCAGCTTTCTCCCAAATACACGACATTTTCTCCCACATACACCCGTTTTCTCCCAAAGATGGGACATATTCTCCCAGAAATGCCAGCTTATTCTTTAAAAAACGGCCTTTTTTCCCCAAAATACCAGCCTTTTCCCTCTCTAGCATCTGTTTCCTCACCAATACCTGGCATTTTCTCCCAGAAACACCAGCTTTCTCACAGATACATCACCTTCCCCCCCCACATCAGACCTCTTCTCCCAGAAATACCAGGACTCTGCTGAATATTTCCCATTTCCTCCGGAACATACAGCATTACACTCCGCAAGAGGACAGTTTCTTTCAGAAATGTGGCATTTTATCACAGATACACCATTTTTATGCCCAGTAGAGCTCCTTTTCTCCCAGAAATAGCACTGCTCTTAGGAAGAGCTCCCATTTTCTAACCAAAATGCTGCTTTACACTCCTCAAGATCACACTTACCCCCATCAAGATGGCAGTGTCACAGAAATACCAGCTTCTGCCCCCAAAATGGGACTTTGGCTCTCCAAAACAAGACATTTTCTCCCAGAAATACCAGGACTCTTAGAAATACCTCACGTTTCATCTCAAGAATACTGCTTTCCACTCCTCAAGATCACACTGACTCCCATCACAATGGCCTTTTCTCCCACATTCACCAGCTTTCTCCCAAATACACGACATTTTCTCCCACATACACCCGTTTTCTCCCAAAGATGGGACATATTCTCCCAGAAATGCCAGCTTATTCTTTAACAAACGGCCTTTTTTCCCCAAAATACCAGCCTTTTCCCTCTCTAGCATCTGTTTCCTCACCAATACCTGGCATTTTCTCCCAGAAACACCAGCTTTCTCACAGATACATCACCTTCCCCCCCACATCAGACCTCTTCTCCCAGAAATACCAGGACTCTGCTGAATATTTCCCATTTCCTCCGGAACATACAGCATTACACTCCGCAAGAGGACAGTTTCTTTCAGAAATGTGGCATTTTATCACAGATACACCATTTTTATGCCCAGTAGAGCTCCTTTTCTCCCAGAAATAGCACTGCTCTTAGGAAGAGCTCCCATTTTCTAACCAAAATGCTGCTTTACACTCCTCAAGATCACACTTACCCCCATCAAGATGGCAGTGTCACAGAAATACCAGCTTCTGCCCCCAAAATGGGACTTTGGCTCTCCAAAACAAGACATTTTCTCCCAGAAATACCAGGACTCTTAGAAATACCTCACGTTTCATCTCAAGAATACTGCTTTCCACTCCTCAAGATCACACTGACTCCCATCACAATGGCCTTTTCTCCCACATACACCAGCTTTCTCCCAAATACACGACATTTTCTCCCACATACACCCGTTTTCTCCCAAAGATGGGACATATTCTCCCAGAAATGCCAGCTTATTCTTTAAAAAACGGCCTTTTTTCCCCAAAATACCAGCCTTTTCCCTCTCTAGCATCTGTTTCCTCACCAATACCTGGCATTTTCTCCCAGAAACACCAGCTTTCTCACAGATACATCACCTTCCCCCCCCCACATCAGACCTCTTCTCCCAGAAATACCAGGACTCTGCTGAATATTTCCCATTTCCTCCGGAACATACAGCATTACACTCCGCAAGAGGACAGTTTCTTTCAGAAATGTGGCATTTTATCACAGATACACCATTTTTATGCCCAGTAGAGCTCCTTTTCTCCCAGAAATAGCACTGCTCTTAGGAAGAGCTCCCATTTTCTAACCAAAATGCTGCTTTACACTCCTCAAGATCACACTTACCCCCATCAAGATGGCAGTGTCACAGAAATACCAGCTTCTGCCCCCAAAATGGGACTTTGGCTCTCCAAAACAAGACATTTTCTCCCAGAAATACCAGGACTCTTAGAAATACCTCACGTTTCATCTCAAGAATACTGCTTTCCACTCCTCAAGATCACACTGACTCCCATCACAATGGCCTTTTCTCCCACATACACCAGCTTTCTCCCAAATACACGACATTTTCTCCCACATACACCCGTTTTCTCCCAAAGATGGGACATATTCTCCCAGAAATGCCAGCTTATTCTTTAACAAACGGCCTTTTTTCCCCAAAATACCAGCCTTTTCCCTCTCTAGCATCTGTTTCCTCACCAATACCTGGCATTTTCTCCCAGAAACACCAGCTTTCTCACAGATACATCACCTTCCCCCCCCCACATCAGACCTCTTCTCCCAGAAATACCAGGACTCTGCTGAATATTTCCCATTTCCTCCGGAACATACAGCATTACACTTTGCAAGAGGACAGTTTCTTTCAGAAATGTGGCATTTTATCACAGATACACCATTTTTATGCCCAGTAGAGCTCCTTTTCTCCCAGAAATAGCACTGCTCTTAGGAAGAGCTCCCATTTTCTAACCAAAATGCTGCTTTACACTCCTCAAGATCACACTTACCCCCATCAAGATGGCAGTGTCACAGAAATACCAGCTTCTGCCCCCAAAATGGGACTTTGGCTCTCCAAAACAAGACATTTTCTCCCAGAAATACCAGGACTCTTAGAAATACCTCACGTTTCATCTCAAGAATACTGCTTTCCACTCCTCAAGATCACACTGACTCCCATCACAATGGCCTTTTCTCCCACATACACCAGCTTTCTCCCAAATACACGACATTTTCTCCCACATACACCCGTTTTCTCCCAAAGATGGGACATATTCTCCCAGAAATGCCAGCTTATTCTTTAAAAAACGGCCTTTTTTCCCCAAAATACCAGCCTTTTCCCTCTCTAGCATCTGTTTCCTCACCAATACCTGGCATTTTCTCCCAGAAACACCAGCTTTCTCACAGATACATCACCTTCCCCCCCCCCACATCAGACCTCTTCTCCCAGAAATACCAGGACTCTGCTGAATATTTCCCATTTCCTCCGGAACATACAGCATTACACTCCGCAAGAGGACAGTTTCTTTCAGAAATGTGGCATTTTATCACAGATACACCATTTTTATGCCCAGTAGAGCTCCTTTTCTCCCAGAAATAGCACTGCTCTTAGGAAGAGCTCCCATTTTCTAACCAAAATGCTGCTTTACACTCCTCAAGATCACACTTACCCCCATCAAGATGGCAGTGTCAGAGAAATACCAGCTTCTGCCCCCAAAATGGGACTTTGGCTCTCCAAAACAAGACATTTTCTCCCAGAAATACCAGGACTCTTAGAAATACCTCACGTTTCATCTCAAGAATACTGCTTTCCACTCCTCAAGATCACACTGACTCCCATCACAATGGCCTTTTCTCCCACATACACCAGCTTTCTCCCAAATACACGACATTTTCTCCCACATACACCCGTTTTCTCCCAAAGATGGGACATATTCTCCCAGAAATGCCAGCTTATTCTTTAACAAACGGCCTTTTTTCCCCAAAATACCAGCCTTTTCCCTCTCTAGCATCTGTTTCCTCACCAATACCTGGCATTTTCTCCCAGAAACACCAGCTTTCTCACAGATACATCACCTTCCCCCCCCCACATCAGACCTCTTCTCCCAGAAATACCAGGACTCTGCTGAATATTTCCCATTTCCTCCGGAACATACAGCATTACACTCCGCAAGAGGACAGTTTCTTTCAGAAATGTGGCATTTTATCACAGATACACCATTTTTATGCCCAGTAGAGCTCCTTTTCTCCCAGAAATAGCACTGCTCTTAGGAAGAGCTCCCATTTTCTAACCAAAATGCTGCTTTACACTCCTCAAGATCACACTTACCCCCATCAAGATGGCAGTGTCACAGAAATACCAGCTTCTGCCCCCAAAATGGGACTTTGGCTCTCCAAAACAAGACATTTTCTCCCAGAAATACCAGGACTCTTAGAAATACCTCACGTTTCATCTCAAGAATACTGCTTTCCACTCCTCAAGATCACACTGACGCCCATCACAATGGCCTTTTCTCCCACATACACCAGCTTTCTCCCAAATACACGACATTTTCTCCCACATACACCCGTTTTCTCCCAAAGATGGGACATATTCTCCCAGAAATGCCAGCTTATTCTTTAACAAACGGCCTTTTTTCCCCAAAATACCAGCCTTTTCCCTCTCTAGCATCTGTTTCCTCACCAATACCTGGCATTTTCTCCCAGAAACACCAGCTTTCTCACAGATACATCACCTTCCCCCCCCCACATCAGACCTCTTCTCCCAGAAATACCAGGACTCTGCTGAATATTTCCCATTTCCTCCGGAACATACAGCATTACACTTTGCAAGAGGACAGTTTCTTTCAGAAATGTGGCATTTTATCACAGATACACCATTTTTATGCCCAGTAGAGCTCCTTTTCTCCCAGAAATAGCACTGCTCTTAGGAAGAGCTCCCATTTTCTAACCAAAATGCTGCTTTACACTCCTCAAGATCACACTTACCCCCATCAAGATGGCAGTGTCACAGAAATACCAGCTTCTGCCCCCAAAATGGGACTTTGGCTCTCCAAAACAAGACATTTTCTCCCAGAAATACCAGGACTCTTAGAAATACCTCACGTTTCATCTCAAGAATACTGCTTTCCACTCCTCAAGATCACACTGACTCCCATCACAATGGCCTTTTCTCCCACATACACCAGCTTTCTCCCAAATACACGACATTTTCTCCCACATACACCCGTTTTCTCCCAAAGATGGGACATATTCTCCCAGAAATGCCAGCTTATTCTTTAACAAACGGCCTTTTTTCCCCAAAATACCAGCCTTTTCCCTCTCTAGCATCTGTTTCCTCACCAATACCTGGCATTTTCTCCCAGAAACACCAGCTTTCTCACAGATACATCACCTTCCCCCCCCCACATCAGACCTCTTCTCCCAGAAATACCAGGACTCTGCTGAATATTTCCCATTTCCTCCGGAACATACAGCATTACACTCCGCAAGAGGACAGTTTCTTTCAGAAATGTGGCATTTTATCACAGATACACCATTTTTATGCCCAGTAGAGCTCCTTTTCTCCCAGAAATAGCACTGCTCTTAGGAAGAGCTCCCATTTTCTAACCAAAATGCTGCTTTACACTCCTCAAGATCACACTTACCCCCATCAAGATGGCAGTGTCACAGAAATACCAGCTTCTGCCCCCAAAATGGGACTTTGGCTCTCCAAAACAAGACATTTTCTCCCAGAAATACCAGGACTCTTAGAAATACCTCACGTTTCATCTCAAGAATACTGCTTTCCACTCCTCAAGATCACACTGACTCCCATCACAATGGCCTTTTCTCCCACATACACCAGCTTTCTCCCAAATACACGACATTTTCTCCCACATACACCCGTTTTCTCCCAAAGATGGGACATATTCTCCCAGAAATGCCAGCTTATTCTTTAACAAACGGCCTTTTTTCCCCAAAATACCAGCCTTTTCCCTCTCTAGCATCTGTTTCCTCACCAATACCTGGCATTTTCTCCCAGAAACACCAGCTTTCTCACAGATACATCACCTTCCCCCCCCCACATCAGACCTCTTCTCCCAGAAATACCAGGACTCTGCTGAATATTTCCCATTTCCTCCGGAACATACAGCATTACACTCCGCAAGAGGACAGTTTCTTTCAGAAATGTGGCATTTTATCACAGATACACCATTTTTATGCCCAGTAGAGCTCCTTTTCTCCCAGAAATAGCACTGCTCTTAGGAAGAGCTCCCATTTTCTAACCAAAATGCTGCTTTACACTCCTCAAGATCACACTTACCCCCATCAAGATGGCAGTGTCACAGAAATACCAGCTTCTGCCCCCAAAATGGGACTTTGGCTCTCCAAAACAAGACATTTTCTCCCAGAAATACCAGGACTCTTAGAAATACCTCACGTTTCATCTCAAGAATACTGCTTTCCACTCCTCAAGATCACACTGACTCCCATCACAATGGCCTTTTCTCCCACATACACCAGCTTTCTCCCAAATACACGACATTTTCTCCCACATACACCCGTTTTCTCCCAAAGATGGGACATATTCTCCCAGAAATGCCAGCTTATTCTTTAACAAACGGCCTTTTTTCCCCAAAATACCAGCCTTTTCCCTCTCTAGCATCTGTTTCCTCACCAATACCTGGCATTTTCTCCCAGAAACACCAGCTTTCTCACAGATACATCACCTTCCCCCCCCCACATCAGACCTCTTCTCCCAGAAATACCAGGACTCTGCTGAATATTTCCCATTTCCTCCGGAACATACAGCATTACACTCCGCAAGAGGACAGTTTCTTTCAGAAATGTGGCATTTTATCACAGATACACCATTTTTATGCCCAGTAGAGCTCCTTTTCTCCCAGAAATAGCACTGCTCTTAGGAAGAGCTCCCATTTTCTAACCAAAATGCTGCTTTACACTCCTCAAGATCACACTTACCCCCATCAAGATGGCAGTGTCACAGAAATACCAGCTTCTGCCCCCAAAATGGGACTTTGGCTCTCCAAAACAAGACATTTTCTCCCAGAAATACCAGGACTCTTAGAAATACCTCACGTTTCATCTCAAGAATACTGCTTTCCACTCCTCAAGATCACACTGACTCCCATCACAATGGCCTTTTCTCCCACATACACCAGCTTTCTCCCAAATACACGACATTTTCTCCCACATACACCCGTTTTCTCCCAAAGATGGGACATATTCTCCCAGAAATGCCAGCTTATTCTTTAACAAACGGCCTTTTTTCCCCAAAATACCAGCCTTTTCCCTCTCTAGCATCTGTTTCCTCACCAATACCTGGCATTTTCTCCCAGAAACACCAGCTTTCTCACAGATACATCACCTTCCCCCCCCCACATCAGACCTCTTCTCCCAGAAATACCAGGACTCTGCTGAATATTTCCCATTTCCTCCGGAACATACAGCATTACACTCCGCAAGAGGACAGTTTCTTTCAGAAATGTGGCATTTTATCACAGATACACCATTTTTATGCCCAGTAGAGCTCCTTTTCTCCCAGAAATAGCACTGCTCTTAGGAAGAGCTCCCATTTTCTAACCAAAATGCTGCTTTACACTCCTCAAGATCACACTTACCCCCATCAAGATGGCAGTGTCACAGAAATACCAGCTTCTGCCCCCAAAATGGGACTTTGGCTCTCCAAAACAAGACATTTTCTCCCAGAAATACCAGGACTCTTAGAAATACCTCACGTTTCATCTCAAGAATACTGCTTTCCACTCCTCAAGATCACACTGACTCCCATCACAATGGCCTTTTCTCCCACATACACCAGCTTTCTCCCAAATACACGACATTTTCTCCCACATACACCCGTTTTCTCCCAAAGATGGGACATATTCTCCCAGAAATGCCAGCTTATTCTTTAACAAACGGCCTTTTTTCCCCAAAATACCAGCCTTTTCCCTCTCTAGCATCTGTTTCCTCACCAATACCTGGCATTTTCTCCCAGAAACACCAGCTTTCTCACAGATACATCACCTTCCCCCCCCCACATCAGACCTCTTCTCCCAGAAATACCAGGACTCTGCTGAATATTTCCCATTTCCTCCGGAACATACAGCATTACACTCCGCAAGAGGACAGTTTCTTTCAGAAATGTGGCATTTTATCACAGATACACCATTTTTATGCCCAGTAGAGCTCCTTTTCTCCCAGAAATAGCACTGCTCTTAGGAAGAGCTCCCATTTTCTAACCAAAATGCTGCTTTACACTCCTCAAGATCACACTTACCCCCATCAAGATGGCAGTGTCACAGAAATACCAGCTTCTGCCCCCAAAATGGGACTTTGGCTCTCCAAAACAAGACATTTTCTCCCAGAAATACCAGGACTCTTAGAAATACCTCACGTTTCATCTCAAGAATACTGCTTTCCACTCCTCAAGATCACACTGACTCCCATCACAATGGCCTTTTCTCCAACATACACCAGCTTTCTCCCAAATACACGACATTTTCTCCCACATACACCCGTTTTCTCCCAAAGATGGGACATATTCTCCCAGAAATGCCAGCTTATTCTTTAAAAAACGGCCTTTTTTCCCCAAAATACCAGCCTTTTCCCTCTCTAGCATCTGTTTCCTCACCAATACCTGGCATTTTCTCCCAGAAACACCAGCTTTCTCACAGATACATCACCTTCCCCCCCCCACATCAGACCTCTTCTCCCAGAAATACCAGGACTCTGCTGAATATTTCCCATTTCCTCCGGAACATACAGCATTACACTCCGCAAGAGGACAGTTTCTTTCAGAAATGTGGCATTTTATCACAGATACACCATTTTTATGCCCAGTAGAGCTCCTTTTCTCCCAGAAATAGCACTGCTCTTAGGAAGAGCTCCCATTTTCTAACCAAAATGCTGCTTTACACTCCTCAAGATCACACTTACCCCCATCAAGATGGCAGTGTCACAGAAATACCAGCTTCTGCCCCCAAAATGGGACTTTGGCTCTCCAAAACAAGACATTTTCTCCCAGAAATACCAGGACTCTTAGAAATACCTCACGTTTCATCTCAAGAATACTGCTTTCCACTCCTCAAGATCACACTGACTCCCATCACAATGGCCTTTTCTCCCACATTCACCAGCTTTCTCCCAAATACACGACATTTTCTCCCACATACACCCGTTTTCTCCCAAAGATGGGACATATTCTCCCAGAAATGCCAGCTTATTCTTTAACAAACGGCCTTTTTTCCCCAAAATACCAGCCTTTTCCCTCTCTAGCATCTGTTTCCTCACCAATACCTGGCATTTTCTCCCAGAAACACCAGCTTTCTCACAGATACATCACCTTCCCCCCCCCACATCAGACCTCTTCTCCCAGAAATACCAGGACTCTGCTGAATATTTCCCATTTCCTCCGGAACATACAGCATTACACTCCGCAAGAGGACAGTTTCTTTCAGAAATGTGGCATTTTATCACAGATACACCATTTTTATGCCCAGTAGAGCTCCTTTTCTCCCAGAAATAGCACTGCTCTTAGGAAGAGCTCCCATTTTCTAACCAAAATGCTGCTTTACACTCCTCAAGATCACACTTACCCCCATCAAGATGGCAGTGTCACAGAAATACCAGCTTCTGCCCCCAAAATGGGACTTTGGCTCTCCAAAACAAGACATTTTCTCCCAGAAATACCAGGACTCTTAGAAATACCTCACGTTTCATCTCAAGAATACTGCTTTCCACTCCTCAAGATCACACTGACTCCCATCACAATGGCCTTTTCTCCCACATACACCAGCTTTCTCCCAAATACACGACATTTTCTCCCACATACACCCGTTTTCTCCCAAAGATGGGACATATTCTCCCAGAAATGCCAGCTTATTCTTTAAAAAACGGCCTTTTTTCCCCAAAATACCAGCCTTTTCCCTCTCTAGCATCTGTTTCCTCACCAATACCTGGCATTTTCTCCCAGAAACACCAGCTTTCTCACAGATACATCACCTTCCCCCCCCCACATCAGACCTCTTCTCCCAGAAATACCAGGACTCTGCTGAATATTTCCCATTTCCTCCGGAACATACAGCATTACACTTTGCAAGAGGACAGTTTCTTTCAGAAATGTGGCATTTTATCACAGATACACCATTTTTATGCCCAGTAGAGCTCCTTTTCTCCCAGAAATAGCACTGCTCTTAGGAAGAGCTCCCATTTTCTAACCAAAATGCTGCTTTACACTCCTCAAGATCACACTTACCCCCATCAAGATGGCAGTGTCACAGAAATACCAGCTTCTGCCCCCAAAATGGGACTTTGGCTCTCCAAAACAAGACATTTTCTCCCAGAAATACCAGGACTCTTAGAAATACCTCACGTTTCATCTCAAGAATACTGCTTTCCACTCCTCAAGATCACACTGACTCCCATCACAATGGCCTTTTCTCCCACATACACCAGCTTTCTCCCAAATACACGACATTTTCTCCCACATACACCCGTTTTCTCCCAAAGATGGGACATATTCTCCCAGAAATGCCAGCTTATTCTTTAAAAAACGGCCTTTTTTCCCCAAAATACCAGCCTTTTCCCTCTCTAGCATCTGTTTCCTCACCAATACCTGGCATTTTCTCCCAGAAACACCAGCTTTCTCACAGATACATCACCTTCCCCCCCCCACATCAGACCTCTTCTCCCAGAAATACCAGGACTCTGCTGAATATTTCCCATTTCCTCCGGAACATACAGCATTACACTCCGCAAGAGGACAGTTTCTTTCAGAAATGTGGCATTTTATCACAGATACACCATTTTTATGCCCAGTAGAGCTCCTTTTCTCCCAGAAATAGCACTGCTCTTAGGAAGAGCTCCCATTTTCTAACCAAAATGCTGCTTTACACTCCTCAAGATCACACTTACCCCCATCAAGATGGCAGTGTCACAGAAATACCAGCTTCTGCCCCCAAAATGGGACTTTGGCTCTCCAAAACAAGACATTTTCTCCCAGAAATACCAGGACTCTTAGAAATACCTCACGTTTCATCTCAAGAATACTGCTTTCCACTCCTCAAGATCACACTGACTCCCATCACAATGGCCTTTTCTCCCACATACACCAGCTTTCTCCCAAATACACGACATTTTCTCCCACATACACCCGTTTTCTCCCAAAGATGGGACATATTCTCCCAGAAATGCCAGCTTATTCTTTAAAAAACGGCCTTTTTTCCCCAAAATACCAGCCTTTTCCCTCTCTAGCATCTGTTTCCTCACCAATACCTGGCATTTTCTCCCAGAAACACCAGCTTTCTCACAGATACATCACATTCCCCCCCCCCATCAGACCTCTTCTCCCAGAAATACCAGGACTCTGCTGAATATTTCCCATTTCCTCCGGAACATACAGCATTACACTCCGCAAGAGGACAGTTTCTTTCAGAAATGTGGCATTTTATCACAGATACACCATTTTTATGCCCAGTAGAGCTCCTTTTCTCCCAGAAATAGCACTGCTCTTAGGAAGAGCTCCCATTTTCTAACCAAAATGCTGCTTTACACTCCTCAAGATCACACTTACCCCCATCAAGATGGCAGTGTCACAGAAATACCAGCTTCTGCCCCCAAAATGGGACTTTGGCTCTCCAAAACAAGACATTTTCTCCCAGAAATACCAGGACTCTTAGAAATACCTCACGTTTCATCTCAAGAATACTGCTTTCCACTCCTCAAGATCACACTGACTCCCATCACAATGGCCTTTTCTCCCACATACACCAGCTTTCTCCCAAATACACGACATTTTCTCCCACATACACCCGTTTTCTCCCAAAGATGGGACATATTCTCCCAGAAATGCCAGCTTATTCTTTAAAAAACGGCCTTTTTTTCCCAAAATACCAGCTTTCTCACAAACACCTGTCATTTTCCAACCAAGTCTGCTACTATCTCCCAGAAACAGCCGGTTTCCGAGAAATACCTGACGTTTGCTCTCCCAAATACTACTTGACACTCCTCCAGAGGACATTGTCTCCCCTATTTACCACGTTGTCTCCCCAAGAGACCACTTGGCACACCAAAAAGACCACCGTTGCTCTCCAGTACAAGATCTTCTTTCCCACCGGTTCCCACTTTTCTCCCCCAGCTATGTCATTTCCTCCCAGAAATGCCACTTTTCCCTTGGAAATTTCACCTTCTCTTCCAAAAAGAGGAGATTTGCTCCCAGAAATACCCCTTCTCTTACAACTGCCACACGCTTTCTCCCCAAAAAGCCTCCATGACAATGCCAAATGGGACACTTGCAGCCAAGAAGAAGACACCTTCTCTCAGAAAGACCACTTTTCTCCCCAAGAGAGGAGATTTTCTCCCAATTGGATGACATTTGCTGTAAGAAAGACCTGTTTTCTTCCCTCAAGAGGACATTGTCTTTCCCACTGAGGACATTTTCTCCCAGAAGTGCCGCTACTCTGTGAAACACCTCCATTTCCTCCCAAATCTACTCCATGACACGCCTCAGGATGACACTTACTCCGCGATTTGGGGCATTTTCTCCCAGAAATACCACTTCTCTCCCAAAGGGATGGCCTTTTCCCTCTCTAGCATCTGTTTCCTCACCAATACCTGGCATTTTCTCCCAGAAACACCAGCTTTCTCACAGATACATCACCTTCCCCCCCCCACATCAGACCTCTTCTCCCAGAAATACCAGGACTCTGCTGAATATTTCCCATTTCCTCCGGAACATACAGCATTACACTCCGCAAGAGGACAGTTTCTTTCAGAAATGTGGTATTTTATCACAGATACACCATTTTTATGCCCAGTAGAGCTCCTTTTCTCCCAGAAATAGCACTGCTCTTAGGAAGAGCTCCCATTTTCTAACCAAAATGCTGCTTTACACTCCTCAAGATCACACTTACCCCCATCAAGATGGCAGTGTCACAGAAATACCAGCTTCTGCCCCCAAAATGGGACTTTGGCTCTCCAAAACAAGACATTTTCTCCCAGAAATACCAGGACTCTTAGAAATACCTCACGTTTCATCTCAAGAATACTGCTTTCCACTCCTCAAGATCACACTGACTCCCATCACAATGGCCTTTTCTCCCACATACACCAGCTTTCTCCCAAATACACGACATTTTCTCCCACATACACCCGTTTTCTCCCAAAGATGGGACATATTCTCCCAGAAATGCCAGCTTATTCTTTAACAAACGGCCTTTTTTCCCCAAAATACCAGCCTTTTCCCTCTCTAGCATCTGTTTCCTCACCAATACCTGGCATTTTCTCCCAGAAACACCAGCTTTCTCACAGATACATCACCTTCCCCCCCCCCACATCAGACCTCTTCTCCCAGAAATACCAGGACTCTGCTGAATATTTCCCATTTCCTCCGGAACATACAGCATTACACTCCGCAAGAGGACAGTTTCTTTCAGAAATGTGGCATTTTATCACAGATACACCATTTTTATGCCCAGTAGAGCTCCTTTTCTCCCAGAAATAGCACTGCTCTTAGGAAGAGCTCCCATTTTCTAACCAAAATGCTGCTTTACACTCCTCAAGATCACACTTACCCCCATCAAGATGGCAGTGTCACAGAAATACCAGCTTCTGCCCCCAAAATGGGACTTTGGCTCTCCAAAACAAGACATTTTCTCCCAGAAATACCAGGACTCTTAGAAATACCTCACGTTTCATCTCAAGAATACTGCTTTCCACTCCTCAAGATCACACTGACTCCCATCACAATGGCCTTTTCTCCCACATACACCAGCTTTCTCCCAAATACACGACATTTTCTCCCACATACACCCGTTTTCTCCCAAAGATGGGACATATTCTCCCAGAAATGCCAGCTTATTCTTTAACAAACGGCCTTTTTTCCCCAAAATACCAGCCTTTTCCCTCTCTAGCATCTGTTTCCTCACCAATACCTGGCATTTTCTCCCAGAAACACCAGCTTTCTCACAGATACATCACCTTCCCCCCCCCACATCAGACCTCTTCTCCCAGAAATACCAGGACTCTGCTGAATATTTCCCATTTCCTCCGGAACATACAGCATTACACTCCGCAAGAGGACAGTTTCTTTCAGAAATGTGGCATTTTATCACAGATACACCATTTTTATGCCCAGTAGAGCTCCTTTTCTCCCAGAAATAGCACTGCTCTTAGGAAGAGCTCCCATTTTCTAACCAAAATGCTGCTTTACACTCCTCAAGATCACACTTACCCCCATCAAGATGGCAGTGTCACAGAAATACCAGCTTCTGCCCCCAAAATGGGACTTTGGCTCTCCAAAACAAGACATTTTCTCCCAGAAATACCAGGACTCTTAGAAATACCTCACGTTTCATCTCAAGAATACTGCTTTCCACTCCTCAAGATCACACTGACTCCCATCACAATGGCCTTTTCTCCCACATTCACCAGCTTTCTCCCAAATACACGACATTTTCTCCCACATACACCCGTTTTCTCCCAAAGATGGGACATATTCTCCCAGAAATGCCAGCTTATTCTTTAAAAAACGGCCTTTTTTCCCCAAAATACCAGCCTTTTCCCTCTCTAGCATCTGTTTCCTCACCAATACCTGGCATTTTCTCCCAGAAACACCAGCTTTCTCACAGATACATCACCTTCCCCCCCCCACATCAGACCTCTTCTCCCAGAAATACCAGGACTCTGCTGAATATTTCCCATTTCCTCCGGAACATACAGCATTACACTCCGCAAGAGGACAGTTTCTTTCAGAAATGTGGCATTTTATCACAGATACACCATTTTTATGCCCAGTAGAGCTCCTTTTCTCCCAGAAATAGCACTGCTCTTAGGAAGAGCTCCCATTTTCTAACCAAAATGCTGCTTTACACTCCTCAAGATCACACTTACCCCCATCAAGATGGCAGTGTCACAGAAATACCAGCTTCTGCCCCCAAAATGGGACTTTGGCTCTCCAAAACAAGACATTTTCTCCCAGAAATACCAGGACTCTTAGAAATACCTCACGTTTCATCTCAAGAATACTGCTTTCCACTCCTCAAGATCACACTGACTCCCATCACAATGGCCTTTTCTCCCACATACACCAGCTTTCTCCCAAATACACGACATTTTCTCCCACATACACCCGTTTTCTCCCAAAGATGGGACATATTCTCCCAGAAATGCCAGCTTATTCTTTAACAAACGGCCTTTTTTCCCCAAAATACCAGCCTTTTCCCTCTCTAGCATCTGTTTCCTCACCAATACCTGGCATTTTCTCCCAGAAACACCAGCTTTCTCACAGATACATCACCTTCCCCCCCCCCACATCAGACCTCTTCTCCCAGAAATACCAGGACTCTGCTGAATATTTCCCATTTCCTCCGGAACATACAGCATTACACTCCGCAAGAGGACAGTTTCTTTCAGAAATGTGGCATTTTATCACAGATACACCATTTTTATGCCCAGTAGAGCTCCTTTTCTCCCAGAAATAGCACTGCTCTTAGGAAGAGCTCCCATTTTCTAACCAAAATGCTGCTTTACACTCCTCAAGATCACACTTACCCCCATCAAGATGGCAGTGTCAGAGAAATACCAGCTTCTGCCCCCAAAATGGGACTTTGGCTCTCCAAAACAAGACATTTTCTCCCAGAAATACCAGGACTCTTAGAAATACCTCACGTTTCATCTCAAGAATACTGCTTTCCACTCCTCAAGATCACACTGACTCCCATCACAATGGCCTTTTCTCCCACATTCACCAGCTTTCTCCCAAATACACGACATTTTCTCCCACATACACCCGTTTTCTCCCAAAGATGGGACATATTCTCCCAGAAATGCCAGCTTATTCTTTAACAAACGGCCTTTTTTCCCCAAAATACCAGCCTTTTCCCTCTCTAGCATCTGTTTCCTCACCAATACCTGGCATTTTCTCCCAGAAACACCAGCTTTCTCACAGATACATCACCTTCCCCCCCCCACATCAGACCTCTTCTCCCAGAAATACCAGGACTCTGCTGAATATTTCCCATTTCCTCCGGAACATACAGCATTACACTCCGCAAGAGGACAGTTTCTTTCAGAAATGTGGCATTTTATCACAGATACACCATTTTTATGCCCAGTAGAGCTCCTTTTCTCCCAGAAATAGCACTGCTCTTAGGAAGAGCTCCCATTTTCTAACCAAAATGCTGCTTTACACTCCTCAAGATCACACTTACCCCCATCAAGATGGCAGTGTCACAGAAATACCAGCTTCTGCCCCCAAAATGGGACTTTGGCTCTCCAAAACAAGACATTTTCTCCCAGAAATACCAGGACTCTTAGAAATACCTCACGTTTCATCTCAAGAATACTGCTTTCCACTCCTCAAGATCACACTGACTCCCATCACAATGGCCTTTTCTCCCACATACACCAGCTTTCTCCCAAATACACGACATTTTCTCCCACATACACCCGTTTTCTCCCAAAGATGGGACATATTCTCCCAGAAATGCCAGCTTATTCTTTCAAAAACGGCCTTTTTTCCCCAAAATACCAGCCTTTTCCCTCTCTAGCATCTGTTTCCTCACCAATACCTGGCATTTTCTCCCAGAAACACCAGCTTTCTCACAGATACATCACCTTCCCCCCCCCACATCAGACCTCTTCTCCCAGAAATACCAGGACTCTGCTGAATATTTCCCATTTCCTCCGGAACATACAGCATTACACTCCGCAAGAGGACAGTTTCTTTCAGAAATGTGGCATTTTATCACAGATACACCATTTTTATGCCCAGTAGAGCTCCTTTTCTCCCAGAAATAGCACTGCTCTTAGGAAGAGCTCCCATTTTCTAACCAAAATGCTGCTTTACACTCCTCAAGATCACACTTACCCCCATCAAGATGGCAGTGTCACAGAAATACCAGCTTCTGCCCCCAAAATGGGACTTTGGCTCTCCAAAACAAGACATTTTCTCCCAGAAATACCAGGACTCTTAGAAATACCTCACGTTTCATCTCAAGAATACTGCTTTCCACTCCTCAAGATCACACTGACTCCCATCACAATGGCCTTTTCTCCCACATACACCAGCTTTCTCCCAAATACACGACATTTTCTCCCACATACACCCGTTTTCTCCCAAAGATGGGACATATTCTCCCAGAAATGCCAGCTTATTCTTTAACAAACGGCCTTTTTTCCCCAAAATACCAGCCTTTTCCCTCTCTAGCATCTGTTTCCTCACCAATACCTGGCATTTTCTCCCAGAAACACCAGCTTTCTCACAGATACATCACCTTCCCCCCCCCACATCAGACCTCTTCTCCCAGAAATACCAGGACTCTGCTGAATATTTCCCATTTCCTCCGGAACATACAGCATTACACTCCGCAAGAGGACAGTTTCTTTCAGAAATGTGGCATTTTATCACAGATACACCATTTTTATGCCCAGTAGAGCTCCTTTTCTCCCAGAAATAGCACTGCTCTTAGGAAGAGCTCCCATTTTCTAACCAAAATGCTGCTTTACACTCCTCAAGATCACACTTACCCCCATCAAGATGGCAGTGTCACAGAAATACCAGCTTCTGCCCCCAAAATGGGACTTTGGCTCTCCAAAACAAGACATTTTCTCCCAGAAATACCAGGACTCTTAGAAATACCTCACGTTTCATCTCAAGAATACTGCTTTCCACTCCTCAAGATCACACTGACTCCCATCACAATGGCCTTTTCTCCCACATACACCAGCTTTCTCCCAAATACACGACATTTTCTCCCACATACACCCGTTTTCTCCCAAAGATGGGACATATTCTCCCAGAAATGCCAGCTTATTCTTTAACAAACGGCCTTTTTTCCCCAAAATACCAGCCTTTTCCCTCTCTAGCATCTGTTTCCTCACCAATACCTGGCATTTTCTCCCAGAAACACCAGCTTTCTCACAGATACATCACCTTCCCCCCCCCCACATCAGACCTCTTCTCCCAGAAATACCAGGACTCTGCTGAATATTTCCCATTTCCTCCGGAACATACAGCATTACACTCCGCAAGAGGACAGTTTCTTTCAGAAATGTGGCATTTTATCACAGATACACCATTTTTATGCCCAGTAGAGCTCCTTTTCTCCCAGAAATAGCACTGCTCTTAGGAAGAGCTCCCATTTTCTAACCAAAATGCTGCTTTACACTCCTCAAGATCACACTTACCCCCATCAAGATGGCAGTGTCAGAGAAATACCAGCTTCTGCCCCCAAAATGGGACTTTGGCTCTCCAAAACAAGACATTTTCTCCCAGAAATACCAGGACTCTTAGAAATACCTCACGTTTCATCTCAAGAATACTGCTTTCCACTCCTCAAGATCACACTGACTCCCATCACAATGGCCTTTTCTCCCACATTCACCAGCTTTCTCCCAAATACACGACATTTTCTCCCACATACACCCGTTTTCTCCCAAAGATGGGACATATTCTCCCAGAAATGCCAGCTTATTCTTTAACAAACGGCCTTTTTTCCCCAAAATACCAGCCTTTTCCCTCTCTAGCATCTGTTTCCTCACCAATACCTGGCATTTTCTCCCAGAAACACCAGCTTTCTCACAGATACATCACCTTCCCCCCCCCACATCAGACCTCTTCTCCCAGAAATACCAGGACTCTGCTGAATATTTCCCATTTCCTCCGGAACATACAGCATTACACTCCGCAAGAGGACAGTTTCTTTCAGAAATGTGGCATTTTATCACAGATACACCATTTTTATGCCCAGTAGAGCTCCTTTTCTCCCAGAAATAGCACTGCTCTTAGGAAGAGCTCCCATTTTCTAACCAAAATGCTGCTTTACACTCCTCAAGATCACACTTACCCCCATCAAGATGGCAGTGTCACAGAAATACCAGCTTCTGCCCCCAAAATGGGACTTTGGCTCTCCAAAACAAGACATTTTCTCCCAGAAATACCAGGACTCTTAGAAATACCTCACGTTTCATCTCAAGAATACTGCTTTCCACTCCTCAAGATCACACTGACTCCCATCACAATGGCCTTTTCTCCCACATTCACCAGCTTTCTCCCAAATACACGACATTTTCTCCCACATACACCCGTTTTCTCCCAAAGATGGGACATATTCTCCCAGAAATGCCAGCTTATTCTTTAAAAAACGGCCTTTTTTCCCCAAAATACCAGCCTTTTCCCTCTCTAGCATCTGTTTCCTCACCAATACCTGGCATTTTCTCCCAGAAACACCAGCTTTCTCACAGATACATCACCTTCCCCCCCCCACATCAGACCTCTTCTCCCAGAAATACCAGGACTCTGCTGAATATTTCCCATTTCCTCCGGAACATACAGCATTACACTCCGCAAGAGGACAGTTTCTTTCAGAAATGTGGCATTTTATCACAGATACACCATTTTTATGCCCAGTAGAGCTCCTTTTCTCCCAGAAATAGCACTGCTCTTAGGAAGAGCTCCCATTTTCTAACCAAAATGCTGCTTTACACTCCTCAAGATCACACTTACCCCCATCAAGATGGCAGTGTCACAGAAATACCAGCTTCTGCCCCCAAAATGGGACTTTGGCTCTCCAAAACAAGACATTTTCTCCCAGAAATACCAGGACTCTTAGAAATACCTCACGTTTCATCTCAAGAATACTGCTTTCCACTCCTCAAGATCACACTGACTCCCATCACAATGGCCTTTTCTCCCACATTCACCAGCTTTCTCCCAAATACACGACATTTTCTCCCACATACACCCGTTTTCTCCCAAAGATGGGACATATTCTCCCAGAAATGCCAGCTTATTCTTTAAAAAACGGCCTTTTTTCCCCAAAATACCAGCCTTTTCCCTCTCTAGCATCTGTTTCCTCACCAATACCTGGCATTTTCTCCCAGAAACACCAGCTTTCTCACAGATACATCACCTTCCCCCCCCCCATCAGACCTCTTCTCCCAGAAATACCAGGACTCTGCTGAATATTTCCCATTTCCTCCGGAACATACAGCATTACACTCCGCAAGAGGACAGTTTCTTTCAGAAATGTGGCATTTTATCACAGATACACCATTTTTATGCCCAGTAGAGCTCCTTTTCTCCCAGAAATAGCACTGCTCTTAGGAAGAGCTCCCATTTTCTAACCAAAATGCTGCTTTACACTCCTCAAGATCACACTTACCCCCATCAAGATGGCAGTGTCACAGAAATACCAGCTTCTGCCCCCAAAATGGGACTTTGGCTCTCCAAAACAAGACATTTTCTCCCAGAAATACCAGGACTCTTAGAAATACCTCACGTTTCATCTCAAGAATACTGCTTTCCACTCCTCAAGATCACACTGACTCCCATCACAATGGCCTTTTCTCCCACATTCACCAGCTTTCTCCCAAATACACGACATTTTCTCCCACATACACCCGTTTTCTCCCAAAGATGGGACATATTCTCCCAGAAATGCCAGCTTATTCTTTAAAAAACGGCCTTTTTTCCCCAAAATACCAGCCTTTTCCCTCTCTAGCATCTGTTTCCTCACCAATACCTGGCATTTTCTCCCAGAAACACCAGCTTTCTCACAGATACATCACCTTCCCCCCCCCATCAGACCTCTTCTCCCAGAAATACCAGGACTCTGCTGAATATTTCCCATTTCCTCCGGAACATACAGCATTACACTCCGCAAGAGGACAGTTTCTTTCAGAAATGTGGCATTTTATCACAGATACACCATTTTTATGCCCAGTAGAGCTCCTTTTCTCCCAGAAATAGCACTGCTCTTAGGAAGAGCTCCCATTTTCTAACCAAAATGCTGCTTTACACTCCTCAAGATCACACTTACCCCCATCAAGATGGCAGTGTCACAGAAATACCAGCTTCTGCCCCCAAAATGGGACTTTGGCTCTCCAAAACAAGACATTTTCTCCCAGAAATACCAGGACTCTTAGAAATACCTCACGTTTCATCTCAAGAATACTGCTTTCCACTCCTCAAGATCACACTGACTCCCATCACAATGGCCTTTTCTCCCACATACACCAGCTTTCTCCCAAATACACGACATTTTCTCCCACATACACCCGTTTTCTCCCAAAGATGGGACATATTCTCCCAGAAATGCCAGCTTATTCTTTAAAAAACGGCCTTTTTTCCCCAAAATACCAGCCTTTTCCCTCTCTAGCATCTGTTTCCTCACCAATACCTGGCATTTTCTCCCAGAAACACCAGCTTTCTCACAGATACATCACCTTCCCCCCCCCACATCAGACCTCTTCTCCCAGAAATACCAGGACTCTGCTGAATATTTCCCATTTCCTCCGGAACATACAGCATTACACTCCGCAAGAGGACAGTTTCTTTCAGAAATGTGGCATTTTATCACAGATACACCATTTTTATGCCCAGTAGAGCTCCTTTTCTCCCAGAAATAGCACTGCTCTTAGGAAGAGCTCCCATTTTCTAACCAAAATGCTGCTTTACACTCCTCAAGATCACACTTACCCCCATCAAGATGGCAGTGTCACAGAAATACCAGCTTCTGCCCCCAAAATGGGACTTTGGCTCTCCAAAACAAGACATTTTCTCCCAGAAATACCAGGACTCTTAGAAATACCTCACGTTTCATCTCAAGAATACTGCTTTCCACTCCTCAAGATCACACTGACTCCCATCACAATGGCCTTTTCTCCCACATTCACCAGCTTTCTCCCAAATACACGACATTTTCTCCCACATACACCCGTTTTCTCCCAAAGATGGGACATATTCTCCCAGAAATGCCAGCTTATTCTTTAAAAAACGGCCTTTTTTCCCCAAAATACCAGCCTTTTCCCTCTCTAGCATCTGTTTCCTCACCAATACCTGGCATTTTCTCCCAGAAACACCAGCTTTCTCACAGATACATCACCTTCCCCCCCCCATCAGACCTCTTCTCCCAGAAATACCAGGACTCTGCTGAATATTTCCCATTTCCTCCGGAACATACAGCATTACACTCCGCAAGAGGACAGTTTCTTTCAGAAATGTGGCATTTTATCACAGATACACCATTTTTATGCCCAGTAGAGCTCCTTTTCTCCCAGAAATAGCACTGCTCTTAGGAAGAGCTCCCATTTTCTAACCAAAATGCTGCTTTACACTCCTCAAGATCACACTTACCCCCATCAAGATGGCAGTGTCACAGAAATACCAGCTTCTGCCCCCAAAATGGGACTTTGGCTCTCCAAAACAAGACATTTTCTCCCAGAAATACCAGGACTCTTAGAAATACCTCACGTTTCATCTCAAGAATACTGCTTTCCACTCCTCAAGATCACACTGACTCCCATCACAATGGCCTTTTCTCCCACATACACCAGCTTTCTCCCAAATACACGACATTTTCTCCCACATACACCCGTTTTCTCCCAAAGATGGGACATATTCTCCCAGAAATGCCAGCTTATTCTTTAAAAAACGGCCTTTTTTTCCCAAAATACCAGCTTTCTCACAAACACCTGTCATTTTCCAACCAAGTCTGCTACTATCTCCCAGAAACAGCCGGTTTCCGAGAAATACCTGACGTTTGCTCTCCCAAATACTACTTGACACTCCTCCAGAGGACATTGTCTCCCCTATTTACCACGTTGTCTCCCCAAGAGACCACTTGGCACACCAAAAAGACCACCGTTGCTCTCCAGTACAAGATCTTCTTTCCCACCGGTTCCCACTTTTCTCCCCCAGCTATGTCATTTCCTCCCAGAAATGCCACTTTTCCCTTGGAAATTTCACCTTCTCTTCCAAAAAGAGGAGATTTGCTCCCAGAAATACCCCTTCTCTTACAACTGCCACACGCTTTCTCCCCAAAAAGCCTCCATGACAATGCCAAATGGGACACTTGCAGCCAAGAAGAGGACACCTTCTCTCAGAAAGACCACTTTTCTCCCCAAGAGAGGAGATTTTCTCCCAATTGGATGACATTTGCTGTAAGAAAGACCTGTTTTCTTCCCTCAAGAGGACATTGTCTTTCCCACTGAGGACATTTTCTCCCAGAAGTGCCGCTACTCTGTGAAACACCTCCATTTCCTCCCAAATCTACTCCATGACACGCCTCAGGATGACACTTACTCCCCGATTTGGGGCATTTTCTCCCAGAAATACCACTTCTCTCCCAAAGGGATGGCCTTTTCCCTCTCTAGCATCTGTTTCCTCACCAATACCTGGCATTTTCTCCCAGAAACACCAGCTTTCTCACAGATACATCACCTTCCCCCCCCCACATCAGACCTCTTCTCCCAGAAATACCAGGACTCTGCTGAATATTCCCCATTTCCTCCGGAACATACAGCATTACACTCCGCAAGAGGACAGTTTCTTTCAGAAATGTGGCATTTTATCACAGATACACCATTTTTATGCCCAGTAGAGCTCCTTTTCTCCCAGAAATAGCACTGCTCTTAGGAAGAGCTCCCATTTTCTAACCAAAATGCTGCTTTACACTCCTCAAGATCACACTTACCCCCATCAAGATGGCAGTGTCACAGAAATACCAGCTTCTGCCCCCAAAATGGGACTTTGGCTCTCCAAAACAAGACATTTTCTCCCAGAAATACCAGGACTCTTAGAAATACCTCACGTTTCATCTCAAGAATACTGCTTTCCACTCCTCAAGATCACACTGACTCCCATCACAATGGCCTTTTCTCCCACATACACCAGCTTTCTCCCAAATACACGACATTTTCTCCCACATACACCCGTTTTCTCCCAAAGATGGGACATATTCTCCCAGAAATGCCAGCTTATTCTTTAAAAAACGGCCTTTTTTTTCCCAAAATACCAGCTTTCTCACAAACACCTGTCATTTTCCAACCAAGTCTGCTACTATCTCCCAGAAACAGCCGGTTTCCGAGAAATACCTGACGTTTGCTCTCCCAAATACTACTTGACACTCCTCCAGAGGACATTTTCTCCCCTATTTACCACGTTGTCTCCCCAAGAGACCACTTGGCACACCAAAAAGACCACCGTTGCTCTCCAGTACAAGATCTTCTTTCCCACCGGTTCCCACTTTTCTCCCCCAGCTATGTCATTTCCTCCCAGAAATGCCACTTTTCCCTTGGAAATTTCACCTTCTCTTCCAAAAAGAGGAGATTTGCTCCCAGAAATACCCCTTCTCTTACAACTGCCACACGCTTTCTCCCCAAAAAGCCTCCATGACAATGCCAAATGGGACACTTGCAGCCAAGAAGAGGACACCTTCTCTCAGAAAGACCACTTTTCTCCCCAAGAGAGGAGATTTTCTCCCAATTGGATGACATTTGCTGTAAGAAAGACCTGTTTTCTTCCCTCAAGAGGACATTGTCTTTCCCACTGAGGACATTTTCTCCCAGAAGTGCCGCTACTCTGTGAAACACCTCCATTTCCTCCCATATCTACTCCATGACACGCCTCAGGATGACACTTACTCCGCGATTTGGGGCATTTTCTCCCAGAAATACCACTTCTCTCCCAAAGGGATGGCCTTTTCCCTCTCTAGCATCTGTTTCCTCACCAATACCTGGCATTTTCTCCCAGAAACACCAGCTTTCTCACAGATACATCACCTTCCCCCCCCACATCAGACCTCTTCTCCCAGAAATACCAGGACTCTGCTGAATATTTCCCATTTCCTCCGGAACATACAGCATTACACTCCGCAAGAGGACAGTTTCTTTCAGAAATGTGGCATTTTATCACAGATACACCATTTTTATGCCCAGTAGAGCTCCTTTTCTCCCAGAAATAGCACTGCTCTTAGGAAGAGCTCCCATTTTCTAACCAAAATGCTGCTTTACACTCCTCAAGATCACACTTACCCCCATCAAGATGGCAGTGTCACAGAAATACCAGCTTCTGCCCCCAAAATGGGACTTTGGCTCTCCAAAACAAGACATTTTCTCCCAGAAATACCAGGACTCTTAGAAATACCTCACGTTTCATCTCAAGAATACTGCTTTCCACTCCTCAAGATCACACTGACTCCCATCACAATGGCCTTTTCTCCCACATTCACCAGCTTTCTCCCAAATACACGACATTTTCTCCCACATACACCCGTTTTCTCCCAAAGATGGGACATATTCTCCCAGAAATGCCAGCTTATTCTTTAAAAAACGGCCTTTTTTCCCCAAAATACCAGCCTTTTCCCTCTCTAGCATCTGTTTCCTCACCAATACCTGGCATTTTCTCCCAGAAACACCAGCTTTCTCACAGATACATCACCTTCCCCCCCCCACATCAGACCTCTTCTCCCAGAAATACCAGGACTCTGCTGAATATTTCCCATTTCCTCCGGAACATACAGCATTACACTCCGCAAGAGGACAGTTTCTTTCAGAAATGTGGCATTTTATCACAGATACACCATTTTTATGCCCAGTAGAGCTCCTTTTCTCCCAGAAATAGCACTGCTCTTAGGAAGAGCTCCCATTTTCTAACCAAAATGCTGCTTTACACTCCTCAAGATCACACTTACCCCCATCAAGATGGCAGTGTCACAGAAATACCAGCTTCTGCCCCCAAAATGGGACTTTGGCTCTCCAAAACAAGACATTTTCTCCCAGAAATACCAGGACTCTTAGAAATACCTCACGTTTCATCTCAAGAATACTGCTTTCCACTCCTCAAGATCACACTGACTCCCATCACAATGGCCTTTTCTCCCACATACACCAGCTTTCTCCCAAATACACGACATTTTCTCCCACATACACCCGTTTTCTCCCAAAGATGGGACATATTCTCCCAGAAATGCCAGCTTATTCTTTAACAAACGGCCTTTTTTCCCCAAAATACCAGCCTTTTCCCTCTCTAGCATCTGTTTCCTCACCAATACCTGGCATTTTCTCCCAGAAACACCAGCTTTCTCACAGATACATCACCTTCCCCCCCCCACATCAGACCTCTTCTCCCAGAAATACCAGGACTCTGCTGAATATTTCCCATTTCCTCCGGAACATACAGCATTACACTCCGCAAGAGGACAGTTTCTTTCAGAAATGTGGCATTTTATCACAGATACACCATTTTTATGCCCAGTAGAGCTCCTTTTCTCCCAGAAATAGCACTGCTCTTAGGAAGAGCTCCCATTTTCTAACCAAAATGCTGCTTTACACTCCTCAAGATCACACTTACCCCCATCAAGATGGCAGTGTCACAGAAATACCAGCTTCTGCCCCCAAAATGGGACTTTGGCTCTCCAAAACAAGACATTTTCTCCCAGAAATACCAGGACTCTTAGAAATACCTCACGTTTCATCTCAAGAATACTGCTTTCCACTCCTCAAGATCACACTGACTCCCATCACAATGGCCTTTTCTCCCACATACACCAGCTTTCTCCCAAATACACGACATTTTCTCCCACATACACCCGTTTTCTCCCAAAGATGGGACATATTCTCCCAGAAATGCCAGCTTATTCTTTAAAAAACGGCCTTTTTTTCCCAAAATACCAGCTTTCTCACAAACACCTGTCATTTTCCAACCAAGTCTGCTACTATCTCCCAGAAACAGCCGGTTTCCGAGAAATACCTGACGTTTGCTCTCCCAAATACTACTTGACACTCCTCCAGAGGACATTGTCTCCCCTATTTACCACGTTGTCTCCCCAAGAGACCACTTGGCACACCAAAAAGACCACCGTTGCTCTCCAGTACAAGATCTTCTTTCCCACCGGTTCCCACTTTTCTCCCCCAGCTATGTCATTTCCTCCCAGAAATGCCACTTTTCCCTTGGAAATTTCACCTTCTCTTCCAAAAAGAGGAGATTTGCTCCCAGAAATACCCCTTCTCTTACAACTGCCACACGCTTTCTCCCCAAAAAGCCTCCATGACAATGCCAAATGGGACACTTGCAGCCAAGAAGAGGACACCTTCTCTCAGAAAGACCACTTTTCTCCCCAAGAGAGGAGATTTTCTCCCAATTGGATGACATTTGCTGTAAGAAAGACCTGTTTTCTTCCCTCAAGAGGACATTGTCTTTCCCACTGAGGACATTTTCTCCCAGAAGTGCCGCTACTCTGTGAAACACCTCCATTTCCTCCCAAATCTACTCCATGACACGCCTCAGGATGACACTTACTCCGCGATTTGGGGCATTTTCTCCCAGAAATACCACTTCTCTCCCAAAGGGATGGCCTTTTCCCTCTCTAGCATCTGTTTCCTCACCAATACCTGGCATTTTCTCCCAGAAACACCAGCTTTCTCACAGATACATCACCTTCCCCCCCCCACATCAGACCTCTTCTCCCAGAAATACCAGGACTCTGCTGAATATTTCCCATTTCCTCCGGAACATACAGCATTACACTCCGCAAGAGGACAGTTTCTTTCAGAAATGTGGCATTTTATCACAGATACACCATTTTTATGCCCAGTAGAGCTCCTTTTCTCCCAGAAATAGCACTGCTCTTAGGAAGAGCTCCCATTTTCTAACCAAAATGCTGCTTTACACTCCTCAAGATCACACTTACCCCCATCAAGATGGCAGTGTCACAGAAATACCAGCTTCTGCCCCCAAAATGGGACTTTGGCTCTCCAAAACAAGACATTTTCTCCCAGAAATACCAGGACTCTTAGAAATACCTCACGTTTCATCTCAAGAATACTGCTTTCCACTCCTCAAGATCACACTGACTCCCATCACAATGGCCTTTTCTCCCACATACACCAGCTTTCTCCCAAATACACGACATTTTCTCCCACATACACCCGTTTTCTCCCAAAGATGGGACATATTCTCCCAGAAATGCCAGCTTATTCTTTAACAAACGGCCTTTTTTCCCCAAAATACCAGCCTTTTCCCTCTCTAGCATCTGTTTCCTCACCAATACCTGGCATTTTCTCCCAGAAACACCAGCTTTCTCACAGATGCATCACCTTCCCCCCCCCACATCAGACCTCTTCTCCCAGAAATACCAGGACTCTGCTGAATATTTCCCATTTCCTCCGGAACATACAGCATTACACTCCGCAAGAGGACAGTTTCTTTCAGAAATGTGGCATTTTATCACAGATACACCATTTTTATGCCCAGTAGAGCTCCTTTTCTCCCAGAAATAGCACTGCTCTTAGGAAGAGCTCCCATTTTCTAACCAAAATGCTGCTTTACACTCCTCAAGATCACACTTACCCCCATCAAGATGGCAGTGTCACAGAAATACCAGCTTCTGCCCCCAAAATGGGACTTTGGCTCTCCAAAACAAGACATTTTCTCCCAGAAATACCAGGACTCTTAGAAATACCTCACGTTTCATCTCAAGAATACTGCTTTCCACTCCTCAAGATCACACTGACTCCCATCACAATGGCCTTTTCTCCCACATACACCAGCTTTCTCCCAAATACACGACATTTTCTCCCACATACACCCGTTTTCTCCCAAAGATGGGACATATTCTCCCAGAAATGCCAGCTTATTCTTTAAAAAATGGCCTTTTTTTCCCAAAATACCAGCTTTCTCACAAACACCTGTCATTTTCCAACCAAGTCTGCTACTATCTCCCAGAAACAGCCGGTTTCCGAGAAATACCTGACGTTTGCTCTCCCAAATACTACTTGACACTCCTCCAGAGGACATTGTCTCCCCTATTTACCACGTTGTCTCCCCAAGAGACCACTTGGCACACCAAAAAGACCACCGTTGCTCTCCAGTACAAGATCTTCTTTCCCACCGGTTCCCACTTTTCTCCCCCAGCTATGTCATTTCCTCCCAGAAATGCCACTTTTCCCTTGGAAATTTCACCTTCTCTTCCAAAAAGAGGAGATTTGCTCCCAGAAATACCCCTTCTCTTACAACTGCCACACGCTTTCTCCCCAAAAAGCCTCCATGACAATGCCAAATGGGACACTTGCAGCCAAGAAGAGGACACCTTCTCTCAGAAAGACCACTTTTCTCCCCAAGAGAGGAGATTTTCTCCCAATTGGATGACATTTGCTGTAAGAAAGACCTGTTTTCTTCCCTCAAGAGGACATTGTCTTTCCCACTGAGGACATTTTCTCCCAGAAGTGCCGCTACTCTGTGAAACACCTCCATTTCCTCCCAAATCTACTCCATGACACGCCTCAGGATGACACTTACTCCGCGATTTGGGGCATTTTCTCCCAGAAATACCACTTCTCTCCCAAAGGGATGGCCTTTTCCCTCTCTAGCATCTGTTTCCTCACCAATACCTGGCATTTTCTCCCAGAAACACCAGCTTTCTCACAGATACATCACCTTCCCCCCCCCACATCAGACCTCTTCTCCCAGAAATACCAGGACTCTGCTGAATATTTCCCATTTCCTCCGGAACATACAGCATTACACTCCGCAAGAGGACAGTTTCTTTCAGAAATGTGGCATTTTATCACAGATACACCATTTTTATGCCCAGTAGAGCTCCTTTTCTCCCAGAAATAGCACTGCTCTTAGGAAGAGCTCCCATTTTCTAACCAAAATGCTGCTTTACACTCCTCAAGATCACACTTACCCCCATCAAGATGGCAGTGTCACAGAAATACCAGCTTCTGCCCCCAAAATGGGACTTTGGCTCTCCAAAACAAGACATTTTCTCCCAGAAATACCAGGACTCTTAGAAATACCTCACGTTTCATCTCAAGAATACTGCTTTCCACTCCTCAAGATCACACTGACTCCCATCACAATGGCCTTTTCTCCCACATTCACCAGCTTTCTCCCAAATACACGACATTTTCTCCCACATACACCCGTTTTCTCCCAAAGATGGGACATATTCTCCCAGAAATGCCAGCTTATTCTTTAAAAAACGGCCTTTTTTCCCCAAAATACCAGCCTTTTCCCTCTCTAGCATCTGTTTCCTCACCAATACCTGGCATTTTCTCCCAGAAACACCAGCTTTCTCACAGATACATCACCTTCCCCCCCCCACATCAGACCTCTTCTCCCAGAAATACCAGGACTCTGCTGAATATTTCCCATTTCCTCCGGAACATACAGCATTACACTCCGCAAGAGGACAGTTTCTTTCAGAAATGTGGCATTTTATCACAGATACACCATTTTTATGCCCAGTAGAGCTCCTTTTCTCCCAGAAATAGCACTGCTCTTAGGAAGAGCTCCCATTTTCTAACCAAAATGCTGCTTTACACTCCTCAAGATCACACTTACCCCCATCAAGATGGCAGTGTCACAGAAATACCAGCTTCTGCCCCCAAAATGGGACTTTGGCTCTCCAAAACAAGACATTTTCTCCCAGAAATACCAGGACTCTTAGAAATACCTCACGTTTCATCTCAAGAATACTGCTTTCCACTCCTCAAGATCACACTGACTCCCATCACAATGGCCTTTTCTCCCACATTCACCAGCTTTCTCCCAAATACACGACATTTTCTCCCACATACACCCGTTTTCTCCCAAAGATGGGACATATTCTCCCAGAAATGCCAGCTTATTCTTTAAAAAACGGCCTTTTTTCCCCAAAATACCAGCCTTTTCCCTCTCTAGCATCTGTTTCCTCACCAATACCTGGCATTTTCTCCCAGAAACACCAGCTTTCTCACAGATGCATCACCTTCCCCCCCCCACATCAGACCTCTTCTCCCAGAAATACCAGGACTCTGCTGAATATTTCCCATTTCCTCCGGAACATACAGCATTACACTCCGCAAGAGGACAGTTTCTTTCAGAAATGTGGCATTTTATCACAGATACACCATTTTTATGCCCAGTAGAGCTCCTTTTCTCCCAGAAATAGCACTGCTCTTAGGAAGAGCTCCCATTTTCTAACCAAAATGCTGCTTTACACTCCTCAAGATCACACTTACCCCCATCAAGATGGCAGTGTCACAGAAATACCAGCTTCTGCCCCCAAAATGGGACTTTGGCTCTCCAAAACAAGACATTTTCTCCCAGAAATACCAGGACTCTTAGAAATACCTCACGTTTCATCTCAAGAATACTGCTTTCCACTCCTCAAGATCACACTGACTCCCATCACAATGGCCTTTTCTCCCACATACACCAGCTTTCTCCCAAATACACGACATTTTCTCCCACATACACCCGTTTTCTCCCAAAGATGGGACATATTCTCCCAGAAATGCCAGCTTATTCTTTAAAAAACGGCCTTTTTTCCCCAAAATACCAGCCTTTTCCCTCTCTAGCATCTGTTTCCTCACCAATACCTGGCATTTTCTCCCAGAAACACCAGCTTTCTCACAGATGCATCACCTTCCCCCCCCCACATCAGACCTCTTCTCCCAGAAATACCAGGACTCTGCTGAATATTTCCCATTTCCTCCGGAACATACAGCATTACACTCCGCAAGAGGACAGTTTCTTTCAGAAATGTGGCATTTTATCACAGATACACCATTTTTATGCCCAGTAGAGCTCCTTTTCTCCCAGAAATAGCACTGCTCTTAGGAAGAGCTCCCATTTTCTAACCAAAATGCTGCTTTACACTCCTCAAGATCACACTTACCCCCATCAAGATGGCAGTGTCACAGAAATACCAGCTTCTGCCCCCAAAATGGGACTTTGGCTCTCCAAAACAAGACATTTTCTCCCAGAAATACCAGGACTCTTAGAAATACCTCACGTTTCATCTCAAGAATACTGCTTTCCACTCCTCAAGATCACACTGACTCCCATCACAATGGCCTTTTCTCCCACATACACCAGCTTTCTCCCAAATACACGACATTTTCTCCCACATACACCCGTTTTCTCCCAAAGATGGGACATATTCTCCCAGAAATGCCAGCTTATTCTTTAAAAAACGGCCTTTTTTCCCCAAAATACCAGCCTTTTCCCTCTCTAGCATCTGTTTCCTCACCAATACCTGGCATTTTCTCCCAGAAACACCAGCTTTCTCACAGATGCATCACCTTCCCCCCCCCCACATCAGACCTCTTCTCCCAGAAATACCAGGACTCTGCTGAATATTTCCCATTTCCTCCGGAACATACAGCATTACACTCCGCAAGAGGACAGTTTCTTTCAGAAATGTGGCATTTTATCACAGATACACCATTTTTATGCCCAGTAGAGCTCCTTTTCTCCCAGAAATAGCACTGCTCTTAGGAAGAGCTCCCATTTTCTAACCAAAATGCTGCTTTACACTCCTCAAGATCACACTTACCCCCATCAAGATGGCAGTGTCACAGAAATACCAGCTTCTGCCCCCAAAATGGGACTTTGGCTCTCCAAAACAAGACATTTTCTCCCAGAAATACCAGGACTCTTAGAAATACCTCACGTTTCATCTCAAGAATACTGCTTTCCACTCCTCAAGATCACACTGACTCCCATCACAATGGCCTTTTCTCCCACATACACCAGCTTTCTCCCAAATACACGACATTTTCTCCCACATACACCCGTTTTCTCCCAAAGATGGGACATATTCTCCCAGAAATGCCAGCTTATTCTTTAAAAAACGGCCTTTTTTCCCCAAAATACCAGCCTTTTCCCTCTCTAGCATCTGTTTCCTCACCAATACCTGGCATTTTCTCCCAGAAACACCAGCTTTCTCACAGATACATCACCTTCCCCCCCCCACATCAGACCTCTTCTCCCAGAAATACCAGGACTCTGCTGAATATTTCCCATTTCCTCCGGAACATACAGCATTACACTCCGCAAGAGGACAGTTTCTTTCAGAAATGTGGCATTTTATCACAGATACACCATTTTTATGCCCAGTAGAGCTCCTTTTCTCCCAGAAATAGCACTGCTCTTAGGAAGAGCTCCCATTTTCTAACCAAAATGCTGCTTTACACTCCTCAAGATCACACTTACCCCCATCAAGATGGCAGTGTCAGAGAAATACCAGCTTCTGCCCCCAAAATGGGACTTTGGCTCTCCAAAACAAGACATTTTCTCCCAGAAATACCAGGACTCTTAGAAATACCTCACGTTTCATCTCAAGAATACTGCTTTCCACTCCTCAAGATCACACTGACTCCCATCACAATGGCCTTTTCTCCCACATACACCAGCTTTCTCCCAAATACACGACATTTTCTCCCACATACACCCGTTTTCTCCCAAAGATGGGACATATTCTCCCAGAAATGCCAGCTTATTCTTTAACAAACGGCCTTTTTTCCCCAAAATACCAGCCTTTTCCCTCTCTAGCATCTGTTTCCTCACCAATACCTGGCATTTTCTCCCAGAAACACCAGCTTTCTCACAGATGCATCACCTTCCCCCCCCCACATCAGACCTCTTCTCCCAGAAATACCAGGACTCTGCTGAATATTTCCCATTTCCTCCGGAACATACAGCATTACACTCCGCAAGAGGACAGTTTCTTTCAGAAATGTGGCATTTTATCACAGATACACCATTTTTATGCCCAGTAGAGCTCCTTTTCTCCCAGAAATAGCACTGCTCTTAGGAAGAGCTCCCATTTTCTAACCAAAATGCTGCTTTACACTCCTCAAGATCACACTTACCCCCATCAAGATGGCAGTGTCACAGAAATACCAGCTTCTGCCCCCAAAATGGGACTTTGGCTCTCCAAAACAAGACATTTTCTCCCAGAAATACCAGGACTCTTAGAAATACCTCACGTTTCATCTCAAGAATACTGCTTTCCACTCCTCAAGATCACACTGACTCCCATCACAATGGCCTTTTCTCCCACATACACCAGCTTTCTCCCAAATACACGACATTTTCTCCCACATACACCCGTTTTCTCCCAAAGATGGGACATATTCTCCCAGAAATGCCAGCTTATTCTTTAAAAAACGGCCTTTTTTCCCCAAAATACCAGCCTTTTCCCTCTCTAGCATCTGTTTCCTCACCAATACCTGGCATTTTCTCCCAGAAACACCAGCTTTCTCACAGATGCATCACCTTCCCCCCCCCACATCAGACCTCTTCTCCCAGAAATACCAGGACTCTGCTGAATATTTCCCATTTCCTCCGGAACATACAGCATTACACTCCGCAAGAGGACAGTTTCTTTCAGAAATGTGGCATTTTATCACAGATACACCATTTTTATGCCCAGTAGAGCTCCTTTTCTCCCAGAAATAGCACTGCTCTTAGGAAGAGCTCCCATTTTCTAACCAAAATGCTGCTTTACACTCCTCAAGATCACACTTACCCCCATCAAGATGGCAGTGTCACAGAAATACCAGCTTCTGCCCCCAAAATGGGACTTTGGCTCTCCAAAACAAGACATTTTCTCCCAGAAATACCAGGACTCTTAGAAATACCTCACGTTTCATCTCAAGAATACTGCTTTCCACTCCTCAAGATCACACTGACTCCCATCACAATGGCCTTTTCTCCCACATACACCAGCTTTCTCCCAAATACACGACATTTTCTCCCACATACACCCGTTTTCTCCCAAAGATGGGACATATTCTCCCAGAAATGCCAGCTTATTCTTTAACAAACGGCCTTTTTTCCCCAAAATACCAGCCTTTTCCCTCTCTAGCATCTGTTTCCTCACCAATACCTGGCATTTTCTCCCAGAAACACCAGCTTTCTCACAGATGCATCACCTTCCCCCCCCCACATCAGACCTCTTCTCCCAGAAATACCAGGACTCTGCTGAATATTTCCCATTTCCTCCGGAACATACAGCATTACACTCCGCAAGAGGACAGTTTCTTTCAGAAATGTGGCATTTTATCACAGATACACCATTTTTATGCCCAGTAGAGCTCCTTTTCTCCCAGAAATAGCACTGCTCTTAGGAAGAGCTCCCATTTTCTAACCAAAATGCTGCTTTACACTCCTCAAGATCACACTTACCCCCATCAAGATGGCAGTGTCACAGAAATACCAGCTTCTGCCCCCAAAATGGGACTTTGGCTCTCCAAAACAAGACATTTTCTCCCAGAAATACCAGGACTCTTAGAAATACCTCACGTTTCATCTCAAGAATACTGCTTTCCACTCCTCAAGATCACACTGACTCCCATCACAATGGCCTTTTCTCCCACATACACCAGCTTTCTCCCAAATACACGACATTTTCTCCCACATACACCCGTTTTCTCCCAAAGATGGGACATATTCTCCCAGAAATGCCAGCTTATTCTTTAACAAACGGCCTTTTTTCCCCAAAATACCAGCCTTTTCCCTCTCTAGCATCTGTTTCCTCACCAATACCTGGCATTTTCTCCCAGAAACACCAGCTTTCTCACAGATGCATCACCTTCCCCCCCCCACATCAGACCTCTTCTCCCAGAAATACCAGGACTCTGCTGAATATTTCCCATTTCCTCCGGAACATACAGCATTACACTCCGCAAGAGGACAGTTTCTTTCAGAAATGTGGCATTTTATCACAGATACACCATTTTTATGCCCAGTAGAGCTCCTTTTCTCCCAGAAATAGCACTGCTCTTAGGAAGAGCTCCCATTTTCTAACCAAAATGCTGCTTTACACTCCTCAAGATCACACTTACCCCCATCAAGATGGCAGTGTCACAGAAATACCAGCTTCTGCCCCCAAAATGGGACTTTGGCTCTCCAAAACAAGACATTTTCTCCCAGAAATACCAGGACTCTTAGAAATACCTCACGTTTCATCTCAAGAATACTGCTTTCCACTCCTCAAGATCACACTGACTCCCATCACAATGGCCTTTTCTCCCACATACACCAGCTTTCTCCCAAATACACGACATTTTCTCCCACATACACCCGTTTTCTCCCAAAGATGGGACATATTCTCCCAGAAATGCCAGCTTATTCTTTAACAAACGGCCTTTTTTCCCCAAAATACCAGCCTTTTCCCTCTCTAGCATCTGTTTCCTCACCAATACCTGGCATTTTCTCCCAGAAACACCAGCTTTCTCACAGATGCATCACCTTCCCCCCCCCACATCAGACCTCTTCTCCCAGAAATACCAGGACTCTGCTGAATATTTCCCATTTCCTCCGGAACATACAGCATTACACTCCGCAAGAGGACAGTTTCTTTCAGAAATGTGGCATTTTATCACAGATACACCATTTTTATGCCCAGTAGAGCTCCTTTTCTCCCAGAAATAGCACTGCTCTTAGGAAGAGCTCCCATTTTCTAACCAAAATGCTGCTTTACACTCCTCAAGATCACACTTACCCCCATCAAGATGGCAGTGTCACAGAAATACCAGCTTCTGCCCCCAAAATGGGACTTTGGCTCTCCAAAACAAGACATTTTCTCCCAGAAATACCAGGACTCTTAGAAATACCTCACGTTTCATCTCAAGAATACTGCTTTCCACTCCTCAAGATCACACTGACTCCCATCACAATGGCCTTTTCTCCCACATACACCAGCTTTCTCCCAAATACACGACATTTTCTCCCACATACACCCGTTTTCTCCCAAAGATGGGACATATTCTCCCAGAAATGCCAGCTTATTCTTTAACAAACGGCCTTTTTTCCCCAAAATACCAGCCTTTTCCCTCTCTAGCATCTGTTTCCTCACCAATACCTGGCATTTTCTCCCAGAAACACCAGCTTTCTCACAGATGCATCACCTTCCCCCCCCACATCAGACCTCTTCTCCCAGAAATACCAGGACTCTGCTGAATATTTCCCATTTCCTCCGGAACATACAGCATTACACTCCGCAAGAGGACAGTTTCTTTCAGAAATGTGGCATTTTATCACAGATACACCATTTTTATGCCCAGTAGAGCTCCTTCTCTCCCAGAAATAGCACTGCTCTTAGGAAGAGCTCCCATTTTCTAACCAAAATGCTGCTTTACACTCCTCAAGATCACACTTACCCCCATCAAGATGGCAGTGTCACAGAAATACCAGCTTCTGCCCCCAAAATGGGACTTTGGCTCTCCAAAACAAGACATTTTCTCCCAGAAATACCAGGACTCTTAGAAATACCTCACGTTTCATCTCAAGAATACTGCTTTCCACTCCTCAAGATCACACTGACTCCCATCACAATGGCCTTTTCTCCCACATACACCAGCTTTCTCCCAAATACACGACATTTTCTCCCACATACACCCGTTTTCTCCCAAAGATGGGACATATTCTCCCAGAAATGCCAGCTTATTCTTTAACAAACGGCCTTTTTTCCCCAAAATACCAGCCTTTTCCCTCTCTAGCATCTGTTTCCTCACCAATACCTGGCATTTTCTCCCAGAAACACCAGCTTTCTCACAGATGCATCACCTTCCCCCCCCCACATCAGACCTCTTCTCCCAGAAATACCAGGACTCTGCTGAATATTTCCCATTTCCTCCGGAACATACAGCATTACACTCCGCAAGAGGACAGTTTCTTTCAGAAATGTGGCATTTTATCACAGATACACCATTTTTATGCCCAGTAGAGCTCCTTCTCTCCCAGAAATAGCACTGCTCTTAGGAAGAGCTCCCATTTTCTAACCAAAATGCTGCTTTACACTCCTCAAGATCACACTTACCCCCATCAAGATGGCAGTGTCACAGAAATACCAGCTTCTGCCCCCAAAATGGGACTTTGGCTCTCCAAAACAAGACATTTTCTCCCAGAAATACCAGGACTCTTAGAAATACCTCACGTTTCATCTCAAGAATACTGCTTTCCACTCCTCAAGATCACACTGACTCCCATCACAATGGCCTTTTCTCCCACATACACCAGCTTTCTCCCAAATACACGACATTTTCTCCCACATACACCCGTTTTCTCCCAAAGATGGGACATATTCTCCCAGAAATGCCAGCTTATTCTTTAACAAACGGCCTTTTTTCCCCAAAATACCAGCCTTTTCCCTCTCTAGCATCTGTTTCCTCACCAATACCTGGCATTTTCTCCCAGAAACACCAGCTTTCTCACAGATGCATCACATTCCCGCCCCCACATCAGACCTCTTCTCCCAGAAATACCAGGACTCTGCTGAATATTTCCCATTTCCTCCGGAACATACAGCATTACACTCCGCAAGAGGACAGTTTCTTTCAGAAATGTGGCATTTTATCACAGATACACCATTTTTATGCCCAGTAGAGCTCCTTTTCTCCCAGAAATAGCACTGCTCTTAGGAAGAGCTCCCATTTTCTAACCAAAATGCTGCTTTACACTCCTCAAGATCACACTTACCCCCATCAAGATGGCAGTGTCACAGAAATACCAGCTTCTGCCCCCAAAATGGGACTTTGGCTCTCCAAAACAAGACATTTTCTCCCAGAAATACCAGGACTCTTAGAAATACCTCACGTTTCATCTCAAGAATACTGCTTTCCACTCCTCAAGATCACACTGACTCCCATCACAATGGCCTTTTCTCCCACATACACCAGCTTTCTCCCAAATACACGACATTTTCTCCCACATACACCCGTTTTCTCCCAAAGATGGGACATATTCTCCCAGAAATGCCAGCTTATTCTTTAACAAACGGCCTTTTTTCCCCAAAATACCAGCCTTTTCCCTCTCTAGCATCTGTTTCCTCACCAATACCTGGCATTTTCTCCCAGAAACACCAGCTTTCTCACAGATGCATCACCTTCCCCCCCCCACATCAGACCTCTTCTCCCAGAAATACCAGGACTCTGCTGAATATTTCCCATTTCCTCCGGAACATACAGCATTACACTCCGCAAGAGGACAGTTTCTTTCAGAAATGTGGCATTTTATCACAGATACACCATTTTTATGCCCAGTAGAGCTCCTTTTCTCCCAGAAATAGCACTGCTCTTAGGAAGAGCTCCCATTTTCTAACCAAAATGCTGCTTTACACTCCTCAAGATCACACTTACCCCCATCAAGATGGCAGTGTCACAGAAATACCAGCTTCTGCCCCCAAAATGGGACTTTGGCTCTCCAAAACAAGACATTTTCTCCCAGAAATACCAGGACTCTTAGAAATACCTCACGTTTCATCTCAAGAATACTGCTTTCCACTCCTCAAGATCACACTGACTCCCATCACAATGGCCTTTTCTCCCACATACACCAGCTTTCTCCCAAATACACGACATTTTCTCCCACATACACCCGTTTTCTCCCAAAGATGGGACATATTCTCCCAGAAATGCCAGCTTATTCTTTAACAAACGGCCTTTTTTCCCCAAAATACCAGCCTTTTCCCTCTCTAGCATCTGTTTCCTCACCAATACCTGGCATTTTCTCCCAGAAACACCAGCTTTCTCACAGATACATCACCTTCCCCCCCCCACATCAGACCTCTTCTCCCAGAAATACCAGGACTCTGCTGAATATTTCCCATTTCCTCCGGAACATACAGCATTACACTCCGCAAGAGGACAGTTTCTTTCAGAAATGTGGCATTTTATCACAGATACACCATTTTTATGCCCAGTAGAGCTCCTTTTCTCCCAGAAATAGCACTGCTCTTAGGAAGAGCTCCCATTTTCTAACCAAAATGCTGCTTTACACTCCTCAAGATCACACTTACCCCCATCAAGATGGCAGTGTCACAGAAATACCAGCTTCTGCCCCCAAAATGGGACTTTGGCTCTCCAAAACAAGACATTTTCTCCCAGAAATACCAGGACTCTTAGAAATACCTCACGTTTCATCTCAAGAATACTGCTTTCCACTCCTCAAGATCACACTGACTCCCATCACAATGGCCTTTTCTCCCACATACACCAGCTTTCTCCCAAATACACGACATTTTCTCCCACATACACCCGTTTTCTCCCAAAGATGGGACATATTCTCCCAGAAATGCCAGCTTATTCTTTAAAAAACGGCCTTTTTTCCCCAAAATACCAGCCTTTTCCCTCTCTAGCATCTGTTTCCTCACCAATACCTGGCATTTTCTCCCAGAAACACCAGCTTTCTCACAGATGCATCACCTTCCCCCCCACATCAGACCTCTTCTCCCAGAAATACCAGGACTCTGCTGAATATTTCCCATTTCCTCCGGAACATACAGCATTACACTCCGCAAGAGGACAGTTTCTTTCAGAAATGTGGCATTTTATCACAGATACACCATTTTTATGCCCAGTAGAGCTCCTTTTCTCCCAGAAATAGCACTGCTCTTAGGAAGAGCTCCCATTTTCTAACCAAAATGCTGCTTTACACTCCTCAAGATCACACTTACCCCCATCAAGATGGCAGTGTCACAGAAATACCAGCTTCTGCCCCCAAAATGGGACTTTGGCTCTCCAAAACAAGACATTTTCTCCCAGAAATACCAGGACTCTTAGAAATACCTCACGTTTCATCTCAAGAATACTGCTTTCCACTCCTCAAGATCACACTGACTCCCATCACAATGGCCTTTTCTCCCACATACACCAGCTTTCTCCCAAATACACGACATTTTCTCCCACATACACCCGTTTTCTCCCAAAGATGGGACATATTCTCCCAGAAATGCCAGCTTATTCTTTAACAAACGGCCTTTTTTCCCCAAAATACCAGCCTTTTCCCTCTCTAGCATCTGTTTCCTCACCAATACCTGGCATTTTCTCCCAGAAACACCAGCTTTCTCACAGATACATCACCTTCCCCCCCACATCAGACCTCTTCTCCCAGAAATACCAGGACTCTGCTGAATATTTCCCATTTCCTCCGGAACATACAGCATTACACTCCGCAAGAGGACAGTTTCTTTCAGAAATGTGGCATTTTATCACAGATACACCATTTTTATGCCCAGTAGAGCTCCTTTTCTCCCAGAAATAGCACTGCTCTTAGGAAGAGCTCCCATTTTCTAACCAAAATGCTGCTTTACACTCCTCAAGATCACACTTACCCCCATCAAGATGGCAGTGTCACAGAAATACCAGCTTCTGCCCCCAAAATGGGACTTTGGCTCTCCAAAACAAGACATTTTCTCCCAGAAATACCAGGACTCTTAGAAATACCTCACGTTTCATCTCAAGAATACTGCTTTCCACTCCTCAAGATCACACTGACTCCCATCACAATGGCCTTTTCTCCCACATACACCAGCTTTCTCCCAAATACACGACATTTTCTCCCACATACACCCGTTTTCTCCCAAAGATGGGACATATTCTCCCAGAAATGCCAGCTTATTCTTTAAAAAACGGCCTTTTTTCCCCAAAATACCAGCCTTTTCCCTCTCTAGCATCTGTTTCCTCACCAATACCTGGCATTTTCTCCCAGAAACACCAGCTTTCTCACAGATGCATCACCTTCCCCCCCACATCAGACCTCTTCTCCCAGAAATACCAGGACTCTGCTGAATATTTCCCATTTCCTCCGGAACATACAGCATTACACTCCGCAAGAGGACAGTTTCTTTCAGAAATGTGGCATTTTATCACAGATACACCATTTTTATGCCCAGTAGAGCTCCTTCTCTCCCAGAAATAGCACTGCTCTTAGGAAGAGCTCCCATTTTCTAACCAAAATGCTGCTTTACACTCCTCAAGATCACACTTACCCCCATCAAGATGGCAGTGTCACAGAAATACCAGCTTCTGCCCCCAAAATGGGACTTTGGCTCTCCAAAACAAGACATTTTCTCCCAGAAATACCAGGACTCTTAGAAATACCTCACGTTTCATCTCAAGAATACTGCTTTCCACTCCTCAAGATCACACTGACTCCCATCACAATGGCCTTTTCTCCCACATACACCAGCTTTCTCCCAAATACACGACATTTTCTCCCACATACACCCGTTTTCTCCCAAAGATGGGACATATTCTCCCAGAAATGCCAGCTTATTCTTTAACAAACGGCCTTTTTTCCCCAAAATACCAGCCTTTTCCCTCTCTAGCATCTGTTTCCTCACCAATACCTGGCATTTTCTCCCAGAAACACCAGCTTTCTCACAGATGCATCACCTTCCCCCCCACATCAGACCTCTTCTCCCAGAAATACCAGGACTCTGCTGAATATTTCCCATTTCCTCCGGAACATACAGCATTACACTCCGCAAGAGGACAGTTTCTTTCAGAAATGTGGCATTTTATCACAGATACACCATTTTTATGCCCAGTAGAGCTCCTTCTCTCACAGAAATAGCACTGCTCTTAGGAAGAGCTCCCATTTTCTAACCAAAATGCTGCTTTACACTCCTCAAGATCACACTTACCCCCATCAAGATGGCAGTGTCACAGAAATACCAGCTTCTGCCCCCAAAATGGGACTTTGGCTCTCCAAAACAAGACATTTTCTCCCAGAAATACCAGGACTCTTAGAAATACCTCACGTTTCATCTCAAGAATACTGCTTTCCACTCCTCAAGATCACACTGACTCCCATCACAATGGCCTTTTCTCCCACATACACCAGCTTTCTCCCAAATACACGACATTTTCTCCCACATACACCCGTTTTCTCCCAAAGATGGGACATATTCTCCCAGAAATGCCAGCTTATTCTTTAACAAACGGCCTTTTTTCCCCAAAATACCAGCCTTTTCCCTCTCTAGCATCTGTTTCCTCACCAATACCTGGCATTTTCTCCCAGAAACACCAGCTTTCTCACAGATGCATCACCTTCCCCCCCCCACATCAGACCTCTTCTCCCAGAAATACCAGGACTCTGCTGAATATTTCCCATTTCCTCCGGAACATACAGCATTACACTCCGCAAGAGGACAGTTTCTTTCAGAAATGTGGCATTTTATCACAGATACACCATTTTTATGCCCAGTAGAGCTCCTTTTCTCCCAGAAATAGCACTGCTCTTAGGAAGAGCTCCCATTTTCTAACCAAAATGCTGCTTTACACTCCTCAAGATCACACTTACCCCCATCAAGATGGCAGTGTCACAGAAATACCAGCTTCTGCCCCCAAAATGGGACTTTGGCTCTCCAAAACAAGACATTTTCTCCCAGAAATACCAGGACTCTTAGAAATACCTCACGTTTCATCTCAAGAATACTGCTTTCCACTCCTCAAGATCACACTGACTCCCATCACAATGGCCTTTTCTCCCACATACACCAGCTTTCTCCCAAATACACGACATTTTCTCCCACATACACCCGTTTTCTCCCAAAGATGGGACATATTCTCCCAGAAATGCCAGCTTATTCTTTAACAAACGGCCTTTTTTCCCCAAAATACCAGCCTTTTCCCTCTCTAGCATCTGTTTCCTCACCAATACCTGGCATTTTCTCCCAGAAACACCAGCTTTCTCACAGATGCATCACCTTCCCCCCCACATCAGACCTCTTCTCCCAGAAATACCAGGACTCTGCTGAATATTTCCCATTTCCTCCGGAACATACAGCATTACACTCCGCAAGAGGACAGTTTCTTTCAGAAATGTGGCATTTTATCACAGATACACCATTTTTATGCCCAGTAGAGCTCCTTTTCTCCCAGAAATAGCACTGCTCTTAGGAAGAGCTCCCATTTTCTAACCAAAATGCTGCTTTACACTCCTCAAGATCACACTTACCCCCATCAAGATGGCAGTGTCACAGAAATACCAGCTTCTGCCCCCAAAATGGGACTTTGGCTCTCCAAAACAAGACATTTTCTCCCAGAAATACCAGGACTCTTAGAAATACCTCACGTTTCATCTCAAGAATACTGCTTTCCACTCCTCAAGATCACACTGACTCCCATCACAATGGCCTTTTCTCCCACATACACCAGCTTTCTCCCAAATACACGACATTTTCTCCCACATACACCCGTTTTCTCCCAAAGATGGGACATATTCTCCCAGAAATGCCAGCTTATTCTTTAACAAACGGCCTTTTTTCCCCAAAATACCAGCCTTTTCCCTCTCTAGCATCTGTTTCCTCACCAATACCTGGCATTTTCTCCCAGAAACACCAGCTTTCTCACAGATACATCACCTTCCCCCCCCCACATCAGACCTCTTCTCCCAGAAATACCAGGACTCTGCTGAATATTTCCCATTTCCTCCGGAACATACAGCATTACACTCCGCAAGAGGACAGTTTCTTTCAGAAATGTGGCATTTTATCACAGATACACCATTTTTATGCCCAGTAGAGCTCCTTTTCTCCCAGAAATAGCACTGCTCTTAGGAAGAGCTCCCATTTTCTAACCAAAATGCTGCTTTACACTCCTCAAGATCACACTTACCCCCATCAAGATGGCAGTGTCACAGAAATACCAGCTTCTGCCCCCAAAATGGGACTTTGGCTCTCCAAAACAAGACATTTTCTCCCAGAAATACCAGGACTCTTAGAAATACCTCACGTTTCATCTCAAGAATACTGCTTTCCACTCCTCAAGATCACACTGACTCCCATCACAATGGCCTTTTCTCCCACATACACCAGCTTTCTCCCAAATACACGACATTTTCTCCCACATACACCCGTTTTCTCCCAAAGATGGGACATATTCTCCCAGAAATGCCAGCTTATTCTTTAAAAAACGGCCTTTTTTCCCCAAAATACCAGCCTTTTCCCTCTCTAGCATCTGTTTCCTCACCAATACCTGGCATTTTCTCCCAGAAACACCAGCTTTCTCACAGATGCATCACCTTCCCCCCCACATCAGACCTCTTCTCCCAGAAATACCAGGACTCTGCTGAATATTTCCCATTTCCTCCGGAACATACAGCATTACACTCCGCAAGAGGACAGTTTCTTTCAGAAATGTGGCATTTTATCACAGATACACCATTTTTATGCCCAGTAGAGCTCCTTCTCTCCCAGAAATAGCACTGCTCTTAGGAAGAGCTCCCATTTTCTAACCAAAATGCTGCTTTACACTCCTCAAGATCACACTTACCCCCATCAAGATGGCAGTGTCACAGAAATACCAGCTTCTGCCCCCAAAATGGGACTTTGGCTCTCCAAAACAAGACATTTTCTCCCAGAAATACCAGGACTCTTAGAAATACCTCACGTTTCATCTCAAGAATACTGCTTTCCACTCCTCAAGATCACACTGACTCCCATCACAATGGCCTTTTCTCCCACATACACCAGCTTTCTCCCAAATACACGACATTTTCTCCCACATACACCCGTTTTCTCCCAAAGATGGGACATATTCTCCCAGAAATGCCAGCTTATTCTTTAACAAACGGCCTTTTTTCCCCAAAATACCAGCCTTTTCCCTCTCTAGCATCTGTTTCCTCACCAATACCTGGCATTTTCTCCCAGAAACACCAGCTTTCTCACAGATGCATCACCTTCCCCCCCACATCAGACCTCTTCTCCCAGAAATACCAGGACTCTGCTGAATATTTCCCATTTCCTCCGGAACATACAGCATTACACTCCGCAAGAGGACAGTTTCTTTCAGAAATGTGGCATTTTATCACAGATACACCATTTTTATGCCCAGTAGAGCTCCTTCTCTCCCAGAAATAGCACTGCTCTTAGGAAGAGCTCCCATTTTCTAACCAAAATGCTGCTTTACACTCCTCAAGATCACACTTACCCCCATCAAGATGGCAGTGTCACAGAAATACCAGCTTCTGCCCCCAAAATGGGACTTTGGCTCTCCAAAACAAGACATTTTCTCCCAGAAATACCAGGACTCTTAGAAATACCTCACGTTTCATCTCAAGAATACTGCTTTCCACTCCTCAAGATCACACTGACTCCCATCACAATGGCCTTTTCTCCCACATACACCAGCTTTCTCCCAAATACACGACATTTTCTCCCACATACACCCGTTTTCTCCCAAAGATGGGACATATTCTCCCAGAAATGCCAGCTTATTCTTTAAAAAACGGCCTTTTTTCCCCAAAATACCAGCCTTTTCCCTCTCTAGCATCTGTTTCCTCACCAATACCTGGCATTTTCTCCCAGAAACACCAGCTTTCTCACAGATGCATCACCTTCCCCCCCACATCAGACCTCTTCTCCCAGAAATACCAGGACTCTGCTGAATATTTCCCATTTCCTCCGGAACATACAGCATTACACTCCGCAAGAGGACAGTTTCTTTCAGAAATGTGGCATTTTATCACAGATACACCATTTTTATGCCCAGTAGAGCTCCTTTTCTCCCAGAAATAGCACTGCTCTTAGGAAGAGCTCCCATTTTCTAACCAAAATGCTGCTTTACACTCCTCAAGATCACACTTACCCCCATCAAGATGGCAGTGTCACAGAAATACCAGCTTCTGCCCCCAAAATGGGACTTTGGCTCTCCAAAACAAGACATTTTCTCCCAGAAATACCAGGACTCTTAGAAATACCTCACGTTTCATCTCAAGAATACTGCTTTCCACTCCTCAAGATCACACTGACTCCCATCACAATGGCCTTTTCTCCCACATACACCAGCTTTCTCCCAAATACACGACATTTTCTCCCACATACACCCGTTTTCTCCCAAAGATGGGACATATTCTCCCAGAAATGCCAGCTTATTCTTTAAAAAACGGCCTTTTTTTCCCAAAATACCAGCTTTCTCACAAACACCTGTCATTTTCCAACCAAGTCTGCTACTATCTCCTAGAAACAGCCGGTTTCCGAGAAATACCTGACGTTTGCTCTCCCAAATACTACTTGACACTCCTCCAGAGGACATTGTCTCCCCTATTTACCACGTTGTCTCCCCAAGAGACCACTTGGCACACCAAAAAGACCACCGTTGCTCTCCAGTACAAGATCTTCTTTCCCACCAGTTCCCACTTTTCTCCCCCAGCTATGTCATTTCCTCCCAGAAATGCCACTTTTCCCTTGGAAATTTCACCTTCTCTTCCAAAAAGAGGAGATTTGCTCCCAGAAATACCCCTTCTCTTACAACTGCCACACGCTTTCTCCCCAAAAAGCCTCCATGACAATGCCAAATGGGACACTTGCAGCCAAGAAGAGGACACCTTCTCTCAGAAAGACCACTTTTCTCCCCAAGAGAGGAGATTTTCTCCCAATTGGATGACATTTGCTGTAAGAAAGACCTGTTTTCTTCCCTCAAGAGGACATTGTCTTTCCCACTGAGGACATTTTCTCCCAGAAGTGCCGCTACTCTGTGAAACACCTCCATTTCCTCCCAAATCTACTCCATGACACGCCTCAGGATGACACTTACTCCCCGATTTGGGGCATTTTCTCCCAGAAATACCACTTCTCTCCCAAAGGGATGGCCTTTTCCCTCTCTAGCATCTGTTTCCTCACCAATACCTGGCATTTTCTCCCAGAAACACCAGCTTTCTCACAGATACATCACCTTCCCCCCCCCACATCAGACCTCTTCTCCCAGAAATACCAGGACTCTGCTGAATATTTCCCATTTCCTCCGGAACATACAGCATTACACTCCGCAAGAGGACAGTTTCTTTCAGAAATGTGGCATTTTATCACAGATACACCATTTTTATGCCCAGTAGAGCTCCTTTTCTCCCAGAAATAGCACTGCTCTTAGGAAGAGCTCCCATTTTCTAACCAAAATGCTGCTTTACACTCCTCAAGATCACACTTACCCCCATCAAGATGGCAGTGTCACAGAAATACCAGCTTCTGCCCCCAAAATGGGACTTTGGCTCTCCAAAACAAGACATTTTCTCCCAGAAATACCAGGACTCTTAGAAATACCTCACGTTTCATCTCAAGAATACTGCTTTCCACTCCTCAAGATCACACTGACTCCCATCACAATGGCCTTTTCTCCCACATACACCAGCTTTCTCCCAAATACACGACATTTTCTCCCACATACACCCGTTTTCTCCCAAAGATGGGACATATTCTCCCAGAAATGCCAGCTTATTCTTTAAAAAACGGCCTTTTTTCCCCAAAATACCAGCCTTTTCCCTCTCTAGCATCTGTTTCCTCACCAATACCTGGCATTTTCTCCCAGAAACACCAGCTTTCTCACAGATGCATCACCTTCCCCCCCACATCAGACCTCTTCTCCCAGAAATACCAGGACTCTGCTGAATATTTCCCATTTCCTCCGGAACATACAGCATTACACTCCGCAAGAGGACAGTTTCTTTCAGAAATGTGGCATTTTATCACAGATACACCATTTTTATGCCCAGTAGAGCTCCTTCTCTCCCAGAAATAGCACTGCTCTTAGGAAGAGCTCCCATTTTCTAACCAAAATGCTGCTTTACACTCCTCAAGATCACACTTACCCCCATCAAGATGGCAGTGTCACAGAAATACCAGCTTCTGCCCCCAAAATGGGACTTTGGCTCTCCAAAACAAGACATTTTCTCCCAGAAATACCAGGACTCTTAGAAATACCTCACGTTTCATCTCAAGAATACTGCTTTCCACTCCTCAAGATCACACTGACTCCCATCACAATGGCCTTTTCTCCCACATACACCAGCTTTCTCCCAAATACACGACATTTTCTCCCACATACACCCGTTTTCTCCCAAAGATGGGACATATTCTCCCAGAAATGCCAGCTTATTCTTTAACAAACGGCCTTTTTTCCCCAAAATACCAGCCTTTTCCCTCTCTAGCATCTGTTTCCTCACCAATACCTGGCATTTTCTCCCAGAAACACCAGCTTTCTCACAGATGCATCACCTTCCCCCCCCCACATCAGACCTCTTCTCCCAGAAATACCAGGACTCTGCTGAATATTTCCCATTTCCTCCGGAACATACAGCATTACACTCCGCAAGAGGACAGTTTCTTTCAGAAATGTGGCATTTTATCACAGATACACCATTTTTATGCCCAGTAGAGCTCCTTCTCTCCCAGAAATAGCACTGCTCTTAGGAAGAGCTCCCATTTTCTAACCAAAATGCTGCTTTACACTCCTCAAGATCACACTTACCCCCATCAAGATGGCAGTGTCACAGAAATACCAGCTTCTGCCCCCAAAATGGGACTTTGGCTCTCCAAAACAAGACATTTTCTCCCAGAAATACCAGGACTCTTAGAAATACCTCACGTTTCATCTCAAGAATACTGCTTTCCACTCCTCAAGATCACACTGACTCCCATCACAATGGCCTTTTCTCCCACATACACCAGCTTTCTCCCAAATACACGACATTTTCTCCCACATACACCCGTTTTCTCCCAAAGATGGGACATATTCTCCCAGAAATGCCAGCTTATTCTTTAAAAAACGGCCTTTTTTCCCCAAAATACCAGCCTTTTCCCTCTCTAGCATCTGTTTCCTCACCAATACCTGGCATTTTCTCCCAGAAACACCAGCTTTCTCACAGATGCATCACCTTCCCCCCCCCACATCAGACCTCTTCTCCCAGAAATACCAGGACTCTGCTGAATATTTCCCATTTCCTCCGGAACATACAGCATTACACTCCGCAAGAGGACAGTTTCTTTCAGAAATGTGGCATTTTATCACAGATACACCATTTTTATGCCCAGTAGAGCTCCTTTTCTCCCAGAAATAGCACTGCTCTTAGGAAGAGCTCCCATTTTCTAACCAAAATGCTGCTTTACACTCCTCAAGATCACACTTACCCCCATCAAGATGGCAGTGTCACAGAAATACCAGCTTCTGCCCCCAAAATGGGACTTTGGCTCTCCAAAACAAGACATTTTCTCCCAGAAATACCAGGACTCTTAGAAATACCTCACGTTTCATCTCAAGAATACTGCTTTCCACTCCTCAAGATCACACTGACTCCCATCACAATGGCCTTTTCTCCCACATACACCAGCTTTCTCCCAAATACACGACATTTTCTCCCACATACACCCGTTTTCTCCCAAAGATGGGACATATTCTCCCAGAAATGCCAGCTTATTCTTTAAAAAACGGCCTTTTTTTCCCAAAATACCAGCTTTCTCACAAACACCTGTCATTTTCCAACCAAGTCTGCTACTATCTCCTAGAAACAGCCGGTTTCCGAGAAATACCTGACGTTTGCTCTCCCAAATACTACTTGACACTCCTCCAGAGGACATTGTCTCCCCTATTTACCACGTTGTCTCCCCAAGAGACCACTTGGCACACCAAAAAGACCACCGTTGCTCTCCAGTACAAGATCTTCTTTCCCACCAGTTCCCACTTTTCTCCCCCAGCTATGTCATTTCCTCCCAGAAATGCCACTTTTCCCTTGGAAATTTCACCTTCTCTTCCAAAAAGAGGAGATTTGCTCCCAGAAATACCCCTTCTCTTACAACTGCCACACGCTTTCTCCCCAAAAAGCCTCCATGACAATGCCAAATGGGACACTTGCAGCCAAGAAGAGGACACCTTCTCTCAGAAAGACCACTTTTCTCCCCAAGAGAGGAGATTTTCTCCCAATTGGATGACATTTGCTGTAAGAAAGACCTGTTTTCTTCCCTCAAGAGGACATTGTCTTTCCCACTGAGGACATTTTCTCCCAGAAGTGCCGCTACTCTGTGAAACACCTCCATTTCCTCCCAAATCTACTCCATGACACGCCTCAGGATGACACTTACTCCCCGATTTGGGGCATTTTCTCCCAGAAATACCACTTCTCTCCCAAAGGGATGGCCTTTTCCCTCTCTAGCATCTGTTTCCTCACCAATACCTGGCATTTTCTCCCAGAAACACCAGCTTTCTCACAGATACATCACCTTCCCCCCCCCACATCAGACCTCTTCTCCCAGAAATACCAGGACTCTGCTGAATATTTCCCATTTCCTCCGGAACATACAGCATTACACTCCGCAAGAGGACAGTTTCTTTCAGAAATGTGGCATTTTATCACAGATACACCATTTTTTATGCCCAGTAGAGCTCCTTTTCTCCCAGAAATAGCACTGCTCTTAGGAAGAGCTCCCATTTTCTAACCAAAATGCTGCTTTACACTCCTCAAGATCACACTTACCCCCATCAAGATGGCAGTGTCACAGAAATACCAGCTTCTGCCCCCAAAATGGGACTTTGGCTCTCCAAAACAAGACATTTTCTCCCAGAAATACCAGGACTCTTAGAAATACCTCACGTTTCATCTCAAGAATACTGCTTTCCACTCCTCAAGATCACACTGACTCCCATCACAATGGCCTTTTCTCCCACATACACCAGCTTTCTCCCAAATACACGACATTTTCTCCCACATACACCCGTTTTCTCCCAAAGATGGGACATATTCTCCCAGAAATGCCAGCTTATTCTTTAAAAAACGGCCTTTTTTCCCCAAAATACCAGCCTTTTCCCTCTCTAGCATCTGTTTCCTCACCAATACCTGGCATTTTCTCCCAGAAACACCAGCTTTCTCACAGATGCATCACCTTCCCCCCCCCACATCAGACCTCTTCTCCCAGAAATACCAGGACTCTGCTGAATATTTCCCATTTCCTCCGGAACATACAGCATTACACTCCGCAAGAGGACAGTTTCTTTCAGAAATGTGGCATTTTATCACAGATACACCATTTTTATGCCCAGTAGAGCTCCTTTTCTCCCAGAAATAGCACTGCTCTTAGGAAGAGCTCCCATTTTCTAACCAAAATGCTGCTTTACACTCCTCAAGATCACACTTACCCCCATCAAGATGGCAGTGTCACAGAAATACCAGCTTCTGCCCCCAAAATGGGACTTTGGCTCTCCAAAACAAGACATTTTCTCCCAGAAATACCAGGACTCTTAGAAATACCTCACGTTTCATCTCAAGAATACTGCTTTCCACTCCTCAAGATCACACTGACTCCCATCACAATGGCCTTTTCTCCCACATACACCAGCTTTCTCCCAAATACACGACATTTTCTCCCACATACACCCGTTTTCTCCCAAAGATGGGACATATTCTCCCAGAAATGCCAGCTTATTCTTTAACAAACGGCCTTTTTTCCCCAAAATACCAGCCTTTTCCCTCTCTAGCATCTGTTTCCTCACCAATACCTGGCATTTTCTCCCAGAAACACCAGCTTTCTCACAGATACATCACCTTCCCCCCCACATCAGACCTCTTCTCCCAGAAATACCAGGACTCTGCTGAATATTTCCCATTTCCTCCGGAACATACAGCATTACACTCCGCAAGAGGACAGTTTCTTTCAGAAATGTGGCATTTTATCACAGATACACCATTTTTATGCCCAGTAGAGCTCCTTTTCTCCCAGAAATAGCACTGCTCTTAGGAAGAGCTCCCATTTTCTAACCAAAATGCTGCTTTACACTCCTCAAGATCACACTTACCCCCATCAAGATGGCAGTGTCACAGAAATACCAGCTTCTGCCCCCAAAATGGGACTTTGGCTCTCCAAAACAAGACATTTTCTCCCAGAAATACCAGGACTCTTAGAAATACCTCACGTTTCATCTCAAGAATACTGCTTTCCACTCCTCAAGATCACACTGACTCCCATCACAATGGCCTTTTCTCCCACATACACCAGCTTTCTCCCAAATACACGACATTTTCTCCCACATACACCCGTTTTCTCCCAAAGATGGGACATATTCTCCCAGAAATGCCAGCTTATTCTTTAACAAACGGCCTTTTTTCCCCAAAATACCAGCCTTTTCCCTCTCTAGCATCTGTTTCCTCACCAATACCTGGCATTTTCTCCCAGAAACACCAGCTTTCTCACAGATGCATCACCTTCCCCCCCCCACATCAGACCTCTTCTCCCAGAAATACCAGGACTCTGCTGAATATTTCCCATTTCCTCCGGAACATACAGCATTACACTCCGCAAGAGGACAGTTTCTTTCAGAAATGTGGCATTTTATCACAGATACACCATTTTTATGCCCAGTAGAGCTCCTTTTCTCCCAGAAATAGCACTGCTCTTAGGAAGAGCTCCCATTTTCTAACCAAAATGCTGCTTTACACTCCTCAAGATCACACTTACCCCCATCAAGATGGCAGTGTCACAGAAATACCAGCTTCTGCCCCCAAAATGGGACTTTGGCTCTCCAAAACAAGACATTTTCTCCCAGAAATACCAGGACTCTTAGAAATACCTCACGTTTCATCTCAAGAATACTGCTTTCCACTCCTCAAGATCACACTGACTCCCATCACAATGGCCTTTTCTCCCACATACACCAGCTTTCTCCCAAATACACGACATTTTCTCCCACATACACCCGTTTTCTCCCAAAGATGGGACATATTCTCCCAGAAATGCCAGCTTATTCTTTAAAAAACGGCCTTTTTTTCCCAAAATACCAGCTTTCTCACAAACACCTGTCATTTTCCAACCAAGTCTGCTACTATCTCCCAGAAACAGCCTGTTTCCGAGAAATACCTGACGTTTGCTCTCCCAAATACTACTTGACACTCCTCCAGAGGACATTGTCTCCCCTATTTACCACGTTGTCTCCCCAAGAGACCACTTGGCACACCAAAAAGACCACCGTTGCTCTCCAGTACAAGATCTTCTTTCCCACCAGTTCCCACTTTTCTCCCCCAGCTATGTCATTTCCTCCCAGAAATGCCACTTTTCCCTTGGAAATTTCACCTTCTCTTCCAAAAAGAGGAGATTTGCTCCCAGAAATACCCCTTCTCTTACAACTGCCACACGCTTTCTCCCCAAAAAGCCTCCATGACAATGCCAAATGGGACACTTGCAGCCAAGAAGAGGACACCTTCTCTCAGAAAGACCACTTTTCTCCCCAAGAGAGGAGATTTTCTCCCAATTGGATGACATTTGCTGTAAGAAAGACCTGTTTTCTTCCCTCAAGAGGACATTGTCTTTCCCACTGAGGACATTTTCTCCCAGAAGTGCCGCTATTCTGTGAAACACCTCCATTTCCTCCCAAATCTACTCCATGACACGCCTCAGGATGACACTTACTCCCCGATTTGGGGCATTTTCTCCCAGAAATACCACTTCTCTCCCAAAGGGATGGCCTTTTCCCTCTCTAGCATCTGTTTCCTCACCAATACCTGGCATTTTCTCCCAGAAACACCAGCTTTCTCACAGATACATCACCTTCCCCCCCCCACATCAGACCTCTTCTCCCAGAAATACCAGGACTCTGCTGAATATTTCCCATTTCCTCCGGAACATACAGCATTACACTCCGCAAGAGGACAGTTTCTTTCAGAAATGTGTCATTTTATCACAGATACACCATTTTTATGCCCAGTAGAGCTCCTTTTCTCCCAGAAATAGCACTGCTCTTAGGAAGAGCTCCCATTTTCTAACCAAAATGCTGCTTTACACTCCTCAAGATCACACTTACCCCCATCAAGATGGCAGTGTCACAGAAATACCAGCTTCTGCCCCCAAAATGGGACTTTGGCTCTCCAAAACAAGACATTTTCTCCCAGAAATACCAGGACTCTTAGAAATACCTCACGTTTCATCTCAAGAATACTGCTTTCCACTCCTCAAGATCACACTGACTCCCATCACAATGGCCTTTTCTCCCACATACACCAGCTTTCTCCCAAATACACGACATTTTCTCCCACATACACCCGTTTTCTCCCAAAGATGGGACATATTCTCCCAGAAATGCCAGCTTATTCTTTAAAAAACGGCCTTTTTTCCCTAAAATACCAGCCTTTTCCCTCTCTAGCATCTGTTTCCTCACCAATACCTGGCATTTTCTCCCAGAAACACCAGCTTTCTCACAGATGCATCACCTTCCCCCCCACATCAGACCTCTTCTCCCAGAAATACCAGGACTCTGCTGAATATTTCCCATTTCCTCCGGAACATACAGCATTACACTCCGCAAGAGGACAGTTTCTTTCAGAAATGTGGCATTTTATCACAGATACACCATTTTTATGCCCAGTAGAGCTCCTTTTCTCCCAGAAATAGCACTGCTCTTAGGAAGAGCTCCCATTTTCTAACCAAAATGCTGCTTTACACTCCTCAAGATCACACTTACCCCCATCAAGATGGCAGTGTCACAGAAATACCAGCTTCTGCCCCCAAAATGGGACTTTGGCTCTCCAAAACAAGACATTTTCTCCCAGAAATACCAGGACTCTTAGAAATACCTCACGTTTCATCTCAAGAATACTGCTTTCCACTCCTCAAGATCACACTGACTCCCATCACAATGGCCTTTTCTCCCACATACACCAGCTTTCTCCCAAATACACGACATTTTCTCCCACATACACCCGTTTTCTCCCAAAGATGGGACATATTCTCCCAGAAATGCCAGCTTATTCTTTAACAAACGGCCTTTTTTCCCCAAAATACCAGCCTTTTCCCTCTCTAGCATCTGTTTCCTCACCAATACCTGGCATTTTCTCCCAGAAACACCAGCTTTCTCACAGATGCATCACCTTCCCCCCCACATCAGACCTCTTCTCCCAGAAATACCAGGACTCTGCTGAATATTTCCCATTTCCTCCGGAACATACAGCATTACACTCCGCAAGAGGACAGTTTCTTTCAGAAATGTGGCATTTTATCACAGATACACCATTTTTATGCCCAGTAGAGCTCCTTTTCTCCCAGAAATAGCACTGCTCTTAGGAAGAGCTCCCATTTTCTAACCAAAATGCTGCTTTACACTCCTCAAGATCACACTTACCCCCATCAAGATGGCAGTGTCAGAGAAATACCAGCTTCTGCCCCCAAAATGGGACTTTGGCTCTCCAAAACAAGACATTTTCTCCCAGAAATACCAGGACTCTTAGAAATACCTCACGTTTCATCTCAAGAATACTGCTTTCCACTCCTCAAGATCACACTGACTCCCATCACAATGGCCTTTTCTCCCACATACACCAGCTTTCTCCCAAATACACGACATTTTCTCCCACATACACCCGTTTTCTCCCAAAGATGGGACATATTCTCCCAGAAATGCCAGCTTATTCTTTAAAAAACGGCCTTTTTTCCCCAAAATACCAGCCTTTTCCCTCTCTAGCATCTGTTTCCTCACCAATACCTGGCATTTTCTCCCAGAAACACCAGCTTTCTCACAGATGCATCACCTTCCCCCCCACATCAGACCTCTTCTCCCAGAAATACCAGGACTCTGCTGAATATTTCCCATTTCCTCCGGAACATACAGCATTACACTCCGCAAGAGGACAGTTTCTTTCAGAAATGTGGCATTTTATCACAGATACACCATTTTTATGCCCAGTAGAGCTCCTTTTCTCCCAGAAATAGCACTGCTCTTAGGAAGAGCTCCCATTTTCTAACCAAAATGCTGCTTTACACTCCTCAAGATCACACTTACCCCCATCAAGATGGCAGTGTCACAGAAATACCAGCTTCTGCCCCCAAAATGGGACTTTGGCTCTCCAAAACAAGACATTTTCTCCCAGAAATACCAGGACTCTTAGAAATACCTCACGTTTCATCTCAAGAATACTGCTTTCCACTCCTCAAGATCACACTGACTCCCATCACAATGGCCTTTTCTCCCACATACACCAGCTTTCTCCCAAATACACGACATTTTCTCCCACATACACCCGTTTTCTCCCAAAGATGGGACATATTCTCCCAGAAATGCCAGCTTATTCTTTAACAAACGGCCTTTTTTCCCCAAAATACCAGCCTTTTCCCTCTCTAGCATCTGTTTCCTCACCAATACCTGGCATTTTCTCCCAGAAACACCAGCTTTCTCACAGATGCATCACCTTCCCCCCCCACATCAGACCTCTTCTCCCAGAAATACCAGGACTCTGCTGAATATTTCCCATTTCCTCCGGAACATACAGCATTACACTCCGCAAGAGGACAGTTTCTTTCAGAAATGTGGCATTTTATCACAGATACACCATTTTTATGCCCAGTAGAGCTCCTTTTCTCCCAGAAATAGCACTGCTCTTAGGAAGAGCTCCCATTTTCTAACCAAAATGCTGCTTTACACTCCTCAAGATCACACTTACCCCCATCAAGATGGCAGTGTCACAGAAATACCAGCTTCTGCCCCCAAAATGGGACTTTGGCTCTCCAAAACAAGACATTTTCTCCCAGAAATACCAGGACTCTTAGAAATACCTCACGTTTCATCTCAAGAATACTGCTTTCCACTCCTCAAGATCACACTGACTCCCATCACAATGGCCTTTTCTCCCACATACACCAGCTTTCTCCCAAATACACGACATTTTCTCCCACATACACCCGTTTTCTCCCAAAGATGGGACATATTCTCCCAGAAATGCCAGCTTATTCTTTAAAAAACGGCCTTTTTTCCCCAAAATACCAGCCTTTTCCCTCTCTAGCATCTGTTTCCTCACCAATACCTGGCATTTTCTCCCAGAAACACCAGCTTTCTCACAGATGCATCACCTTCCCCCCCCCACATCAGACCTCTTCTCCCAGAAATACCAGGACTCTGCTGAATATTTCCCATTTCCTCCGGAACATACAGCATTACACTCCGCAAGAGGACAGTTTCTTTCAGAAATGTGGCATTTTATCACAGATACACCATTTTTATGCCCAGTAGAGCTCCTTTTCTCCCAGAAATAGCACTGCTCTTAGGAAGAGCTCCCATTTTCTAACCAAAATGCTGCTTTACACTCCTCAAGATCACACTTACCCCCATCAAGATGGCAGTGTCAGAGAAATACCAGCTTCTGCCCCCAAAATGGGACTTTGGCTCTCCAAAACAAGACATTTTCTCCCAGAAATACCAGGACTCTTAGAAATACCTCACGTTTCATCTCAAGAATACTGCTTTCCACTCCTCAAGATCACACTGACTCCCATCACAATGGCCTTTTCTCCCACATACACCAGCTTTCTCCCAAATACACGACATTTTCTCCCACATACACCCGTTTTCTCCCAAAGATGGGACATATTCTCCCAGAAATGCCAGCTTATTCTTTAACAAACGGCCTTTTTTCCCCAAAATACCAGCCTTTTCCCTCTCTAGCATCTGTTTCCTCACCAATACCTGGCATTTTCTCCCAGAAACACCAGCTTTCTCACAGATGCATCACCTTCCCCCCCCCACATCAGACCTCTTCTCCCAGAAATACCAGGACTCTGCTGAATATTTCCCATTTCCTCCGGAACATACAGCATTACACTCCGCAAGAGGACAGTTTCTTTCAGAAATGTGGCATTTTATCACAGATACACCATTTTTATGCCCAGTAGAGCTCCTTTTCTCCCAGAAATAGCACTGCTCTTAGGAAGAGCTCCCATTTTCTAACCAAAATGCTGCTTTACACTCCTCAAGATCACACTTACCCCCATCAAGATGGCAGTGTCACAGAAATACCAGCTTCTGCCCCCAAAATGGGACTTTGGCTCTCCAAAACAAGACATTTTCTCCCAGAAATACCAGGACTCTTAGAAATACCTCACGTTTCATCTCAAGAATACTGCTTTCCACTCCTCAAGATCACACTGACTCCCATCACAATGGCCTTTTCTCCCACATACACCAGCTTTCTCCCAAATACACGACATTTTCTCCCACATACACCCGTTTTCTCCCAAAGATGGGACATATTCTCCCAGAAATGCCAGCTTATTCTTTAACAAACGGCCTTTTTTCCCCAAAATACCAGCCTTTTCCCTCTCTAGCATCTGTTTCCTCACCAATACCTGGCATTTTCTCCCAGAAACACCAGCTTTCTCACAGATGCATCACCTTCCCCCCCCCACATCAGACCTCTTCTCCCAGAAATACCAGGACTCTGCTGAATATTTCCCATTTCCTCCGGAACATACAGCATTACACTCCGCAAGAGGACAGTTTCTTTCAGAAATGTGGCATTTTATCACAGATACACCATTTTTATGCCCAGTAGAGCTCCTTTTCTCCCAGAAATAGCACTGCTCTTAGGAAGAGCTCCCATTTTCTAACCAAAATGCTGCTTTACACTCCTCAAGATCACACTTACCCCCATCAAGATGGCAGTGTCACAGAAATACCAGCTTCTGCCCCCAAAATGGGACTTTGGCTCTCCAAAACAAGACATTTTCTCCCAGAAATACCAGGACTCTTAGAAATACCTCACGTTTCATCTCAAGAATACTGCTTTCCACTCCTCAAGATCACACTGACTCCCATCACAATGGCCTTTTCTCCCACATACACCAGCTTTCTCCCAAATACACGACATTTTCTCCCACATACACCCGTTTTCTCCCAAAGATGGGACATATTCTCCCAGAAATGCCAGCTTATTCTTTAAAAAACGGCCTTTTTTCCCCAAAATACCAGCCTTTTCCCTCTCTAGCATCTGTTTCCTCACCAATACCTGGCATTTTCTCCCAGAAACACCAGCTTTCTCACAGATGCATCACCTTCCCCCCCCCACATCAGACCTCTTCTCCCAGAAATACCAGGACTCTGCTGAATATTTCCCATTTCCTCCGGAACATACAGCATTACACTCCGCAAGAGGACAGTTTCTTTCAGAAATGTGGCATTTTATCACAGATACACCATTTTTATGCCCAGTAGAGCTCCTTTTCTCCCAGAAATAGCACTGCTCTTAGGAAGAGCTCCCATTTTCTAACCAAAATGCTGCTTTACACTCCTCAAGATCACACTTACCCCCATCAAGATGGCAGTGTCACAGAAATACCAGCTTCTGCCCCCAAAATGGGACTTTGGCTCTCCAAAACAAGACATTTTCTCCCAGAAATACCAGGACTCTTAGAAATACCTCACGTTTCATCTCAAGAATACTGCTTTCCACTCCTCAAGATCACACTGACTCCCATCACAATGGCCTTTTCTCCCACATACACCAGCTTTCTCCCAAATACACGACATTTTCTCCCACATACACCCGTTTTCTCCCAAAGATGGGACATATTCTCCCAGAAATGCCAGCTTATTCTTTAACAAACGGCCTTTTTTCCCCAAAATACCAGCCTTTTCCCTCTCTAGCATCTGTTTCCTCACCAATACCTGGCATTTTCTCCCAGAAACACCAGCTTTCTCACAGATGCATCACCTTCCCCCCCACATCAGACCTCTTCTCCCAGAAATACCAGGACTCTGCTGAATATTTCCCATTTCCTCCGGAACATACAGCATTACACTCCGCAAGAGGACAGTTTCTTTCAGAAATGTGGCATTTTATCACAGATACACCATTTTTATGCCCAGTAGAGCTCCTTTTCTCCCAGAAATAGCACTGCTCTTAGGAAGAGCTCCCATTTTCTAACCAAAATGCTGCTTTACACTCCTCAAGATCACACTTACCCCCATCAAGATGGCAGTGTCACAGAAATACCAGCTTCTGCCCCCAAAATGGGACTTTGGCTCTCCAAAACAAGACATTTTCTCCCAGAAATACCAGGACTCTTAGAAATACCTCACGTTTCATCTCAAGAATACTGCTTTCCACTCCTCAAGATCACACTGACTCCCATCACAATGGCCTTTTCTCCCACATACACCAGCTTTCTCCCAAATACACGACATTTTCTCCCACATACACCCGTTTTCTCCCAAAGATGGGACATATTCTCCCAGAAATGCCAGCTTATTCTTTAAAAAACGGCCTTTTTTCCCCAAAATACCAGCCTTTTCCCTCTCTAGCATCTGTTTCCTCACCAATACCTGGCATTTTCTCCCAGAAACACCAGCTTTCTCACAGATGCATCACCTTCCCCCCCCCACATCAGACCTCTTCTCCCAGAAATACCAGGACTCTGCTGAATATTTCCCATTTCCTCCGGAACATACAGCATTACACTCCGCAAGAGGACAGTTTCTTTCAGAAATGTGGCATTTTATCACAGATACACCATTTTTATGCCCAGTAGAGCTCCTTTTCTCCCAGAAATAGCACTGCTCTTAGGAAGAGCTCCCATTTTCTAACCAAAATGCTGCTTTACACTCCTCAAGATCACACTTACCCCCATCAAGATGGCAGTGTCACAGAAATACCAGCTTCTGCCCCCAAAATGGGACTTTGGCTCTCCAAAACAAGACATTTTCTCCCAGAAATACCAGGACTCTTAGAAATACCTCACGTTTCATCTCAAGAATACTGCTTTCCACTCCTCAAGATCACACTGACTCCCATCACAATGGCCTTTTCTCCCACATACACCAGCTTTCTCCCAAATACACGACATTTTCTCCCACATACACCCGTTTTCTCCCAAAGATGGGACATATTCTCCCAGAAATGCCAGCTTATTCTTTAACAAACGGCCTTTTTTCCCCAAAATACCAGCCTTTTCCCTCTCTAGCATCTGTTTCCTCACCAATACCTGGCATTTTCTCCCAGAAACACCAGCTTTCTCACAGATACATCACCTTCCCCCCCCCACATCAGACCTCTTCTCCCAGAAATACCAGGACTCTGCTGAATATTTCCCATTTCCTCCGGAACATACAGCATTACACTCCGCAAGAGGACAGTTTCTTTCAGAAATGTGGCATTTTATCACAGATACACCATTTTTATGCCCAGTAGAGCTCCTTTTCTCCCAGAAATAGCACTGCTCTTAGGAAGAGCTCCCATTTTCTAACCAAAATGCTGCTTTACACTCCTCAAGATCACACTTACCCCCATCAAGATGGCAGTGTCACAGAAATACCAGCTTCTGCCCCCAAAATGGGACTTTGGCTCTCCAAAACAAGACATTTTCTCCCAGAAATACCAGGACTCTTAGAAATACCTCACGTTTCATCTCAAGAATACTGCTTTCCACTCCTCAAGATCACACTGACTCCCATCACAATGGCCTTTTCTCCCACATACACCAGCTTTCTCCCAAATACACGACATTTTCTCCCACATACACCCGTTTTCTCCCAAAGATGGGACATATTCTCCCAGAAATGCCAGCTTATTCTTTAAAAAACGGCCTTTTTTCCCCAAAATACCAGCCTTTTCCCTCTCTAGCATCTGTTTCCTCACCAATACCTGGCATTTTCTCCCAGAAACACCAGCTTTCCCACAGATGCATCACCTTCCCCCCCACATCAGACCTCTTCTCCCAGAAATACCAGGACTCTGCTGAATATTTCCCATTTCCTCCGGAACATACAGCATTACACTCCGCAAGAGGACAGTTTCTTTCAGAAATGTGGCATTTTATCACAGATACACCATTTTTATGCCCAGTAGAGCTCCTTTTCTCCCAGAAATAGCACTGCTCTTAGGAAGAGCTCCCATTTTCTAACCAAAATGCTGCTTCACACTCCTCAAGATCACACTTACCCCCATCAAGATGGCAGTGTCACAGAAATACCAGCTTCTGCCCCCAAAATGGGACTTTGGCTCTCCAAAACAAGACATTTTCTCCCAGAAATACCAGGACTCTTAGAAATACCTCACGTTTCATCTCAAGAATACTGCTTTCCACTCCTCAAGATCACACTGACTCCCATCACAATGGCCTTTTCTCCCACATACACCAGCTTTCTCCCAAATACACGACATTTTCTCCCACATACACCCGTTTTCTCCCAAAGATGGGACATATTCTCCCAGAAATGCCAGCTTATTCTTTAACAAACGGCCTTTTTTCCCCAAAATACCAGCCTTTTCCCTCTCTAGCATCTGTTTCCTCACCAATACCTGGCATTTTCTCCCAGAAACACCAGCTTTCTCACAGATGCATCACCTTCCCCCCCCCACATCAGACCTCTTCTCCCAGAAATACCAGGACTCTGCTGAATATTTCCCATTTCCTCCGGAACATACAGCATTACACTCCGCAAGAGGACAGTTTCTTTCAGAAATGTGGCATTTTATCACAGATACACCATTTTTATGCCCAGTAGAGCTCCTTTTCTCCCAGAAATAGCACTGCTCTTAGGAAGAGCTCCCATTTTCTAACCAAAATGCTGCTTTACACTCCTCAAGATCACACTTACCCCCATCAAGATGGCAGTGTCACAGAAATACCAGCTTCTGCCCCCAAAATGGGACTTTGGTTCTCCAAAACAAGACATTTTCTCCCAGAAATACCAGGACTCTTAGAAATACCTCACGTTTCATCTCAAGAATACTGCTTTCCACTCCTCAAGATCACACTGACTCCCATCACAATGGCCTTTTCTCCCACATACACCAGCTTTCTCCCAAATACACGACATTTTCTCCCACATACACCCGTTTTCTCCCAAAGATGGGACATATTCTCCCAGAAATGCCAGCTTATTCTTTAAAAAACGGCCTTTTTTCCCCAAAATACCAGCCTTTTCCCTCTCTAGCATCTGTTTCCTCACCAATACCTGGCATTTTCTCCCAGAAACACCAGCTTTCTCACAGATGCATCACCTTCCCCCCCCCACATCAGACCTCTTCTCCCAGAAATACCAGGACTCTGCTGAATATTTCCCATTTCCTCCGGAACATACAGCATTACACTCCGCAAGAGGACAGTTTCTTTCAGAAATGTGGCATTTTATCACAGATACACCATTTTTATGCCCAGTAGAGCTCCTTTTCTCCCAGAAATAGCACTGCTCTTAGGAAGAGCTCCCATTTTCTAACCAAAATGCTGCTTTACACTCCTCAAGATCACACTTACCCCCATCAAGATGGCAGTGTCACAGAAATACCAGCTTCTGCCCCCAAAATGGGACTTTGGCTCTCCAAAACAAGACATTTTCTCCCAGAAATACCAGGACTCTTAGAAATACCTCACGTTTCATCTCAAGAATACTGCTTTCCACTCCTCAAGATCACACTGACTCCCATCACAATGGCCTTTTCTCCCACATACACCAGCTTTCTCCCAAATACACGACATTTTCTCCCACATACACCCGTTTTCTCCCAAAGATGGGACATATTCTCCCAGAAATGCCAGCTTATTCTTTAACAAACGGCCTTTTTTCCCCAAAATACCAGCCTTTTCCCTCTCTAGCATCTGTTTCCTCACCAATACCTGGCATTTTCTCCCAGAAACACCAGCTTTCTCACAGATACATCACCTTCCCCCCCCCATCAGACCTCTTCTCCCAGAAATACCAGGACTCTGCTGAATATTTCCCATTTCCTCCGGAACATACAGCATTACACTCCGCAAGAGGACAGTTTCTTTCAGAAATGTGGCATTTTATCACAGATACACCATTTTTATGCCCAGTAGAGCTCCTTTTCTCCCAGAAATAGCACTGCTCTTAGGAAGAGCTCCCATTTTCTAACCAAAATGCTGCTTTACACTCCTCAAGATCACACTTACCCCCATCAAGATGGCAGTGTCACAGAAATACCAGCTTCTGCCCCCAAAATGGGACTTTGGCTCTCCAAAACAAGACATTTTCTCCCAGAAATACCAGGACTCTTAGAAATACCTCACGTTTCATCTCAAGAATACTGCTTTCCACTCCTCAAGATCACACTGACTCCCATCACAATGGCCTTTTCTCCCACATACACCAGCTTTCTCCCAAATACACGACATTTTCTCCCACATACACCCGTTTTCTCCCAAAGATGGGACATATTCTCCCAGAAATGCCAGCTTATTCTTTAACAAACGGCCTTTTTTCCCCAAAATACCAGCCTTTTCCCTCTCTAGCATCTGTTTCCTCACCAATACCTGGCATTTTCTCCCAGAAACACCAGCTTTCTCACAGATACATCACCTTCTCCCCCCCACATCAGACCTCTTCTCCCAGAAATACCAGGACTCTGCTGAATATTTCCCATTTCCTCCGGAACATACAGCATTACACTCCGCAAGAGGACAGTTTCTTTCAGAAATGTGGCATTTTATCACAGATACACCATTTTTATGCCCAGTAGAGCTCCTTTTCTCCCAGAAATAGCACTGCTCTTAGGAAGAGCTCCCATTTTCTAACCAAAATGCTGCTTTACACTCCTCAAGATCACACTTACCCCCATCAAGATGGCAGTGTCACAGAAATACCAGCTTCTGCCCCCAAAATGGGACTTTGGCTCTCCAAAACAAGACATTTTCTCCCAGAAATACCAGGACTCTTAGAAATACCTCACGTTTCATCTCAAGAATACTGCTTTCCACTCCTCAAGATCACACTGACTCCCATCACAATGGCCTTTTCTCCCACATACACCAGCTTTCTCCCAAATACACGACATTTTCTCCCACATACACCCGTTTTCTCCCAAAGATGGGACATATTCTCCCAGAAATGCCAGCTTATTCTTTAAAAAACGGCCTTTTTTCCCCAAAATACCAGCCTTTTCCCTCTCTAGCATCTGTTTCCTCACCAATACCTGGCATTTTCTCCCAGAAACACCAGCTTTCTCACAGATGCATCACCTTCCCCCCCCCACATCAGACCTCTTCTCCCAGAAATACCAGGACTCTGCTGAATATTTCCCATTTCCTCCGGAACATACAGCATTACACTCCGCAAGAGGACAGTTTCTTTCAGAAATGTGGCATTTTATCACAGATACACCATTTTTATGCCCAGTAGAGCTCCTTTTCTCCCAGAAATAGCACTGCTCTTAGGAAGAGCTCCCATTTTCTAACCAAAATGCTGCTTTACACTCCTCAAGATCACACTTACCCCCATCAAGATGGCAGTGTCACAGAAATACCAGCTTCTGCCCCCAAAATGGGACTTTGGCTCTCCAAAACAAGACATTTTCTCCCAGAAATACCAGGACTCTTAGAAATACCTCACGTTTCATCTCAAGAATACTGCTTTCCACTCCTCAAGATCACACTGACTCCCATCACAATGGCCTTTTCTCCCACATTCACCAGCTTTCTCCCAAATACACGACATTTTCTCCCACATACACCCGTTTTCTCCCAAAGATGGGACATATTCTCCCAGAAATGCCAGCTTATTCTTTAACAAACGGCCTTTTTTCCCCAAAATACCAGCCTTTTCCCTCTCTAGCATCTGTTTCCTCACCAATACCTGGCATTTTCTCCCAGAAACACCAGCTTTCTCACAGATGCATCACCTTCCCCCCCCCACATCAGACCTCTTCTCCCAGAAATACCAGGACTCTGCTGAATATTTCCCATTTCCTCCGGAACATACAGCATTACACTCCGCAAGAGGACAGTTTCTTTCAGAAATGTGGCATTTTATCACAGATACACCATTTTTATGCCCAGTAGAGCTCCTTTTCTCCCAGAAATAGCACTGCTCTTAGGAAGAGCTCCCATTTTCTAACCAAAATGCTGCTTTACACTCCTCAAGATCACACTTACCCCCATCAAGATGGCAGTGTCACAGAAATACCAGCTTCTGCCCCCAAAATGGGACTTTGGCTCTCCAAAACAAGACATTTTCTCCCAGAAATACCAGGACTCTTAGAAATACCTCACGTTTCATCTCAAGAATACTGCTTTCCACTCCTCAAGATCACACTGACTCCCATCACAATGGCCTTTTCTCCCACATACACCAGCTTTCTCCCAAATACACGACATTTTCTCCCACATACACCCGTTTTCTCCCAAAGATGGGACATATTCTCCCAGAAATGCCAGCTTATTCTTTAACAAACGGCCTTTTTTCCCCAAAATACCAGCCTTTTCCCTCTCTAGCATCTGTTTCCTCACCAATACCTGGCATTTTCTCCCAGAAACACCAGCTTTCTCACAGATGCATCACCTTCCCCCCCCCACATCAGACCTCTTCTCCCAGAAATACCAGGACTCTGCTGAATATTTCCCATTTCCTCCGGAACATACAGCATTACACTCCGCAAGAGGACAGTTTCTTTCAGAAATGTGGCATTTTATCACAGATACACCATTTTTATGCCCAGTAGAGCTCCTTTTCTCCCAGAAATAGCACTGCTCTTAGGAAGAGCTCCCATTTTCTAACCAAAATGCTGCTTTACACTCCTCAAGATCACACTTACCCCCATCAAGATGGCAGTGTCACAGAAATACCAGCTTCTGCCCCCAAAATGGGACTTTGGCTCTCCAAAACAAGACATTTTCTCCCAGAAATACCAGGACTCTTAGAAATACCTCACGTTTCATCTCAAGAATACTGCTTTCCACTCCTCAAGATCACACTGACTCCCATCACAATGGCCTTTTCTCCCACATACACCAGCTTTCTCCCAAATACACGACATTTTCTCCCACATACACCCGTTTTCTCCCAAAGATGGGACATATTCTCCCAGAAATGCCAGCTTATTCTTTAACAAACGGCCTTTTTTCCCCAAAATACCAGCCTTTTCCCTCTCTAGCATCTGTTTCCTCACCAATACCTGGCATTTTCTCCCAGAAACACCAGCTTTCTCACAGATGCATCACCTTCCCCCCCCCACATCAGACCTCTTCTCCCAGAAATACCAGGACTCTGCTGAATATTTCCCATTTCCTCCGGAACATACAGCATTACACTCCGCAAGAGGACAGTTTCTTTCAGAAATGTGGCATTTTATCACAGATACACCATTTTTATGCCCAGTAGAGCTCCTTTTCTCCCAGAAATAGCACTGCTCTTAGGAAGAGCTCCCATTTTCTAACCAAAATGCTGCTTTACACTCCTCAAGATCACACTTACCCCCATCAAGATGGCAGTGTCACAGAAATACCAGCTTCTGCCCCCAAAATGGGACTTTGGCTCTCCAAAACAAGACATTTTCTCCCAGAAATACCAGGACTCTTAGAAATACCTCACGTTTCATCTCAAGAATACTGCTTTCCACTCCTCAAGATCACACTGACTCCCATCACAATGGCCTTTTCTCCCACATACACCAGCTTTCTCCCAAATACACGACATTTTCTCCCACATACACCCGTTTTCTCCCAAAGATGGGACATATTCTCCCAGAAATGCCAGCTTATTCTTTAACAAACGGCCTTTTTTCCCCAAAATACCAGCCTTTTCCCTCTCTAGCATCTGTTTCCTCACCAATACCTGGCATTTTCTCCCAGAAACACCAGCTTTCTCACAGATGCATCACCTTCCCCCCCCCACATCAGACCTCTTCTCCCAGAAATACCAGGACTCTGCTGAATATTTCCCATTTCCTCCGGAACATACAGCATTACACTCCGCAAGAGGACAGTTTCTTTCAGAAATGTGGCATTTTATCACAGATACACCATTTTTATGCCCAGTAGAGCTCCTTTTCTCCCAGAAATAGCACTGCTCTTAGGAAGAGCTCCCATTTTCTAACCAAAATGCTGCTTTACACTCCTCAAGATCACACTTACCCCCATCAAGATGGCAGTGTCACAGAAATACCAGCTTCTGCCCCCAAAATGGGACTTTGGCTCTCCAAAACAAGACATTTTCTCCCAGAAATACCAGGACTCTTAGAAATACCTCACGTTTCATCTCAAGAATACTGCTTTCCACTCCTCAAGATCACACTGACTCCCATCACAATGGCCTTTTCTCCCACATACACCAGCTTTCTCCCAAATACACGACATTTTCTCCCACATACACCCGTTTTCTCCCAAAGATGGGACATATTCTCCCAGAAATGCCAGCTTATTCTTTAACAAACGGCCTTTTTTCCCCAAAATACCAGCCTTTTCCCTCTCTAGCATCTGTTTCCTCACCAATACCTGGCATTTTCTCCCAGAAACACCAGCTTTCTCACAGATGCATCACCTTCCCCCCCCCACATCAGACCTCTTCTCCCAGAAATACCAGGACTCTGCTGAATATTTCCCATTTCCTCCGGAACATACAGCATTACACTCCGCAAGAGGACAGTTTCTTTCAGAAATGTGGCATTTTATCACAGATACACCATTTTTATGCCCAGTAGAGCTCCTTTTCTCCCAGAAATAGCACTGCTCTTAGGAAGAGCTCCCATTTTCTAACCAAAATGCTGCTTTACACTCCTCAAGATCACACTTACCCCCATCAAGATGGCAGTGTCACAGAAATACCAGCTTCTGCCCCCAAAATGGGACTTTGGCTCTCCAAAACAAGACATTTTCTCCCAGAAATACCAGGACTCTTAGAAATACCTCACGTTTCATCTCAAGAATACTGCTTTCCACTCCTCAAGATCACACTGACTCCCATCACAATGGCCTTTTCTCCCACATACACCAGCTTTCTCCCAAATACACGACATTTTCTCCCACATACACCCGTTTTCTCCCAAAGATGGGACATATTCTCCCAGAAATGCCAGCTTATTCTTTAACAAACGGCCTTTTTTCCCCAAAATACCAGCCTTTTCCCTCTCTAGCATCTGTTTCCTCACCAATACCTGGCATTTTCTCCCAGAAACACCAGCTTTCTCACAGATGCATCACCTTCCCCCCCCCACATCAGACCTCTTCTCCCAGAAATACCAGGACTCTGCTGAATATTTCCCATTTCCTCCGGAACATACAGCATTACACTCCGCAAGAGGACAGTTTCTTTCAGAAATGTGGCATTTTATCACAGATACACCATTTTTATGCCCAGTAGAGCTCCTTTTCTCCCAGAAATAGCACTGCTCTTAGGAAGAGCTCCCATTTTCTAACCAAAATGCTGCTTTACACTCCTCAAGATCACACTTACCCCCATCAAGATGGCAGTGTCACAGAAATACCAGCTTCTGCCCCCAAAATGGGACTTTGGCTCTCCAAAACAAGACATTTTCTCCCAGAAATACCAGGACTCTTAGAAATACCTCACGTTTCATCTCAAGAATACTGCTTTCCACTCCTCAAGATCACACTGACTCCCATCACAATGGCCTTTTCTCCCACATACACCAGCTTTCTCCCAAATACACGACATTTTCTCCCACATACACCCGTTTTCTCCCAAAGATGGGACATATTCTCCCAGAAATGCCAGCTTATTCTTTAAAAAACGGCCTTTTTTCCCCAAAATACCAGCCTTTTCCCTCTCTAGCATCTGTTTCCTCACCAATACCTGGCATTTTCTCCCAGAAACACCAGCTTTCTCACAGATGCATCACCTTCCCCCCCCACATCAGACCTCTTCTCCCAGAAATACCAGGACTCTGCTGAATATTTCCCATTTCCTCCGGAACATACAGCATTACACTCCGCAAGAGGACAGTTTCTTTCAGAAATGTGGCATTTTATCACAGATACACCATTTTTATGCCCAGTAGAGCTCCTTTTCTCCCAGAAATAGCACTGCTCTTAGGAAGAGCTCCCATTTTCTAACCAAAATGCTGCTTTACACTCCTCAAGATCACACTTACCCCCATCAAGATGGCAGTGTCACAGAAATACCAGCTTCTGCCCCCAAAATGGGACTTTGGCTCTCCAAAACAAGACATTTTCTCCCAGAAATACCAGGACTCTTAGAAATACCTCACGTTTCATCTCAAGAATACTGCTTTCCACTCCTCAAGATCACACTGACTCCCATCACAATGGCCTTTTCTCCCACATACACCAGCTTTCTCCCAAATACACGACATTTTCTCCCACATACACCCGTTTTCTCCCAAAGATGGGACATATTCTCCCAGAAATGCCAGCTTATTCTTTAACAAACGGCCTTTTTTCCCCAAAATACCAGCCTTTTCCCTCTCTAGCATCTGTTTCCTCACCAATACCTGGCATTTTCTCCCAGAAACACCAGCTTTCTCACAGATGCATCACCTTCCCCCCCCCACATCAGACCTCTTCTCCCAGAAATACCAGGACTCTGCTGAATATTTCCCATTTCCTCCGGAACATACAGCATTACACTCCGCAAGAGGACAGTTTCTTTCAGAAATGTGGCATTTTATCACAGATACACCATTTTTATGCCCAGTAGAGCTCCTTTTCTCCCAGAAATAGCACTGCTCTTAGGAAGAGCTCCCATTTTCTAACCAAAATGCTGCTTTACACTCCTCAAGATCACACTTACCCCCATCAAGATGGCAGTGTCACAGAAATACCAGCTTCTGCCCCCAAAATGGGACTTTGGCTCTCCAAAACAAGACATTTTCTCCCAGAAATACCAGGACTCTTAGAAATACCTCACGTTTCATCTCAAGAATACTGCTTTCCACTCCTCAAGATCACACTGACTCCCATCACAATGGCCTTTTCTCCCACATACACCAGCTTTCTCCCAAATACACGACATTTTCTCCCACATACACCCGTTTTCTCCCAAAGATGGGACATATTCTCCCAGAAATGCCAGCTTATTCTTTAACAAACGGCCTTTTTTCCCCAAAATACCAGCCTTTTCCCTCTCTAGCATCTGTTTCCTCACCAATACCTGGCATTTTCTCCCAGAAACACCAGCTTTCTCACAGATGCATCACCTTCCCCCCCCCCACATCAGACCTCTTCTCCCAGAAATACCAGGACTCTGCTGAATATTTCCCATTTCCTCCGGAACATACAGCATTACACTCCGCAAGAGGACAGTTTCTTTCAGAAATGTGGCATTTTATCACAGATACACCATTTTTATGCCCAGTAGAGCTCCTTTTCTCCCAGAAATAGCACTGCTCTTAGGAAGAGCTCCCATTTTCTAACCAAAATGCTGCTTTACACTCCTCAAGATCACACTTACCCCCATCAAGATGGCAGTGTCACAGAAATACCAGCTTCTGCCCCCAAAATGGGACTTTGGCTCTCCAAAACAAGACATTTTCTCCCAGAAATACCAGGACTCTTAGAAATACCTCACGTTTCATCTCAAGAATACTGCTTTCCACTCCTCAAGATCACACTGACTCCCATCACAATGGCCTTTTCTCCCACATACACCAGCTTTCTCCCAAATACACGACATTTTCTCCCACATACACCCGTTTTCTCCCAAAGATGGGACATATTCTCCCAGAAATGCCAGCTTATTCTTTAACAAACGGCCTTTTTTCCCCAAAATACCAGCCTTTTCCCTCTCTAGCATCTGTTTCCTCACCAATACCTGGCATTTTCTCCCAGAAACACCAGCTTTCTCACAGATGCATCACCTTCCCCCCCCCACATCAGACCTCTTCTCCCAGAAATACCAGGACTCTGCTGAATATTTCCCATTTCCTCCGGAACATACAGCATTACACTCCGCAAGAGGACAGTTTCTTTCAGAAATGTGGCATTTTATCACAGATACACCATTTTTATGCCCAGTAGAGCTCCTTTTCTCCCAGAAATAGCACTGCTCTTAGGAAGAGCTCCCATTTTCTAACCAAAATGCTGCTTTACACTCCTCAAGATCACACTTACCCCCATCAAGATGGCAGTGTCACAGAAATACCAGCTTCTGCCCCCAAAATGGGACTTTGGCTCTCCAAAACAAGACATTTTCTCCCAGAAATACCAGGACTCTTAGAAATACCTCACGTTTCATCTCAAGAATACTGCTTTCCACTCCTCAAGATCACACTGACTCCCATCACAATGGCCTTTTCTCCCACATACACCAGCTTTCTCCCAAATACACGACATTTTCTCCCACATACACCCGTTTTCTCCCAAAGATGGGACATATTCTCCCAGAAATGCCAGCTTATTCTTTAACAAACGGCCTTTTTTCCCCAAAATACCAGCCTTTTCCCTCTCTAGCATCTGTTTCCTCACCAATACCTGGCATTTTCTCCCAGAAACACCAGCTTTCTCACAGATGCATCACCTTCCCCCCCCCACATCAGACCTCTTCTCCCAGAAATACCAGGACTCTGCTGAATATTTCCCATTTCCTCCGGAACATACAGCATTACACTCCGCAAGAGGACAGTTTCTTTCAGAAATGTGGCATTTTATCACAGATACACCATTTTTATGCCCAGTAGAGCTCCTTTTCTCCCAGAAATAGCACTGCTCTTAGGAAGAGCTCCCATTTTCTAACCAAAATGCTGCTTTACACTCCTCAAGATCACACTTACCCCCATCAAGATGGCAGTGTCACAGAAATACCAGCTTCTGCCCCCAAAATGGGACTTTGGCTCTCCAAAACAAGACATTTTCTCCCAGAAATACCAGGACTCTTAGAAATACCTCACGTTTCATCTCAAGAATACTGCTTTCCACTCCTCAAGATCACACTGACTCCCATCACAATGGCCTTTTCTCCCACATACACCAGCTTTCTCCCAAATACACGACATTTTCTCCCACATACACCCGTTTTCTCCCAAAGATGGGACATATTCTCCCAGAAATGCCAGCTTATTCTTTAACAAACGGCCTTTTTTCCCCAAAATACCAGCCTTTTCCCTCTCTAGCATCTGTTTCCTCACCAATACCTGGCATTTTCTCCCAGAAACACCAGCTTTCTCACAGATGCATCACCTTCCCCCCCCCCACATCAGACCTCTTCTCCCAGAAATACCAGGACTCTGCTGAATATTTCCCATTTCCTCCGGAACATACAGCATTACACTCCGCAAGAGGACAGTTTCTTTCAGAAATGTGGCATTTTATCACAGATACACCATTTTTATGCCCAGTAGAGCTCCTTTTCTCCCAGAAATAGCACTGCTCTTAGGAAGAGCTCCCATTTTCTAACCAAAATGCTGCTTTACACTCCTCAAGATCACACTTACCCCCATCAAGATGGCAGTGTCACAGAAATACCAGCTTCTGCCCCCAAAATGGGACTTTGGCTCTCCAAAACAAGACATTTTCTCCCAGAAATACCAGGACTCTTAGAAATACCTCACGTTTCATCTCAAGAATACTGCTTTCCACTCCTCAAGATCACACTGACTCCCATCACAATGGCCTTTTCTCCCACATACACCAGCTTTCTCCCAAATACACGACATTTTCTCCCACATACACCCGTTTTCTCCCAAAGATGGGACATATTCTCCCAGAAATGCCAGCTTATTCTTTAACAAACGGCCTTTTTTCCCCAAAATACCAGCCTTTTCCCTCTCTAGCATCTGTTTCCTCACCAATACCTGGCATTTTCTCCCAGAAACACCAGCTTTCTCACAGATGCATCACCTTCCCCCCCCCACATCAGACCTCTTCTCCCAGAAATACCAGGACTCTGCTGAATATTTCCCATTTCCTCCGGAACATACAGCATTACACTCCGCAAGAGGACAGTTTCTTTCAGAAATGTGGCATTTTATCACAGATACACCATTTTTATGCCCAGTAGAGCTCCTTTTCTCCCAGAAATAGCACTGCTCTTAGGAAGAGCTCCCATTTTCTAACCAAAATGCTGCTTTACACTCCTCAAGATCACACTTACCCCCATCAAGATGGCAGTGTCACAGAAATACCAGCTTCTGCCCCCAAAATGGGACTTTGGCTCTCCAAAACAAGACATTTTCTCCCAGAAATACCAGGACTCTTAGAAATACCTCACGTTTCATCTCAAGAATACTGCTTTCCACTCCTCAAGATCACACTGACTCCCATCACAATGGCCTTTTCTCCCACATACACCAGCTTTCTCCCAAATACACGACATTTTCTCCCACATACACCCGTTTTCTCCCAAAGATGGGACATATTCTCCCAGAAATGCCAGCTTATTCTTTAACAAACGGCCTTTTTTCCCCAAAATACCAGCCTTTTCCCTCTCTAGCATCTGTTTCCTCACCAATACCTGGCATTTTCTCCCAGAAACACCAGCTTTCTCACAGATGCATCACCTTCCCCCCCCCACATCAGACCTCTTCTCCCAGAAATACCAGGACTCTGCTGAATATTTCCCATTTCCTCCGGAACATACAGCATTACACTCCGCAAGAGGACAGTTTCTTTCAGAAATGTGGCATTTTATCACAGATACACCATTTTTATGCCCAGTAGAGCTCCTTTTCTCCCAGAAATAGCACTGCTCTTAGGAAGAGCTCCCATTTTCTAACCAAAATGCTGCTTTACACTCCTCAAGATCACACTTACCCCCATCAAGATGGCAGTGTCACAGAAATACCAGCTTCTGCCCCCAAAATGGGACTTTGGCTCTCCAAAACAAGACATTTTCTCCCAGAAATACCAGGACTCTTAGAAATACCTCACGTTTCATCTCAAGAATACTGCTTTCCACTCCTCAAGATCACACTGACTCCCATCACAATGGCCTTTTCTCCCACATACACCAGCTTTCTCCCAAATACACGACATTTTCTCCCACATACACCCGTTTTCTCCCAAAGATGGGACATATTCTCCCAGAAATGCCAGCTTATTCTTTAACAAACGGCCTTTTTTCCCCAAAATACCAGCCTTTTCCCTCTCTAGCATCTGTTTCCTCACCAATACCTGGCATTTTCTCCCAGAAACACCAGCTTTCTCACAGATGCATCACCTTCCCCCCCCCACATCAGACCTCTTCTCCCAGAAATACCAGGACTCTGCTGAATATTTCCCATTTCCTCCGGAACATACAGCATTACACTCCGCAAGAGGACAGTTTCTTTCAGAAATGTGGCATTTTATCACAGATACACCATTTTTATGCCCAGTAGAGCTCCTTTTCTCCCAGAAATAGCACTGCTCTTAGGAAGAGCTCCCATTTTCTAACCAAAATGCTGCTTTACACTCCTCAAGATCACACTTACCCCCATCAAGATGGCAGTGTCACAGAAATACCAGCTTCTGCCCCCAAAATGGGACTTTGGCTCTCCAAAACAAGACATTTTCTCCCAGAAATACCAGGACTCTTAGAAATACCTCACGTTTCATCTCAAGAATACTGCTTTCCACTCCTCAAGATCACACTGACTCCCATCACAATGGCCTTTTCTCCCACATACACCAGCTTTCTCCCAAATACACGACATTTTCTCCCACATACACCCGTTTTCTCCCAAAGATGGGACATATTCTCCCAGAAATGCCAGCTTATTCTTTAACAAACGGCCTTTTTTCCCCAAAATACCAGCCTTTTCCCTCTCTAGCATCTGTTTCCTCACCAATACCTGGCATTTTCTCCCAGAAACACCAGCTTTCTCACAGATGCATCACCTTCCCCCCCCCACATCAGACCTCTTCTCCCAGAAATACCAGGACTCTGCTGAATATTTCCCATTTCCTCCGGAACATACAGCATTACACTCCGCAAGAGGACAGTTTCTTTCAGAAATGTGGCATTTTATCACAGATACACCATTTTTATGCCCAGTAGAGCTCCTTTTCTCCCAGAAATAGCACTGCTCTTAGGAAGAGCTCCCATTTTCTAACCAAAATGCTGCTTTACACTCCTCAAGATCACACTTACCCCCATCAAGATGGCAGTGTCACAGAAATACCAGCTTCTGCCCCCAAAATGGGACTTTGGCTCTCCAAAACAAGACATTTTCTCCCAGAAATACCAGGACTCTTAGAAATACCTCACGTTTCATCTCAAGAATACTGCTTTCCACTCCTCAAGATCACACTGACTCCCATCACAATGGCCTTTTCTCCCACATACACCAGCTTTCTCCCAAATACACGACATTTTCTCCCACATACACCCGTTTTCTCCCAAAGATGGGACATATTCTCCCAGAAATGCCAGCTTATTCTTTAACAAACGGCCTTTTTTCCCCAAAATACCAGCCTTTTCCCTCTCTAGCATCTGTTTCCTCACCAATACCTGGCATTTTCTCCCAGAAACACCAGCTTTCTCACAGATGCATCACCTTCCCCCCCCCACATCAGACCTCTTCTCCCAGAAATACCAGGACTCTGCTGAATATTTCCCATTTCCTCCGGAACATACAGCATTACACTCCGCAAGAGGACAGTTTCTTTCAGAAATGTGGCATTTTATCACAGATACACCATTTTTATGCCCAGTAGAGCTCCTTTTCTCCCAGAAATAGCACTGCTCTTAGGAAGAGCTCCCATTTTCTAACCAAAATGCTGCTTTACACTCCTCAAGATCACACTTACCCCCATCAAGATGGCAGTGTCACAGAAATACCAGCTTCTGCCCCCAAAATGGGACTTTGGCTCTCCAAAACAAGACATTTTCTCCCAGAAATACCAGGACTCTTAGAAATACCTCACGTTTCATCTCAAGAATACTGCTTTCCACTCCTCAAGATCACACTGACTCCCATCACAATGGCCTTTTCTCCCACATACACCAGCTTTCTCCCAAATACACGACATTTTCTCCCACATACACCCGTTTTCTCCCAAAGATGGGACATATTCTCCCAGAAATGCCAGCTTATTCTTTAACAAACGGCCTTTTTTCCCCAAAATACCAGCCTTTTCCCTCTCTAGCATCTGTTTCCTCACCAATACCTGGCATTTTCTCCCAGAAACACCAGCTTTCTCACAGATGCATCACCTTCCCCCCCCCACATCAGACCTCTTCTCCCAGAAATACCAGGACTCTGCTGAATATTTCCCATTTCCTCCGGAACATACAGCATTACACTCCGCAAGAGGACAGTTTCTTTCAGAAATGTGGCATTTTATCACAGATACACCATTTTTATGCCCAGTAGAGCTCCTTTTCTCCCAGAAATAGCACTGCTCTTAGGAAGAGCTCCCATTTTCTAACCAAAATGCTGCTTTACACTCCTCAAGATCACACTTACCCCCATCAAGATGGCAGTGTCACAGAAATACCAGCTTCTGCCCCCAAAATGGGACTTTGGCTCTCCAAAACAAGACATTTTCTCCCAGAAATACCAGGACTCTTAGAAATACCTCACGTTTCATCTCAAGAATACTGCTTTCCACTCCTCAAGATCACACTGACTCCCATCACAATGGCCTTTTCTCCCACATACACCAGCTTTCTCCCAAATACACGACATTTTCTCCCACATACACCCGTTTTCTCCCAAAGATGGGACATATTCTCCCAGAAATGCCAGCTTATTCTTTAACAAACGGCCTTTTTTCCCCAAAATACCAGCCTTTTCCCTCTCTAGCATCTGTTTCCTCACCAATACCTGGCATTTTCTCCCAGAAACACCAGCTTTCTCACAGATGCATCACCTTCCCCCCCCCACATCAGACCTCTTCTCCCAGAAATACCAGGACTCTGCTGAATATTTCCCATTTCCTCCGGAACATACAGCATTACACTCCGCAAGAGGACAGTTTCTTTCAGAAATGTGGCATTTTATCACAGATACACCATTTTTATGCCCAGTAGAGCTCCTTTTCTCCCAGAAATAGCACTGCTCTTAGGAAGAGCTCCCATTTTCTAACCAAAATGCTGCTTTACACTCCTCAAGATCACACTTACCCCCATCAAGATGGCAGTGTCACAGAAATACCAGCTTCTGCCCCCAAAATGGGACTTTGGCTCTCCAAAACAAGACATTTTCTCCCAGAAATACCAGGACTCTTAGAAATACCTCACGTTTCATCTCAAGAATACTGCTTTCCACTCCTCAAGATCACACTGACTCCCATCACAATGGCCTTTTCTCCCACATACACCAGCTTTCTCCCAAATACACGACATTTTCTCCCACATACACCCGTTTTCTCCCAAAGATGGGACATATTCTCCCAGAAATGCCAGCTTATTCTTTAACAAACGGCCTTTTTTCCCCAAAATACCAGCCTTTTCCCTCTCTAGCATCTGTTTCCTCACCAATACCTGGCATTTTCTCCCAGAAACACCAGCTTTCTCACAGATGCATCACCTTCCCCCCCCCACATCAGACCTCTTCTCCCAGAAATACCAGGACTCTGCTGAATATTTCCCATTTCCTCCGGAACATACAGCATTACACTCCGCAAGAGGACAGTTTCTTTCAGAAATGTGGCATTTTATCACAGATACACCATTTTTATGCCCAGTAGAGCTCCTTTTCTCCCAGAAATAGCACTGCTCTTAGGAAGAGCTCCCATTTTCTAACCAAAATGCTGCTTTACACTCCTCAAGATCACACTTACCCCCATCAAGATGGCAGTGTCACAGAAATACCAGCTTCTGCCCCCAAAATGGGACTTTGGCTCTCCAAAACAAGACATTTTCTCCCAGAAATACCAGGACTCTTAGAAATACCTCACGTTTCATCTCAAGAATACTGCTTTCCACTCCTCAAGATCACACTGACTCCCATCACAATGGCCTTTTCTCCCACATACACCAGCTTTCTCCCAAATACACGACATTTTCTCCCACATACACCCGTTTTCTCCCAAAGATGGGACATATTCTCCCAGAAATGCCAGCTTATTCTTTAACAAACGGCCTTTTTTCCCCAAAATACCAGCCTTTTCCCTCTCTAGCATCTGTTTCCTCACCAATACCTGGCATTTTCTCCCAGAAACACCAGCTTTCTCACAGATGCATCACCTTCCCCCCCCCACATCAGACCTCTTCTCCCAGAAATACCAGGACTCTGCTGAATATTTCCCATTTCCTCCGGAACATACAGCATTACACTCCGCAAGAGGACAGTTTCTTTCAGAAATGTGGCATTTTATCACAGATACACCATTTTTATGCCCAGTAGAGCTCCTTTTCTCCCAGAAATAGCACTGCTCTTAGGAAGAGCTCCCATTTTCTAACCAAAATGCTGCTTTACACTCCTCAAGATCACACTTACCCCCATCAAGATGGCAGTGTCACAGAAATACCAGCTTCTGCCCCCAAAATGGGACTTTGGCTCTCCAAAACAAGACATTTTCTCCCAGAAATACCAGGACTCTTAGAAATACCTCACGTTTCATCTCAAGAATACTGCTTTCCACTCCTCAAGATCACACTGACTCCCATCACAATGGCCTTTTCTCCCACATACACCAGCTTTCTCCCAAATACACGACATTTTCTCCCACATACACCCGTTTTCTCCCAAAGATGGGACATATTCTCCCAGAAATGCCAGCTTATTCTTTAAAAAACGGCCTTTTTTCCCCAAAATACCAGCCTTTTCCCTCTCTAGCATCTGTTTCCTCACCAATACCTGGCATTTTCTCCCAGAAACACCAGCTTTCTCACAGATGCATCACCTTCCCCCCCCCACATCAGACCTCTTCTCCCAGAAATACCAGGACTCTGCTGAATATTTCCCATTTCCTCCGGAACATACAGCATTACACTCCGCAAGAGGACAGTTTCTTTCAGAAATGTGGCATTTTATCACAGATACACCATTTTTATGCCCAGTAGAGCTCCTTTTCTCCCAGAAATAGCACTGCTCTTAGGAAGAGCTCCCATTTTCTAACCAAAATGCTGCTTTACACTCCTCAAGATCACACTTACCCCCATCAAGATGGCAGTGTCACAGAAATACCAGCTTCTGCCCCCAAAATGGGACTTTGGCTCTCCAAAACAAGACATTTTCTCCCAGAAATACCAGGACTCTTAGAAATACCTCACGTTTCATCTCAAGAATACTGCTTTCCACTCCTCAAGATCACACTGACTCCCATCACAATGGCCTTTTCTCCCACATACACCAGCTTTCTCCCAAATACACGACATTTTCTCCCACATACACCCGTTTTCTCCCAAAGATGGGACATATTCTCCCAGAAATGCCAGCTTATTCTTTAACAAACGGCCTTTTTTCCCCAAAATACCAGCCTTTTCCCTCTCTAGCATCTGTTTCCTCACCAATACCTGGCATTTTCTCCCAGAAACACCAGCTTTCTCACAGATACATCACCTTCCCCCCCCCACATCAGACCTCTTCTCCCAGAAATACCAGGACTCTGCTGAATATTTCCCATTTCCTCCGGAACATACAGCATTACACTCCGCAAGAGGACAGTTTCTTTCAGAAATGTGGCATTTTATCACAGATACACCATTTTTATGCCCAGTAGAGCTCCTTTTCTCCCAGAAATAGCACTGCTCTTAGGAAGAGCTCCCATTTTCTAACCAAAATGCTGCTTTACACTCCTCAAGATCACACTTACCCCCATCAAGATGGCAGTGTCACAGAAATACCAGCTTCTGCCCCCAAAATGGGACTTTGGCTCTCCAAAACAAGACATTTTCTCCCAGAAATACCAGGACTCTTAGAAATACCTCACGTTTCATCTCAAGAATACTGCTTTCCACTCCTCAAGATCACACTGACTCCCATCACAATGGCCTTTTCTCCCACATACACCAGCTTTCTCCCAAATACACGACATTTTCTCCCACATACACCCGTTTTCTCCCAAAGATGGGACATATTCTCCCAGAAATGCCAGCTTATTCTTTAACAAACGGCCTTTTTTCCCCAAAATACCAGCCTTTTCCCTCTCTAGCATCTGTTTCCTCACCAATACCTGGCATTTTCTCCCAGAAACACCAGCTTTCTCACAGATACATCACCTTCCCCCCCCACATCAGACCTCTTCTCCCAGAAATACCAGGACTCTGCTGAATATTTCCCATTTCCTCCGGAACATACAGCATTACACTCCGCAAGAGGACAGTTTCTTTCAGAAATGTGGCATTTTATCACAGATACACCATTTTTATGCCCAGTAGAGCTCCTTTTCTCCCAGAAATAGCACTGCTCTTAGGAAGAGCTCCCATTTTCTAACCAAAATGCTGCTTCACACTCCTCAAGATCACACTTACCCCCATCAAGATGGCAGTGTCAGAGAAATACCAGCTTCTGCCCCCAAAATGGGACTTTGGCTCTCCAAAACAAGACATTTTCTCCCAGAAATACCAGGACTCTTAGAAATACCTCACGTTTCATCTCAAGAATACTGCTTTCCACTCCTCAAGATCACACTGACTCCCATCACAATGGCCTTTTCTCCCACATACACCAGCTTTCTCCCAAATACACGACATTTTCTCCCACATACACCCGTTTTCTCCCAAAGATGGGACATATTCTCCCAGAAATGCCAGCTTATTCTTTAAAAAACGGCCTTTTTTCCCCAAAATACCAGCCTTTTCCCTCTCTAGCATCTGTTTCCTCACCAATACCTGGCATTTTCTCCCAGAAACACCAGCTTTCTCACAGATACATCACCTTCCCCCCCCCACATCAGACCTCTTCTCCCAGAAATACCAGGACTCTGCTGAATATTTCCCATTTCCTCCGGAACATACAGCATTACACTCCGCAAGAGGACAGTTTCTTTCAGAAATGTGGCATTTTATCACAGATACACCATTTTTATGCCCAGTAGAGCTCCTTTTCTCCCAGAAATAGCACTGCTCTTAGGAAGAGCTCCCATTTTCTAACCAAAATGCTGCTTTACACTCCTCAAGATCACACTTACCCCCATCAAGATGGCAGTGTCAGAGAAATACCAGCTTCTGCCCCCAAAATGGGACATGGCTCTCCAAAACAAGACATTTTCTCCCAGAAATACCAGGACTCTTAGAAATACCTCACGTTTCATCTCAAGAATACTGCTTTCCACTCCTCAAGATCACACTGACTCCCATCACAATGGCCTTTTCTCCCACATACACCAGCTTTCTCCCAAATACACGACATTTTCTCCCACATACACCCGTTTTCTCCCAAAGATGGGACATATTCTCCCAGAAATGCCAGCTTATTCTTTAACAAACGGCCTTTTTTCCCCAAAATACCAGCCTTTTCCCTCTCTAGCATCTGTTTCCTCACCAATACCTGGCATTTTCTCCCAGAAACACCAGCTTTCTCACAGATACATCACCTTCCCCCCCCCACATCAGACCTCTTCTCCCAGAAATACCAGGACTCTGCTGAATATTTCCCATTTCCTCCGGAACATACAGCATTACACTCCGCAAGAGGACAGTTTCTTTCAGAAATGTGGCATTTTATCACAGATACACCATTTTTATGCCCAGTAGAGCTCCTTTTCTCCCAGAAATAGCACTGCTCTTAGGAAGAGCTCCCATTTTCTAACCAAAATGCTGCTTTACACTCCTCAAGATCACACTTACCCCCATCAAGATGGCAGTGTCACAGAAATACCAGCTTCTGCCCCCAAAATGGGACTTTGGCTCTCCAAAACAAGACATTTTCTCCCAGAAATACCAGGACTCTTAGAAATACCTCACATTTCATCTCAAGAATACTGCTTTCCACTCCTCAAGATCACACTGACTCCCATCACAATGGCCTTTTCTCCCACATACACCAGCTTTCTCCCAAATACACGACATTTTCTCCCACATACACCCGTTTTCTCCCAAAGATGGGACATATTCTCCCAGAAATGCCAGCTTATTCTTTAACAAACGGCCTTTTTTCCCCAAAATACCAGCCTTTTCCCTCTCTAGCATCTGTTTCCTCACCAATACCTGGCATTTTCTCCCAGAAACACCAGCTTTCTCACAGATACATCACCTTCCCCCCCCCACATCAGACCTCTTCTCCCAGAAATACCAGGACTCTGCTGAATATTTCCCATTTCCTCCGGAACATACAGCATTACACTCCGCAAGAGGACAGTTTCTTTCAGAAATGTGGCATTTTATCACAGATACACCATTTTTATGCCCAGTAGAGCTCCTTTTCTCCCAGAAATAGCACTGCTCTTAGGAAGAGCTCCCATTTTCTAACCAAAATGCTGCTTCACACTCCTCAAGATCACACTTACCCCCATCAAGATGGCAGTGTCAGAGAAATACCAGCTTCTGCCCCCAAAATGGGACTTTGGCTCTCCAAAACAAGACATTTTCTCCCAGAAATACCAGGACTCTTAGAAATACCTCACGTTTCATCTCAAGAATACTGCTTTCCACTCCTCAAGATCACACTGACTCCCATCACAATGGCCTTTTCTCCCACATACACCAGCTTTCTCCCAAATACACGACATTTTCTCCCACATACACCCGTTTTCTCCCAAAGATGGGACATATTCTCCCAGAAATGCCAGCTTATTCTTTAACAAACGGCCTTTTTTCCCCAAAATACCAGCCTTTTCCCTCTCTAGCATCTGTTTCCTCACCAATACCTGGCATTTTCTCCCAGAAACACCAGCTTTCTCACAGATACATCACCTTCCCCCCCCCACATCAGACCTCTTCTCCCAGAAATACCAGGACTCTGCTGAATATTTCCCATTTCCTCCGGAACATACAGCATTACACTCCGCAAGAGGACAGTTTCTTTCAGAAATGTGGCATTTTATCACAGATACACCATTTTTATGCCCAGTAGAGCTCCTTTTCTCCCAGAAATAGCACTGCTCTTAGGAAGAGCTCCCATTTTCTAACCAAAATGCTGCTTTACACTCCTCAAGATCACACTTACCCCCATCAAGATGGCAGTGTCAGAGAAATACCAGCTTCTGCCCCCAAAATGGGACTTTGGCTCTCCAAAACAAGACATTTTCTCCCAGAAATACCAGGACTCTTAGAAATACCTCACGTTTCATCTCAAGAATACTGCTTTCCACTCCTCAAGATCACACTGACTCCCATCACAATGGCCTTTTCTCCCACATACACCAGCTTTCTCCCAAATACACGACATTTTCTCCCACATACACCCGTTTTCTCCCAAAGATGGGACATATTCTCCCAGAAATGCCAGCTTATTCTTTAACAAACGGCCTTTTTTCCCCAAAATACCAGCCTTTTCCCTCTCTAGCATCTGTTTCCTCACCAATACCTGGCATTTTCTCCCAGAAACACCAGCTTTCTCACAGATACATCACCTTCCCCCCCACATCAGACCTCTTCTCCCAGAAATACCAGGACTCTGCTGAATATTTCCCATTTCCTCCGGAACATACAGCATTACACTCCGCAAGAGGACAGTTTCTTTCAGAAATGTGGCATTTTATCACAGATACACCATTTTTATGCCCAGTAGAGCTCCTTTTCTCCCAGAAATAGCACTGCTCTTAGGAAGAGCTCCCATTTTCTAACCAAAATGCTGCTTTACACTCCTCAAGATCACACTTACCCCCATCAAGATGGCAGTGTCACAGAAATACCAGCTTCTGCCCCCAAAATGGGACATGGCTCTCCAAAACAAGACATTTTCTCCCAGAAATACCAGGACTCTTAGAAATACCTCACGTTTCATCTCAAGAATACTGCTTTCCACTCCTCAAGATCACACTGACTCCCATCACAATGGCCTTTTCTCCCACATACACCAGCTTTCTCCCAAATACACGACATTTTCTCCCACATACACCCGTTTTCTCCCAAAGATGGGACATATTCTCCCAGAAATGCCAGCTTATTCTTTAACAAACGGCCTTTTTTCCCCAAAATACCAGCCTTTTCCCTCTCTAGCATCTGTTTCCTCACCAATACCTGGCATTTTCTCCCAGAAACACCAGCTTTCTCACAGATACATCACCTTCCCCCCCACATCAGACCTCTTCTCCCAGAAATACCAGGACTCTGCTGAATATTTCCCATTTCCTCCGGAACATACAGCATTACACTCCGCAAGAGGACAGTTTCTTTCAGAAATGTGGCATTTTATCACAGATACACCATTTTTATGCCCAGTAGAGCTCCTTTTCTCCCAGAAATAGCACTGCTCTTAGGAAGAGCTCCCATTTTCTAACCAAAATGCTGCTTTACACTCCTCAAGATCACACTTACCCCCATCAAGATGGCAGTGTCAGAGAAATACCAGCTTCTGCCCCCAAAATGGGACTTTGGCTCTCCAAAACAAGACATTTTCTCCCAGAAATACCAGGACTCTTAGAAATACCTCACGTTTCATCTCAAGAATACTGCTTTCCACTCCTCAAGATCACACTGACTCCCATCACAATGGCCTTTTCTCCCACATACACCAGCTTTCTCCCAAATACACGACATTTTCTCCCACATACACCCGTTTTCTCCCAAAGATGGGACATATTCTCCCAGAAATGCCAGCTTATTCTTTAACAAACGGCCTTTTTTCCCCAAAATACCAGCCTTTTCCCTCTCTAGCATCTGTTTCCTCACCAATACCTGGCATTTTCTCCCAGAAACACCAGCTTTCTCACAGATACATCACCTTCCCCCCCCCACATCAGACCTCTTCTCCCAGAAATACCAGGACTCTGCTGAATATTTCCCATTTCCTCCGGAACATACAGCATTACACTCCGCAAGAGGACAGTTTCTTTCAGAAATGTGGCATTTTATCACAGATACACCATTTTTATGCCCAGTAGAGCTCCTTTTCTCCCAGAAATAGCACTGCTCTTAGGAAGAGCTCCCATTTTCTAACCAAAATGCTGCTTTACACTCCTCAAGATCACACTTACCCCCATCAAGATGGCAGTGTCACAGAAATACCAGCTTCTGCCCCCAAAATGGGACTTTGGCTCTCCAAAACAAGACATTTTCTCCCAGAAATACCAGGACTCTTAGAAATACCTCACATTTCATCTCAAGAATACTGCTTTCCACTCCTCAAGATCACACTGACTCCCATCACAATGGCCTTTTCTCCCACATACACCAGCTTTCTCCCAAATACACGACATTTTCTCCCACATACACCCGTTTTCTCCCAAAGATGGGACATATTCTCCCAGAAATGCCAGCTTATTCTTTAACAAACGGCCTTTTTTCCCCAAAATACCAGCCTTTTCCCTCTCTAGCATCTGTTTCCTCACCAATACCTGGCATTTTCTCCCAGAAACACCAGCTTTCTCACAGATACATCACCTTCCCCCCCCCACATCAGACCTCTTCTCCCAGAAATACCAGGACTCTGCTGAATATTTCCCATTTCCTCCGGAACATACAGCATTACACTCCGCAAGAGGACAGTTTCTTTCAGAAATGTGGCATTTTATCACAGATACACCATTTTTATGCCCAGTAGAGCTCCTTTTCTCCCAGAAATAGCACTGCTCTTAGGAAGAGCTCCCATTTTCTAACCAAAATGCTGCTTTACACTCCTCAAGATCACACTTACCCCCATCAAGATGGCAGTGTCACAGAAATACCAGCTTCTGCCCCCAAAATGGGACTTTGGCTCTCCAAAACAAGACATTTTCTCCCAGAAATACCAGGACTCTTAGAAATACCTCACGTTTCATCTCAAGAATACTGCTTTCCACTCCTCAAGATCACACTGACTCCCATCACAATGGCCTTTTCTCCCACATACACCAGCTTTCTCCCAAATACACGACATTTTCTCCCACATACACCCGTTTTCTCCCAAAGATGGGACATATTCACCCAGAAATGCCAGCTTATTCTTTAAAAAACGGCCTTTTTTCCCCAAAATACCAGCCTTTTCCCTCTCTAGCATCTGTTTCCTCACCAATACCTGGCATTTTCTCCCAGAAACACCAGCTTTCTCACAGATACATCACCTTCCCCCCCCCACATCAGACCTCTTCTCCCAGAAATACCAGGACTCTGCTGAATATTTCCCATTTCCTCCGGAACATACAGCATTACACTCCGCAAGAGGACAGTTTCTTTCAGAAATGTGGCATTTTATCACAGATACACCATTTTTATGCCCAGTAGAGCTCCTTTTCTCCCAGAAATAGCACTGCTCTTAGGAAGAGCTCCCATTTTCTAACCAAAATGCTGCTTTACACTCCTCAAGATCACACTTACCCCCATCAAGATGGCAGTGTCACAGAAATACCAGCTTCTGCCCCCAAAATGGGACTTTGGCTCTCCAAAACAAGACATTTTCTCCCAGAAATACCAGGACTCTTAGAAATACCTCACGTTTCATCTCAAGAATACTGCTTTCCACTCCTCAAGATCACACTGACTCCCATCACAATGGCCTTTTCTCCCACATACACCAGCTTTCTCCCAAATACACGACATTTTCTCCCACATACACCCGTTTTCTCCCAAAGATGGGACATATTCTCCCAGAAATGCCAGCTTATTCTTTAAAAAACGGCCTTTTTTCCCCAAAATACCAGCCTTTCCCCTCTCTAGCATCTGTTTCCTCACCAATACCTGGCATTTTCTCCCAGAAACACCAGCTTTCTCACAGATACATCACCTTCCCCCCCACATCAGACCTCTTCTCCCAGAAATACCAGGACTCTGCTGAATATTTCCCATTTCCTCCGGAACATACAGCATTACACTCCGCAAGAGGACAGTTTCTTTCAGAAATGTGGCATTTTATCACAGATACACCATTTTTATGCCCAGTAGAGCTCCTTTTCTCCCAGAAATAGCACTGCTCTTAGGAAGAGCTCCCATTTTCTAACCAAAATGCTGCTTTACACTCCTCAAGATCACACTTACCCCCATCAAGATGGCAGTGTCACAGAAATACCAGCTTCTGCCCCCAAAATGGGACTTTGGCTCTCCAAAACAAGACATTTTCTCCCAGAAATACCAGGACTCTTAGAAATACCTCACGTTTCATCTCAAGAATACTGCTTTCCACTCCTCAAGATCACACTGACTCCCATCACAATGGCCTTTTCTCCCACATACACCAGCTTTCTCCCAAATACACGACATTTTCTCCCACATACACCCGTTTTCTCCCAAAGATGGGACATATTCTCCCAGAAATGCCAGCTTATTCTTTAACAAACGGCCTTTTTTCCCCAAAATACCAGCCTTTTCCCTCTCTAGCATCTGTTTCCTCACCAATACCTGGCATTTTCTCCCAGAAACACCAGCTTTCTCACAGATACATCACCTTCCCCCCCCCACATCAGACCTCTTCTCCCAGAAATACCAGGACTCTGCTGAATATTTCCCATTTCCTCCGGAACATACAGCATTACACTCCGCAAGAGGACAGTTTCTTTCAGAAATGTGGCATTTTATCACAGATACACCATTTTTATGCCCAGTAGAGCTCCTTTTCTCCCAGAAATAGCACTGCTCTTAGGAAGAGCTCCCATTTTCTAACCAAAATGCTGCTTTACACTCCTCAAGATCACACTTACCCCCATCAAGATGGCAGTGTCACAGAAATACCAGCTTCTGCCCCCAAAATGGGACTTTGGCTCTCCAAAACAAGACATTTTCTCCCAGAAATACCAGGACTCTTAGAAATACCTCACGTTTCATCTCAAGAATACTGCTTTCCACTCCTCAAGATCACACTGACTCCCATCACAATGGCCTTTTCTCCCACATACACCAGCTTTCTCCCAAATACACGACATTTTCTCCCACATACACCCGTTTTCTCCCAAAGATGGGACATATTCTCCCAGAAATGCCAGCTTATTCTTTAACAAACGGCCTTTTTTCCCCAAAATACCAGCCTTTTCCCTCTCTAGCATCTGTTTCCTCACCAATACCTGGCATTTTCTCCCAGAAACACCAGCTTTCTCACAGATACATCACCTTCCCCCCCCCACATCAGACCTCTTCTCCCAGAAATACCAGGACTCTGCTGAATATTTCCCATTTCCTCCGGAACATACAGCATTACACTCCGCAAGAGGACAGTTTCTTTCAGAAATGTGGCCTTTTATCACAGATACACCATTTTTATGCCCAGTAGAGCTCCTTTTCTCCCAGAAATAGCACTGCTCTTAGGAAGAGCTCCCATTTTCTAACCAAAATGCTGCTTTACACTCCTCAAGATCACACTTACCCCCATCAAGATGGCAGTGTCACAGAAATACCAGCTTCTGCCCCCAAAATGGGACTTTGGCTCTCCAAAACAAGACATTTTCTCCCAGAAATACCAGGACTCTTAGAAATACCTCACGTTTCATCTCAAGAATACTGCTTTCCACTCCTCAAGATCACACTGACTCCCATCACAATGGCCTTTTCTCCCACATACACCAGCTTTCTCCCAAATACACGACATTTTCTCCCACATACACCCGTTTTCTCCCAAAGATGGGACATATTCTCCCAGAAATGCCAGCTTATTCTTTAACAAACGGCCTTTTTTCCCCAAAATACCAGCCTTTTCCCTCTCTAGCATCTGTTTCCTCACCAATACCTGGCATTTTCTCCCAGAAACACCAGCTTTCTCACAGATACATCACCTTCCCCCCCCCACATCAGACCTCTTCTCCCAGAAATACCAGGACTCTGCTGAATATTTCCCATTTCCTCCGGAACATACAGCATTACACTCCGCAAGAGGACAGTTTCTTTCAGAAATGTGGCATTTTATCACAGATACACCATTTTTATGCCCAGTAGAGCTCCTTTTCTCCCAGAAATAGCACTGCTCTTAGGAAGAGCTCCCATTTTCTAACCAAAATGCTGCTTTACACTCCTCAAGATCACACTTACCCCCATCAAGATGGCAGTGTCACAGAAATACCAGCTTCTGCCCCCAAAATGGGACTTTGGCTCTCCAAAACAAGACATTTTCTCCCAGAAATACCAGGACTCTTAGAAATACCTCACGTTTCATCTCAAGAATACTGCTTTCCACTCCTCAAGATCACACTGACTCCCATCACAATGGCCTTTTCTCCCACATACACCAGCTTTCTCCCAAATACACGACATTTTCTCCCACATACACCCGTTTTCTCCCAAAGATGGGACATATTCACCCAGAAATGCCAGCTTATTCTTTAAAAAACGGCCTTTTTTCCCCAAAATACCAGCCTTTTCCCTCTCTAGCATCTGTTTCCTCACCAATACCTGGCATTTTCTCCCAGAAACACCAGCTTTCTCACAGATACATCACCTTCCCCCCCCCACATCAGACCTCTTCTCCCAGAAATACCAGGACTCTGCTGAATATTTCCCATTTCCTCCGGAACATACAGCATTACACTCCGCAAGAGGACAGTTTCTTTCAGAAATGTGGCATTTTATCACAGATACACCATTTTTATGCCCAGTAGAGCTCCTTTTCTCCCAGAAATAGCACTGCTCTTAGGAAGAGCTCCCATTTTCTAACCAAAATGCTGCTTTACACTCCTCAAGATCACACTTACCCCCATCAAGATGGCAGTGTCACAGAAATACCAGCTTCTGCCCCCAAAATGGGACTTTGGCTCTCCAAAACAAGACATTTTCTCCCAGAAATACCAGGACTCTTAGAAATACCTCACGTTTCATCTCAAGAATACTGCTTTCCACTCCTCAAGATCACACTGACTCCCATCACAATGGCCTTTTCTCCCACATACACCAGCTTTCTCCCAAATACACGACATTTTCTCCCACATACACCCGTTTTCTCCCAAAGATGGGACATATTCTCCCAGAAATGCCAGCTTATTCTTTAACAAACGGCCTTTTTTCCCCAAAATACCAGCCTTTCCCCTCTCTAGCATCTGTTTCCTCACCAATACCTGGCATTTTCTCCCAGAAACACCAGCTTTCTCACAGATACATCACCTTCCCCCCCCCACATCAGACCTCTTCTCCCAGAAATACCAGGACTCTGCTGAATATTTCCCATTTCCTCCGGAACATACAGCATTACACTCCGCAAGAGGACAGTTTCTTTCAGAAATGTGGCATTTTATCACAGATACACCATTTTTATGCCCAGTAGAGCTCCTTTTCTCCCAGAAATAGCACTGCTCTTAGGAAGAGCTCCCATTTTCTAACCAAAATGCTGCTTTACACTCCTCAAGATCACACTTACCCCCATCAAGATGGCAGTGTCACAGAAATACCAGCTTCTGCCCCCAAAATGGGACTTTGGCTCTCCAAAACAAGACATTTTCTCCCAGAAATACCAGGACTCTTAGAAATACCTCACGTTTCATCTCAAGAATACTGCTTTCCACTCCTCAAGATCACACTGACTCCCATCACAATGGCCTTTTCTCCCACATACACCAGCTTTCTCCCAAATACACGACATTTTCTCCCACATACACCCGTTTTCTCCCAAAGATGGGACATATTCTCCCAGAAATGCCAGCTTATTCTTTAACAAACGGCCTTTTTTCCCCAAAATACCAGCCTTTTCCCTCTCTAGCATCTGTTTCCTCACCAATACCTGGCATTTTCTCCCAGAAACACCAGCTTTCTCACAGATACATCACCTTCCCCCCCCCACATCAGACCTCTTCTCCCAGAAATACCAGGACTCTGCTGAATATTTCCCATTTCCTCCGGAACATACAGCATTACACTCCGCAAGAGGACAGTTTCTTTCAGAAATGTGGCATTTTATCACAGATACACCATTTTTATGCCCAGTAGAGCTCCTTTTCTCCCAGAAATAGCACTGCTCTTAGGAAGAGCTCCCATTTTCTAACCAAAATGCTGCTTTACACTCCTCAAGATCACACTTACCCCCATCAAGATGGCAGTGTCAGAGAAATACCAGCTTCTGCCCCCAAAATGGGACTTTGGCTCTCCAAAACAAGACATTTTCTCCCAGAAATACCAGGACTCTTAGAAATACCTCACGTTTCATCTCAAGAATACTGCTTTCCACTCCTCAAGATCACACTGACTCCCATCACAATGGCCTTTTCTCCCACATACACCAGCTTTCTCCCAAATACACGACATTTTCTCCCACATACACCCGTTTTCTCCCAAAGATGGGACATATTCTCCCAGAAATGCCAGCTTATTCTTTAACAAACGGCCTTTTTTCCCCAAAATACCAGCCTTTTCCCTCTCTAGCATCTGTTTCCTCACCAATACCTGGCATTTTCTCCCAGAAACACCAGCTTTCTCACAGATACATCACCTTCCCCCCCCCACATCAGACCTCTTCTCCCAGAAATACCAGGACTCTGCTGAATATTTCCCATTTCCTCCGGAACATACAGCATTACACTCCGCAAGAGGACAGTTTCTTTCAGAAATGTGGCCTTTTATCACAGATACACCATTTTTATGCCCAGTAGAGCTCCTTTTCTCCCAGAAATAGCACTGCTCTTAGGAAGAGCTCCCATTTTCTAACCAAAATGCTGCTTTACACTCCTCAAGATCACACTTACCCCCATCAAGATGGCAGTGTCACAGAAATACCAGCTTCTGCCCCCAAAATGGGACTTTGGCTCTCCAAAACAAGACATTTTCTCCCAGAAATACCAGGACTCTTAGAAATACCTCACGTTTCATCTCAAGAATACTGCTTTCCACTCCTCAAGATCACACTGACTCCCATCACAATGGCCTTTTCTCCCACATACACCAGCTTTCTCCCAAATACACGACATTTTCTCCCACATACACCCGTTTTCTCCCAAAGATGGGACATATTCTCCCAGAAATGCCAGCTTATTCTTTAACAAACGGCCTTTTTTCCCCAAAATACCAGCCTTTTCCCTCTCTAGCATCTGTTTCCTCACCAATACCTGGCATTTTCTCCCAGAAACACCAGCTTTCTCACAGATACATCACCTTCCCCCCCCCACATCAGACCTCTTCTCCCAGAAATACCAGGACTCTGCTGAATATTTCCCATTTCCTCCGGAACATACAGCATTACACTCCGCAAGAGGACAGTTTCTTTCAGAAATGTGGCATTTTATCACAGATACACCATTTTTATGCCCAGTAGAGCTCCTTTTCTCCCAGAAATAGCACTGCTCTTAGGAAGAGCTCCCATTTTCTAACCAAAATGCTGCTTTACACTCCTCAAGATCACACTTACCCCCATCAAGATGGCAGTGTCACAGAAATACCAGCTTCTGCCCCCAAAATGGGACTTTGGCTCTCCAAAACAAGACATTTTCTCCCAGAAATACCAGGACTCTTAGAAATACCTCACGTTTCATCTCAAGAATACTGCTTTCCACTCCTCAAGATCACACTGACTCCCATCACAATGGCCTTTTCTCCCACATACACCAGCTTTCTCCCAAATACACGACATTTTCTCCCACATACACCCGTTTTCTCCCAAAGATGGGACATATTCTCCCAGAAATGCCAGCTTATTCTTTAACAAACGGCCTTTTTTTCCCCAAAATACCAGCCTTTTCCCTCTCTAGCATCTGTTTCCTCACCAATACCTGGCATTTTCTCCCAGAAACACCAGCTTTCTCACAGATACATCACCTTCCCCCCCCCACATCAGACCTCTTCTCCCAGAAATACCAGGACTCTGCTGAATATTTCCCATTTCCTCCGGAACATACAGCATTACACTCCGCAAGAGGACAGTTTCTTTCAGAAATGTGGCATTTTATCACAGATACACCATTTTTATGCCCAGTAGAGCTCCTTTTCTCCCAGAAATAGCACTGCTCTTAGGAAGAGCTCCCATTTTCTAACCAAAATGCTGCTTTACACTCCTCAAGATCACACTTACCCCCATCAAGATGGCAGTGTCACAGAAATACCAGCTTCTGCCCCCAAAATGGGACTTTGGCTCTCCAAAACAAGACATTTTCTCCCAGAAATACCAGGACTCTTAGAAATACCTCACGTTTCATCTCAAGAATACTGCTTTCCACTCCTCAAGATCACACTGACTCCCATCACAATGGCCTTTTCTCCCACATACACCAGCTTTCTCCCAAATACACGACATTTTCTCCCACATACACCCGTTTTCTCCCAAAGATGGGACATATTCTCCCAGAAATGCCAGCTTATTCTTTAACAAACGGCCTTTTTTCCCCAAAATACCAGCCTTTTCCCTCTCTAGCATCTGTTTCCTCACCAATACCTGGCATTTTCTCCCAGAAACACCAGCTTTCTCACAGATGCATCACCTTCCCCCCCCCACATCAGACCTCTTCTCCCAGAAATACCAGGACTCTGCTGAATATTTCCCATTTCCTCCGGAACATACAGCATTACACTCCGCAAGAGGACAGTTTCTTTCAGAAATGTGGCATTTTATCACAGATACACCATTTTTATGCCCAGTAGAGCTCCTTTTCTCCCAGAAATAGCACTGCTCTTAGGAAGAGCTCCCATTTTCTAACCAAAATGCTGCTTTACACTCCTCAAGATCACACTTACCCCCATCAAGATGGCAGTGTCACAGAAATACCAGCTTCTGCCCCCAAAATGGGACTTTGGCTCTCCAAAACAAGACATTTTCTCCCAGAAATACCAGGACTCTTAGAAATACCTCACGTTTCATCTCAAGAATACTGCTTTCCACTCCTCAAGATCACACTGACTCCCATCACAATGGCCTTTTCTCCCACATACACCAGCTTTCTCCCAAATACACGACATTTTCTCCCACATACACCCGTTTTCTCCCAAAGATGGGACATATTCTCCCAGAAATGCCAGCTTATTCTTTAACAAACGGCCTTTTTTCCCCAAAATACCAGCCTTTTCCCTCTCTAGCATCTGTTTCCTCACCAATACCTGGCATTTTCTCCCAGAAACACCAGCTTTCTCACAGATACATCACCTTCCCCCCCCCACATCAGACCTCTTCTCCCAGAAATACCAGGACTCTGCTGAATATTTCCCATTTCCTCCGGAACATACAGCATTACACTCCGCAAGAGGACAGTTTCTTTCAGAAATGTGGCATTTTATCACAGATACACCATTTTTATGCCCAGTAGAGCTCCTTTTCTCCCAGAAATAGCACTGCTCTTAGGAAGAGCTCCCATTTTCTAACCAAAATGCTGCTTTACACTCCTCAAGATCACACTTACCCCCATCAAGATGGCAGTGTCACAGAAATACCAGCTTCTGCCCCCAAAATGGGACTTTGGCTCTCCAAAACAAGACATTTTCTCCCAGAAATACCAGGACTCTTAGAAATACCTCACGTTTCATCTCAAGAATACTGCTTTCCACTCCTCAAGATCACACTGACTCCCATCACAATGGCCTTTTCTCCCACATACACCAGCTTTCTCCCAAATACACGACATTTTCTCCCACATACACCCGTTTTCTCCCAAAGATGGGACATATTCTCCCAGAAATGCCAGCTTATTCTTTAACAAACGGCCTTTTTTTCCCCAAAATACCAGCCTTTTCCCTCTCTAGCATCTGTTTCCTCACCAATACCTGGCATTTTCTCCCAGAAACACCAGCTTTCTCACAGATGCATCACCTTCCCCCCCCCACATCAGACCTCTTCTCCCAGAAATACCAGGACTCTGCTGAATATTTCCCATTTCCTCCGGAACATACAGCATTACACTCCGCAAGAGGACAGTTTCTTTCAGAAATGTGGCATTTTATCACAGATACACCATTTTTATGCCCAGTAGAGCTCCTTTTCTCCCAGAAATAGCACTGCTCTTAGGAAGAGCTCCCATTTTCTAACCAAAATGCTGCTTTACACTCCTCAAGATCACACTTACCCCCATCAAGATGGCAGTGTCACAGAAATACCAGCTTCTGCCCCCAAAATGGGACTTTGGCTCTCCAAAACAAGACATTTTCTCCCAGAAATACCAGGACTCTTAGAAATACCTCACGTTTCATCTCAAGAATACTGCTTTCCACTCCTCAAGATCACACTGACTCCCATCACAATGGCCTTTTCTCCCACATACACCAGCTTTCTCCCAAATACACGACATTTTCTCCCACATACACCCGTTTTCTCCCAAAGATGGGACATATTCTCCCAGAAATGCCAGCTTATTCTTTAACAAACGGCCTTTTTTCCCCAAAATACCAGCCTTTTCCCTCTCTAGCATCTGTTTCCTCACCAATACCTGGCATTTTCTCCCAGAAACACCAGCTTTCTCACAGATGCATCACCTTCCCCCCCCCACATCAGACCTCTTCTCCCAGAAATACCAGGACTCTGCTGAATATTTCCCATTTCCTCCGGAACATACAGCATTACACTCCGCAAGAGGACAGTTTCTTTCAGAAATGTGGCATTTTATCACAGATACACCATTTTTATGCCCAGTAGAGCTCCTTTTCTCCCAGAAATAGCACTGCTCTTAGGAAGAGCTCCCATTTTCTAACCAAAATGCTGCTTTACACTCCTCAAGATCACACTTACCCCCATCAAGATGGCAGTGTCACAGAAATACCAGCTTCTGCCCCCAAAATGGGACTTTGGCTCTCCAAAACAAGACATTTTCTCCCAGAAATACCAGGACTCTTAGAAATACCTCACGTTTCATCTCAAGAATACTGCTTTCCACTCCTCAAGATCACACTGACTCCCATCACAATGGCCTTTTCTCCCACATACACCAGCTTTCTCCCAAATACACGACATTTTCTCCCACATACACCCGTTTTCTCCCAAAGATGGGACATATTCTCCCAGAAATGCCAGCTTATTCTTTAACAAACGGCCTTTTTTCCCCAAAATACCAGCCTTTTCCCTCTCTAGCATCTGTTTCCTCACCAATACCTGGCATTTTCTCCCAGAAACACCAGCTTTCTCACAGATGCATCACCTTCCCCCCCACATCAGACCTCTTCTCCCAGAAATACCAGGACTCTGCTGAATATTTCCCATTTCCTCCGGAACATACAGCATTACACTCCGCAAGAGGACAGTTTCTTTCAGAAATGTGGCATTTTATCACAGATACACCATTTTTATGCCCAGTAGAGCTCCTTTTCTCCCAGAAATAGCACTGCTCTTAGGAAGAGCTCCCATTTTCTAACCAAAATGCTGCTTTACACTCCTCAAGATCACACTTACCCCCATCAAGATGGCAGTGTCACAGAAATACCAGCTTCTGCCCCCAAAATGGGACTTTGGCTCTCCAAAACAAGACATTTTCTCCCAGAAATACCAGGACTCTTAGAAATACCTCACGTTTCATCTCAAGAATACTGCTTTCCACTCCTCAAGATCACACTGACTCCCATCACAATGGCCTTTTCTCCCACATACACCAGCTTTCTCCCAAATACACGACATTTTCTCCCACATACACCCGTTTTCTCCCAAAGATGGGACATATTCTCCCAGAAATGCCAGCTTATTCTTTAACAAACGGCCTTTTTTCCCCAAAATACCAGCCTTTTCCCTCTCTAGCATCTGTTTCCTCACCAATACCTGGCATTTTCTCCCAGAAACACCAGCTTTCTCACAGATGCATCACCTTCCCCCCCACATCAGACCTCTTCTCCCAGAAATACCAGGACTCTGCTGAATATTTCCCATTTCCTCCGGAACATACAGCATTACACTCCGCAAGAGGACAGTTTCTTTCAGAAATGTTATCACAGATACACCATTTTTATGCCCAGTAGAGCTCCTTTTCTCCCAGAAATAGCACTGCTCTTAGGAAGAGCTCCCATTTTCTAACCAAAATGCTGCTTTACACTCCTCAAGATCACACTTACCCCCATCAAGATGGCAGTGTCACAGAAATACCAGCTTCTGCCCCCAAAATGGGACTTTGGCTCTCCAAAACAAGACATTTTCTCCCAGAAATACCAGGACTCTTAGAAATACCTCACGTTTCATCTCAAGAATACTGCTTTCCACTCCTCAAGATCACACTGACTCCCATCACAATGGCCTTTTCTCCCACATACACCAGCTTTCTCCCAAATACACGACATTTTCTCCCACATACACCCGTTTTCTCCCAAAGATGGGACATATTCTCCCAGAAATGCCAGCTTATTCTTTAACAAACGGCCTTTTTTCCCCAAAATACCAGCCTTTTCCCTCTCTAGCATCTGTTTCCTCACCAATACCTGGCATTTTCTCCCAGAAACACCAGCTTTCTCACAGATACATCACCTTCCCCCCCCCACATCAGACCTCTTCTCCCAGAAATACCAGGACTCTGCTGAATATTTCCCATTTCCTCCGGAACATACAGCATTACACTCCGCAAGAGGACAGTTTCTTTCAGAAATGTGGCATTTTATCACAGATACACCATTTTTATGCCCAGTAGAGCTCCTTTTCTCCCAGAAATAGCACTGCTCTTAGGAAGAGCTCCCATTTTCTAACCAAAATGCTGCTTTACACTCCTCAAGATCACACTTACCCCCATCAAGATGGCAGTGTCACAGAAATACCAGCTTCTGCCCCCAAAATGGGACTTTGGCTCTCCAAAACAAGACATTTTCTCCCAGAAATACCAGGACTCTTAGAAATACCTCACGTTTCATCTCAAGAATACTGCTTTCCACTCCTCAAGATCACACTGACTCCCATCACAATGGCCTTTTCTCCCACATACACCAGCTTTCTCCCAAATACACGACATTTTCTCCCACATACACCCGTTTTCTCCCAAAGATGGGACGTATATATTCTCCCAGAAATGCCAGCTTATTCTTTAACAAACGGCCTTTTTTCCCCAAAATACCAGCCTTTTCCCTCTCTAGCATCTGTTTCCTCACCAATACCTGGCATTTTCTCCCAGAAACACCAGCTTTCTCACAGATACATCACCTTCCCCCCCCCACATCAGACCTCTTCTCCCAGAAATACCAGGACTCTGCTGAATATTTCCCATTTCCTCCGGAACATACAGCATTACACTCCGCAAGAGGACAGTTTCTTTCAGAAATGTGGCATTTTATCACAGATACACCATTTTTATGCCCAGTAGAGCTCCTTTTCTCCCAGAAATAGCACTGCTCTTAGGAAGAGCTCCCATTTTCTAACCAAAATGCTGCTTTACACTCCTCAAGATCACACTTACCCCCATCAAGATGGCAGTGTCACAGAAATACCAGCTTCTGCCCCCAAAATGGGACTTTGGCTCTCCAAAACAAGACATTTTCTCCCAGAAATACCAGGACTCTTAGAAATACCTCACGTTTCATCTCAAGAATACTGCTTTCCACTCCTCAAGATCACACTGACTCCCATCACAATGGCCTTTTCTCCCACATACACCAGCTTTCTCCCAAATACACGACATTTTCTCCCACATACACCCGTTTTCTCCCAAAGATGGGACATATTCTCCCAGAAATGCCAGCTTATTCTTTAACAAACGGCCTTTTTTCCCCAAAATACCAGCCTTTTCCCTCTCTAGCATCTGTTTCCTCACCAATACCTGGCATTTTCTCCCAGAAACACCAGCTTTCTCACAGATACATCACCTTCCCCCCCCCACATCAGACCTCTTCTCCCAGAAATACCAGGACTCTGCTGAATATTTCCCATTTCCTCCGGAACATACAGCATTACACTCCGCAAGAGGACAGTTTCTTTCAGAAATGTGGCATTTTATCACAGATACACCATTTTTATGCCCAGTAGAGCTCCTTTTCTCCCAGAAATAGCACTGCTCTTAGGAAGAGCTCCCATTTTCTAACCAAAATGCTGCTTTACACTCCTCAAGATCACACTTACCCCCATCAAGATGGCAGTGTCACAGAAATACCAGCTTCTGCCCCCAAAATGGGACTTTGGCTCTCCAAAACAAGACATTTTCTCCCAGAAATACCAGGACTCTTAGAAATACCTCACGTTTCATCTCAAGAATACTGCTTTCCACTCCTCAAGATCACACTGACTCCCATCACAATGGCCTTTTCTCCCACATACACCAGCTTTCTCCCAAATACACGACATTTTCTCCCACATACACCCGTTTTCTCCCAAAGATGGGACATATTCTCCCAGAAATGCCAGCTTATTCTTTAACAAACGGCCTTTTTTCCCCAAAATACCAGCCTTTTCCCTCTCTAGCATCTGTTTCCTCACCAATACCTGGCATTTTCTCCCAGAAACACCAGCTTTCTCACAGATACATCACCTTCCCCCCCCCACATCAGACCTCTTCTCCCAGAAATACCAGGACTCTGCTGAATATTTCCCATTTCCTCCGGAACATACAGCATTACACTCCGCAAGAGGACAGTTTCTTTCAGAAATGTGGCATTTTATCACAGATACACCATTTTTATGCCCAGTAGAGCTCCTTTTCTCCCAGAAATAGCACTGCTCTTAGGAAGAGCTCCCATTTTCTAACCAAAATGCTGCTTTACACTCCTCAAGATCACACTTACCCCCATCAAGATGGCAGTGTCACAGAAATACCAGCTTCTGCCCCCAAAATGGGACTTTGGCTCTCCAAAACAAGACATTTTCTCCCAGAAATACCAGGACTCTTAGAAATACCTCACGTTTCATCTCAAGAATACTGCTTTCCACTCCTCAAGATCACACTGACTCCCATCACAATGGCCTTTTCTCCCACATACACCAGCTTTCTCCCAAATACACGACATTTTCTCCCACATACACCCGTTTTCTCCCAAAGATGGGACATATTCTCCCAGAAATGCCAGCTTATTCTTTAACAAACGGCCTTTTTTCCCCAAAATACCAGCCTTTTCCCTCTCTAGCATCTGTTTCCTCACCAATACCTGGCATTTTCTCCCAGAAACACCAGCTTTCTCACAGATACATCACCTTCCCCCCCCCACATCAGACCTCTTCTCCCAGAAATACCAGGACTCTGCTGAATATTTCCCATTTCCTCCGGAACATACAGCATTACACTCCGCAAGAGGACAGTTTCTTTCAGAAATGTGGCATTTTATCACAGATACACCATTTTTATGCCCAGTAGAGCTCCTTTTCTCCCAGAAATAGCACTGCTCTTAGGAAGAGCTCCCATTTTCTAACCAAAATGCTGCTTTACACTCCTCAAGATCACACTTACCCCCATCAAGATGGCAGTGTCACAGAAATACCAGCTTCTGCCCCCAAAATGGGACTTTGGCTCTCCAAAACAAGACATTTTCTCCCAGAAATACCAGGACTCTTAGAAATACCTCACGTTTCATCTCAAGAATACTGCTTTCCACTCCTCAAGATCACACTGACTCCCATCACAATGGCCTTTTCTCCCACATACACCAGCTTTCTCCCAAATACACGACATTTTCTCCCACATACACCCGTTTTCTCCCAAAGATGGGACATATTCTCCCAGAAATGCCAGCTTATTCTTTAACAAACGGCCTTTTTTCCCCAAAATACCAGCCTTTTCCCTCTCTAGCATCTGTTTCCTCACCAATACCTGGCATTTTCTCCCAGAAACACCAGCTTTCTCACAGATACATCACCTTCCCCCCCCCACATCAGACCTCTTCTCCCAGAAATACCAGGACTCTGCTGAATATTTCCCATTTCCTCCGGAACATACAGCATTACACTCCGCAAGAGGACAGTTTCTTTCAGAAATGTGGCATTTTATCACAGATACACCATTTTTATGCCCAGTAGAGCTCCTTTTCTCCCAGAAATAGCACTGCTCTTAGGAAGAGCTCCCATTTTCTAACCAAAATGCTGCTTTACACTCCTCAAGATCACACTTACCCCCATCAAGATGGCAGTGTCACAGAAATACCAGCTTCTGCCCCCAAAATGGGACTTTGGCTCTCCAAAACAAGACATTTTCTCCCAGAAATACCAGGACTCTTAGAAATACCTCACGTTTCATCTCAAGAATACTGCTTTCCACTCCTCAAGATCACACTGACTCCCATCACAATGGCCTTTTCTCCCACATACACCAGCTTTCTCCCAAATACACGACATTTTCTCCCACATACACCCGTTTTCTCCCAAAGATGGGACATATTCTCCCAGAAATGCCAGCTTATTCTTTAACAAACGGCCTTTTTTCCCCAAAATACCAGCCTTTTCCCTCTCTAGCATCTGTTTCCTCACCAATACCTGGCATTTTCTCCCAGAAACACCAGCTTTCTCACAGATACATCACCTTCCCCCCCCCACATCAGACCTCTTCTCCCAGAAATACCAGGACTCTGCTGAATATTTCCCATTTCCTCCGGAACATACAGCATTACACTCCGCAAGAGGACAGTTTCTTTCAGAAATGTGGCATTTTATCACAGATACACCATTTTTATGCCCAGTAGAGCTCCTTTTCTCCCAGAAATAGCACTGCTCTTAGGAAGAGCTCCCATTTTCTAACCAAAATGCTGCTTTACACTCCTCAAGATCACACTTACCCCCATCAAGATGGCAGTGTCACAGAAATACCAGCTTCTGCCCCCAAAATGGGACTTTGGCTCTCCAAAACAAGACATTTTCTCCCAGAAATACCAGGACTCTTAGAAATACCTCACGTTTCATCTCAAGAATACTGCTTTCCACTCCTCAAGATCACACTGACTCCCATCACAATGGCCTTTTCTCCCACATACACCAGCTTTCTCCCAAATACACGACATTTTCTCCCACATACACCCGTTTTCTCCCAAAGATGGGACATATTCTCCCAGAAATGCCAGCTTATTCTTTAACAAACGGCCTTTTTTCCCCAAAATACCAGCCTTTTCCCTCTCTAGCATCTGTTTCCTCACCAATACCTGGCATTTTCTCCCAGAAACACCAGCTTTCTCACAGATACATCACCTTCCCCCCCCCACATCAGACCTCTTCTCCCAGAAATACCAGGACTCTGCTGAATATTTCCCATTTCCTCCGGAACATACAGCATTACACTCCGCAAGAGGACAGTTTCTTTCAGAAATGTGGCATTTTATCACAGATACACCATTTTTATGCCCAGTAGAGCTCCTTTTCTCCCAGAAATAGCACTGCTCTTAGGAAGAGCTCCCATTTTCTAACCAAAATGCTGCTTTACACTCCTCAAGATCACACTTACCCCCATCAAGATGGCAGTGTCACAGAAATACCAGCTTCTGCCCCCAAAATGGGACTTTGGCTCTCCAAAACAAGACATTTTCTCCCAGAAATACCAGGACTCTTAGAAATACCTCACGTTTCATCTCAAGAATACTGCTTTCCACTCCTCAAGATCACACTGACTCCCATCACAATGGCCTTTTCTCCCACATACACCAGCTTTCTCCCAAATACACGACATTTTCTCCCACATACACCCGTTTTCTCCCAAAGATACGGGACATATTCTCCCAGAAATGCCAGCTTATTCTTTAACAAACGGCCTTTTTTCCCCAAAATACCAGCCTTTTCCCTCTCTAGCATCTGTTTCCTCACCAATACCTGGCATTTTCTCCCAGAAACACCAGCTTTCTCACAGATACATCACCTTCCCCCCCCCACATCAGACCTCTTCTCCCAGAAATACCAGGACTCTGCTGAATATTTCCCATTTCCTCCGGAACATACAGCATTACACTCCGCAAGAGGACAGTTTCTTTCAGAAATGTGGCATTTTATCACAGATACACCATTTTTATGCCCAGTAGAGCTCCTTTTCTCCCAGAAATAGCACTGCTCTTAGGAAGAGCTCCCATTTTCTAACCAAAATGCTGCTTTACACTCCTCAAGATCACACTTACCCCCATCAAGATGGCAGTGTCACAGAAATACCAGCTTCTGCCCCCAAAATGGGACTTTGGCTCTCCAAAACAAGACATTTTCTCCCAGAAATACCAGGACTCTTAGAAATACCTCACGTTTCATCTCAAGAATACTGCTTTCCACTCCTCAAGATCACACTGACTCCCATCACAATGGCCTTTTCTCCCACATACACCAGCTTTCTCCCAAATACACGACATTTTCTCCCACATACACCCGTTTTCTCCCAAAGATGGGACATATTCTCCCAGAAATGCCAGCTTATTCTTTAACAAACGGCCTTTTTTCCCCAAAATACCAGCCTTTTCCCTCTCTAGCATCTGTTTCCTCACCAATACCTGGCATTTTCTCCCAGAAACACCAGCTTTCTCACAGATACATCACCTTCCCCCCCCCACATCAGACCTCTTCTCCCAGAAATACCAGGACTCTGCTGAATATTTCCCATTTCCTCCGGAACATACAGCATTACACTCCGCAAGAGGACAGTTTCTTTCAGAAATGTGGCATTTTATCACAGATACACCATTTTTATGCCCAGTAGAGCTCCTTTTCTCCCAGAAATAGCACTGCTCTTAGGAAGAGCTCCCATTTTCTAACCAAAATGCTGCTTTACACTCCTCAAGATCACACTTACCCCCATCAAGATGGCAGTGTCACAGAAATACCAGCTTCTGCCCCCAAAATGGGACTTTGGCTCTCCAAAACAAGACATTTTCTCCCAGAAATACCAGGACTCTTAGAAATACCTCACGTTTCATCTCAAGAATACTGCTTTCCACTCCTCAAGATCACACTGACTCCCATCACAATGGCCTTTTCTCCCACATACACCAGCTTTCTCCCAAATACACGACATTTTCTCCCACATACACCCGTTTTCTCCCAAAGATGGGACATATTCTCCCAGAAATGCCAGCTTATTCTTTAACAAACGGCCTTTTTTCCCCAAAATACCAGCCTTTTCCCTCTCTAGCATCTGTTTCCTCACCAATACCTGGCATTTTCTCCCAGAAACACCAGCTTTCTCACAGATACATCACCTTCCCCCCCCCACATCAGACCTCTTCTCCCAGAAATACCAGGACTCTGCTGAATATTTCCCATTTCCTCCGGAACATACAGCATTACACTCCGCAAGAGGACAGTTTCTTTCAGAAATGTGGCATTTTATCACAGATACACCATTTTTATGCCCAGTAGAGCTCCTTTTCTCCCAGAAATAGCACTGCTCTTAGGAAGAGCTCCCATTTTCTAACCAAAATGCTGCTTTACACTCCTCAAGATCACACTTACCCCCATCAAGATGGCAGTGTCACAGAAATACCAGCTTCTGCCCCCAAAATGGGACTTTGGCTCTCCAAAACAAGACATTTTCTCCCAGAAATACCAGGACTCTTAGAAATACCTCACGTTTCATCTCAAGAATACTGCTTTCCACTCCTCAAGATCACACTGACTCCCATCACAATGGCCTTTTCTCCCACATACACCAGCTTTCTCCCAAATACACGACATTTTCTCCCACATACACCCGTTTTCTCCCAAAGATGGGACATATTCTCCCAGAAATGCCAGCTTATTCTTTAACAAACGGCCTTTTTTCCCCAAAATACCAGCCTTTTCCCTCTCTAGCATCTGTTTCCTCACCAATACCTGGCATTTTCTCCCAGAAACACCAGCTTTCTCACAGATACATCACCTTCCCCCCCCCACATCAGACCTCTTCTCCCAGAAATACCAGGACTCTGCTGAATATTTCCCATTTCCTCCGGAACATACAGCATTACACTCCGCAAGAGGACAGTTTCTTTCAGAAATGTGGCATTTTATCACAGATACACCATTTTTATGCCCAGTAGAGCTCCTTTTCTCCCAGAAATAGCACTGCTCTTAGGAAGAGCTCCCATTTTCTAACCAAAATGCTGCTTTACACTCCTCAAGATCACACTTACCCCCATCAAGATGGCAGTGTCACAGAAATACCAGCTTCTGCCCCCAAAATGGGACTTTGGCTCTCCAAAACAAGACATTTTCTCCCAGAAATACCAGGACTCTTAGAAATACCTCACGTTTCATCTCAAGAATACTGCTTTCCACTCCTCAAGATCACACTGACTCCCATCACAATGGCCTTTTCTCCCACATACACCAGCTTTCTCCCAAATACACGACATTTTCTCCCACATACACCCGTTTTCTCCCAAAGATGGGACATATTCTCCCAGAAATGCCAGCTTATTCTTTAACAAACGGCCTTTTTTCCCCAAAATACCAGCCTTTTCCCTCTCTAGCATCTGTTTCCTCACCAATACCTGGCATTTTCTCCCAGAAACACCAGCTTTCTCACAGATACATCACCTTCCCCCCCCCCACATCAGACCTCTTCTCCCAGAAATACCAGGACTCTGCTGAATATTTCCCATTTCCTCCGGAACATACAGCATTACACTCCGCAAGAGGACAGTTTCTTTCAGAAATGTGGCATTTTATCACAGATACACCATTTTTATGCCCAGTAGAGCTCCTTTTCTCCCAGAAATAGCACTGCTCTTAGGAAGAGCTCCCATTTTCTAACCAAAATGCTGCTTTACACTCCTCAAGATCACACTTACCCCCATCAAGATGGCAGTGTCACAGAAATACCAGCTTCTGCCCCCAAAATGGGACTTTGGCTCTCCAAAACAAGACATTTTCTCCCAGAAATACCAGGACTCTTAGAAATACCTCACGTTTCATCTCAAGAATACTGCTTTCCACTCCTCAAGATCACACTGACTCCCATCACAATGGCCTTTTCTCCCACATACACCAGCTTTCTCCCAAATACACGACATTTTCTCCCACATACACCCGTTTTCTCCCAAAGATGGGACATATTCTCCCAGAAATGCCAGCTTATTCTTTAACAAACGGCCTTTTTTCCCCAAAATACCAGCCTTTTCCCTCTCTAGCATCTGTTTCCTCACCAATACCTGGCATTTTCTCCCAGAAACACCAGCTTTCTCACAGATACATCACCTTCCCCCCCACATCAGACCTCTTCTCCCAGAAATACCAGGACTCTGCTGAATATTTCCCATTTCCTCCGGAACATACAGCATTACACTCCGCAAGAGGACAGTTTCTTTCAGAAATGTGGCATTTTATCACAGATACACCATTTTTATGCCCAGTAGAGCTCCTTTTCTCCCAGAAATAGCACTGCTCTTAGGAAGAGCTCCCATTTTCTAACCAAAATGCTGCTTTACACTCCTCAAGATCACACTTACCCCCATCAAGATGGCAGTGTCACAGAAATACCAGCTTCTGCCCCCAAAATGGGACTTTGGCTCTCCAAAACAAGACATTTTCTCCCAGAAATACCAGGACTCTTAGAAATACCTCACGTTTCATCTCAAGAATACTGCTTTCCACTCCTCAAGATCACACTGACTCCCATCACAATGGCCTTTTCTCCCACATACACCAGCTTTCTCCCAAATACACGACATTTTCTCCCACATACACCCGTTTTCTCCCAAAGATGGGACATATTCTCCCAGAAATGCCAGCTTATTCTTTAACAAACGGCCTTTTTTCCCCCCAAAATACCAGCCTTTTCCCTCTCTAGCATCTGTTTCCTCACCAATACCTGGCATTTTCTCCCAGAAACACCAGCTTTCTCACAGATGCATCACCTTCCCCCCCCCACATCAGACCTCTTCTCCCAGAAATACCAGGACTCTGCTGAATATTTCCCATTTCCTCCGGAACATACAGCATTACACTCCGCAAGAGGACAGTTTCTTTCAGAAATGTGGCATTTTATCACAGATACACCATTTTTATGCCCAGTAGAGCTCCTTTTCTCCCAGAAATAGCACTGCTCTTAGGAAGAGCTCCCATTTTCTAACCAAAATGCTGCTTTACACTCCTCAAGATCACACTTACCCCCATCAAGATGGCAGTGTCACAGAAATACCAGCTTCTGCCCCCAAAATGGGACTTTGGCTCTCCAAAACAAGACATTTTCTCCCAGAAATACCAGGACTCTTAGAAATACCTCACGTTTCATCTCAAGAATACTGCTTTCCACTCCTCAAGATCACACTGACTCCCATCACAATGGCCTTTTCTCCCACATACACCAGCTTTCTCCCAAATACACGACATTTTCTCCCACATACACCCGTTTTCTCCCAAAGATGGGACATATTCTCCCAGAAATGCCAGCTTATTCTTTAACAAACGGCCTTTTTTCCCCAAAATACCAGCCTTTTCCCTCTCTAGCATCTGTTTCCTCACCAATACCTGGCATTTTCTCCCAGAAACACCAGCTTTCTCACAGATACATCACCTTCCCCCCCCCACATCAGACCTCTTCTCCCAGAAATACCAGGACTCTGCTGAATATTTCCCATTTCCTCCGGAACATACAGCATTACACTCCGCAAGAGGACAGTTACTTTCAGAAATGTGGCATTTTATCACAGATACACCATTTTTATGCCCAGTAGAGCTCCTTTTCTCCCAGAAATAGCACTGCTCTTAGGAAGAGCTCCCATTTTCTAACCAAAATGCTGCTTTACACTCCTCAAGATCACACTTACCCCCATCAAGATGGCAGTGTCACAGAAATACCAGCTTCTGCCCCCAAAATGGGACTTTGGCTCTCCAAAACAAGACATTTTCTCCCAGAAATACCAGGACTCTTAGAAATACCTCACGTTTCATCTCAAGAATACTGCTTTCCACTCCTCAAGATCACACTGACTCCCATCACAATGGCCTTTTCTCCCACATACACCAGCTTTCTCCCAAATACACGACATTTTCTCCCACATACACCCGTTTTCTCCCAAAGATGGGACATATTCTCCCAGAAATGCCAGCTTATTCTTTAACAAACGGCCTTTTTTCCCCAAAATACCAGCCTTTTCCCTCTCTAGCATCTGTTTCCTCACCAATACCTGGCATTTTCTCCCAGAAACACCAGCTTTCTCACAGATGCATCACCTTCCCCCCCCCACATCAGACCTCTTCTCCCAGAAATACCAGGACTCTGCTGAATATTTCCCATTTCCTCCGGAACATACAGCATTACACTCCGCAAGAGGACAGTTTCTTTCAGAAATGTGGCATTTTATCACAGATACACCATTTTTATGCCCAGTAGAGCTCCTTTTCTCCCAGAAATAGCACTGCTCTTAGGAAGAGCTCCCATTTTCTAACCAAAATGCTGCTTTACACTCCTCAAGATCACACTTACCCCCATCAAGATGGCAGTGTCACAGAAATACCAGCTTCTGCCCCCAAAATGGGACTTTGGCTCTCCAAAACAAGACATTTTCTCCCAGAAATACCAGGACTCTTAGAAATACCTCACGTTTCATCTCAAGAATACTGCTTTCCACTCCTCAAGATCACACTGACTCCCATCACAATGGCCTTTTCTCCCACATACACCAGCTTTCTCCCAAATACACGACATTTTCTCCCACATACACCCGTTTTCTCCCAAAGATGGGACATATTCTCCCAGAAATGCCAGCTTATTCTTTAACAAACGGCCTTTTTTCCCCAAAATACCAGCCTTTTCCCTCTCTAGCATCTGTTTCCTCACCAATACCTGGCATTTTCTCCCAGAAACACCAGCTTTCTCACAGATACATCACCTTCCCCCCCCCACATCAGACCTCTTCTCCCAGAAATACCAGGACTCTGCTGAATATTTCCCATTTCCTCCGGAACATACAGCATTACACTCCGCAAGAGGACAGTTTCTTTCAGAAATGTGGCATTTTATCACAGATACACCATTTTTATGCCCAGTAGAGCTCCTTTTCTCCCAGAAATAGCACTGCTCTTAGGAAGAGCTCCCATTTTCTAACCAAAATGCTGCTTTACACTCCTCAAGATCACACTTACCCCCATCAAGATGGCAGTGTCACAGAAATACCAGCTTCTGCCCCCAAAATGGGACTTTGGCTCTCCAAAACAAGACATTTTCTCCCAGAAATACCAGGACTCTTAGAAATACCTCACGTTTCATCTCAAGAATACTGCTTTCCACTCCTCAAGATCACACTGACTCCCATCACAATGGCCTTTTCTCCCACATACACCAGCTTTCTCCCAAATACACGACATTTTCTCCCACATACACCCGTTTTCTCCCAAAGATGGGACATATTCTCCCAGAAATGCCAGCTTATTCTTTAACAAACGGCCTTTTTTCCCCAAAATACCAGCCTTTTCCCTCTCTAGCATCTGTTTCCTCACCAATACCTGGCATTTTCTCCCAGAAACACCAGCTTTCTCACAGATACATCACCTTCCCCCCCCCACATCAGACCTCTTCTCCCAGAAATACCAGGACTCTGCTGAATATTTCCCATTTCCTCCGGAACATACAGCATTACACTCCGCAAGAGGACAGTTTCTTTCAGAAATGTGGCATTTTATCACAGATACACCATTTTTATGCCCAGTAGAGCTCCTTTTCTCCCAGAAATAGCACTGCTCTTAGGAAGAGCTCCCATTTTCTAACCAAAATGCTGCTTTACACTCCTCAAGATCACACTTACCCCCATCAAGATGGCAGTGTCACAGAAATACCAGCTTCTGCCCCCAAAATGGGACTTTGGCTCTCCAAAACAAGACATTTTCTCCCAGAAATACCAGGACTCTTAGAAATACCTCACGTTTCATCTCAAGAATACTGCTTTCCACTCCTCAAGATCACACTGACTCCCATCACAATGGCCTTTTCTCCCACATACACCAGCTTTCTCCCAAATACACGACATTTTCTCCCACATACACCCGTTTTCTCCCAAAGATGGGACATATTCTCCCAGAAATGCCAGCTTATTCTTTAACAAACGGCCTTTTTTCCCCAAAATACCAGCCTTTTCCCTCTCTAGCATCTGTTTCCTCACCAATACCTGGCATTTTCTCCCAGAAACACCAGCTTTCTCACAGATACATCACCTTCCCCCCCCCACATCAGACCTCTTCTCCCAGAAATACCAGGACTCTGCTGAATATTTCCCATTTCCTCCGGAACATACAGCATTACACTCCGCAAGAGGACAGTTTCTTTCAGAAATGTGGCATTTTATCACAGATACACCATTTTTATGCCCAGTAGAGCTCCTTTTCTCCCAGAAATAGCACTGCTCTTAGGAAGAGCTCCCATTTTCTAACCAAAATGCTGCTTTACACTCCTCAAGATCACACTTACCCCCATCAAGATGGCAGTGTCACAGAAATACCAGCTTCTGCCCCCAAAATGGGACTTTGGCTCTCCAAAACAAGACATTTTCTCCCAGAAATACCAGGACTCTTAGAAATACCTCACGTTTCATCTCAAGAATACTGCTTTCCACTCCTCAAGATCACACTGACTCCCATCACAATGGCCTTTTCTCCCACATACACCAGCTTTCTCCCAAATACACGACATTTTCTCCCACATACACCCGTTTTCTCCCAAAGATGGGACATATTCTCCCAGAAATGCCAGCTTATTCTTTAACAAACGGCCTTTTTTCCCCAAAATACCAGCCTTTTCCCTCTCTAGCATCTGTTTCCTCACCAATACCTGGCATTTTCTCCCAGAAACACCAGCTTTCTCACAGATACATCACCTTCCCCCCCCCCCACATCAGACCTCTTCTCCCAGAAATACCAGGACTCTGCTGAATATTTCCCATTTCCTCCGGAACATACAGCATTACACTCCGCAAGAGGACAGTTTCTTTCAGAAATGTGGCATTTTATCACAGATACACCATTTTTATGCCCAGTAGAGCTCCTTTTCTCCCAGAAATAGCACTGCTCTTAGGAAGAGCTCCCATTTTCTAACCAAAATGCTGCTTTACACTCCTCAAGATCACACTTACCCCCATCAAGATGGCAGTGTCACAGAAATACCAGCTTCTGCCCCCAAAATGGGACTTTGGCTCTCCAAAACAAGACATTTTCTCCCAGAAATACCAGGACTCTTAGAAATACCTCACGTTTCATCTCAAGAATACTGCTTTCCACTCCTCAAGATCACACTGACTCCCATCACAATGGCCTTTTCTCCCACATACACCAGCTTTCTCCCAAATACACGACATTTTCTCCCACATACACCCGTTTTCTCCCAAAGATGGGACATATTCTCCCAGAAATGCCAGCTTATTCTTTAACAAACGGCCTTTTTTCCCCAAAATACCAGCCTTTTCCCTCTCTAGCATCTGTTTCCTCACCAATACCTGGCATTTTCTCCCAGAAACACCAGCTTTCTCACAGATACATCACCTTCCCCCCCCCACATCAGACCTCTTCTCCCAGAAATACCAGGACTCTGCTGAATATTTCCCATTTCCTCCGGAACATACAGCATTACACTCCGCAAGAGGACAGTTTCTTTCAGAAATGTGGCATTTTATCACAGATACACCATTTTTATGCCCAGTAGAGCTCCTTTTCTCCCAGAAATAGCACTGCTCTTAGGAAGAGCTCCCATTTTCTAACCAAAATGCTGCTTTACACTCCTCAAGATCACACTTACCCCCATCAAGATGGCAGTGTCACAGAAATACCAGCTTCTGCCCCCAAAATGGGACTTTGGCTCTCCAAAACAAGACATTTTCTCCCAGAAATACCAGGACTCTTAGAAATACCTCACGTTTCATCTCAAGAATACTGCTTTCCACTCCTCAAGATCACACTGACTCCCATCACAATGGCCTTTTCTCCCACATACACCAGCTTTCTCCCAAATACACGACATTTTCTCCCACATACACCCGTTTTCTCCCAAAGATGGGACATATTCTCCCAGAAATGCCAGCTTATTCTTTAACAAACGGCCTTTTTTCCCCAAAATACCAGCCTTTTCCCTCTCTAGCATCTGTTTCCTCACCAATACCTGGCATTTTCTCCCAGAAACACCAGCTTTCTCACAGATACATCACCTTCCCCCCCCCACATCAGACCTCTTCTCCCAGAAATACCAGGACTCTGCTGAATATTTCCCATTTCCTCCGGAACATACAGCATTACACTCCGCAAGAGGACAGTTTCTTTCAGAAATGTGGCATTTTATCACAGATACACCATTTTTATGCCCAGTAGAGCTCCTTTTCTCCCAGAAATAGCACTGCTCTTAGGAAGAGCTCCCATTTTCTAACCAAAATGCTGCTTTACACTCCTCAAGATCACACTTACCCCCATCAAGATGGCAGTGTCACAGAAATACCAGCTTCTGCCCCCAAAATGGGACTTTGGCTCTCCAAAACAAGACATTTTCTCCCAGAAATACCAGGACTCTTAGAAATACCTCACGTTTCATCTCAAGAATACTGCTTTCCACTCCTCAAGATCACACTGACTCCCATCACAATGGCCTTTTCTCCCACATACACCAGCTTTCTCCCAAATACACGACATTTTCTCCCACATACACCCGTTTTCTCCCAAAGATGGGACATATTCTCCCAGAAATGCCAGCTTATTCTTTAACAAACGGCCTTTTTTCCCCCAAAATACCAGCCTTTTCCCTCTCTAGCATCTGTTTCCTCACCAATACCTGGCATTTTCTCCCAGAAACACCAGCTTTCTCACAGATAGCATCACCTTCCCCCCCCCACATCAGACCTCTTCTCCCAGAAATACCAGGACTCTGCTGAATATTTCCCATTTCCTCCGGAACATACAGCATTACACTCCGCAAGAGGACAGTTTCTTTCAGAAATGTGGCATTTTATCACAGATACACCATTTTTATGCCCAGTAGAGCTCCTTTTCTCCCAGAAATAGCACTGCTCTTAGGAAGAGCTCCCATTTTCTAACCAAAATGCTGCTTTACACTCCTCAAGATCACACTTACCCCCATCAAGATGGCAGTGTCACAGAAATACCAGCTTCTGCCCCCAAAATGGGACTTTGGCTCTCCAAAACAAGACATTTTCTCCCAGAAATACCAGGACTCTTAGAAATACCTCACGTTTCATCTCAAGAATACTGCTTTCCACTCCTCAAGATCACACTGACTCCCATCACAATGGCCTTTTCTCCCACATACACCAGCTTTCTCCCAAATACACGACATTTTCTCCCACATACACCCGTTTTCTCCCAAAGATGGGACATATTCTCCCAGAAATGCCAGCTTATTCTTTAACAAACGGCCTTTTTTCCCCAAAATACCAGCCTTTTCCCTCTCTAGCATCTGTTTCCTCACCAATACCTGGCATTTTCTCCCAGAAACACCAGCTTTCTCACAGATACATCACCTTCCCCCCCCCACATCAGACCTCTTCTCCCAGAAATACCAGGACTCTGCTGAATATTTCCCATTTCCTCCGGAACATACAGCATTACACTCCGCAAGAGGACAGTTTCTTTCAGAAATGTGGCATTTTATCACAGATACACCATTTTTATGCCCAGTAGAGCTCCTTTTCTCCCAGAAATAGCACTGCTCTTAGGAAGAGCTCCCATTTTCTAACCAAAATGCTGCTTTACACTCCTCAAGATCACACTTACCCCCATCAAGATGGCAGTGTCACAGAAATACCAGCTTCTGCCCCCAAAATGGGACTTTGGCTCTCCAAAACAAGACATTTTCTCCCAGAAATACCAGGACTCTTAGAAATACCTCACGTTTCATCTCAAGAATACTGCTTTCCACTCCTCAAGATCACACTGACTCCCATCACAATGGCCTTTTCTCCCACATACACCAGCTTTCTCCCAAATACACGACATTTTCTCCCACATACACCCGTTTTCTCCCAAAGATGGGACATATTCTCCCAGAAATGCCAGCTTATTCTTTAACAAACGGCCTTTTTTCCCCAAAATACCAGCCTTTTCCCTCTCTAGCATCTGTTTCCTCACCAATACCTGGCATTTTCTCCCAGAAACACCAGCTTTCTCACAGATACATCACCTTCCCCCCCCCACATCAGACCTCTTCTCCCAGAAATACCAGGACTCTGCTGAATATTTCCCATTTCCTCCGGAACATACAGCATTACACTCCGCAAGAGGACAGTTTCTTTCAGAAATGTGGCATTTTATCACAGATACACCATTTTTATGCCCAGTAGAGCTCCTTTTCTCCCAGAAATAGCACTGCTCTTAGGAAGAGCTCCCATTTTCTAACCAAAATGCTGCTTTACACTCCTCAAGATCACACTTACCCCCATCAAGATGGCAGTGTCACAGAAATACCAGCTTCTGCCCCCAAAATGGGACTTTGGCTCTCCAAAACAAGACATTTTCTCCCAGAAATACCAGGACTCTTAGAAATACCTCACGTTTCATCTCAAGAATACTGCTTTCCACTCCTCAAGATCACACTGACTCCCATCACAATGGCCTTTTCTCCCACATACACCAGCTTTCTCCCAAATACACGACATTTTCTCCCACATACACCCGTTTTCTCCCAAAGATGGGACATATTCTCCCAGAAATGCCAGCTTATTCTTTAACAAACGGCCTTTTTTCCCCAAAATACCAGCCTTTTCCCTCTCTAGCATCTGTTTCCTCACCAATACCTGGCATTTTCTCCCAGAAACACCAGCTTTCTCACAGATACATCACCTTCCCCCCCCCACATCAGACCTCTTCTCCCAGAAATACCAGGACTCTGCTGAATATTTCCCATTTCCTCCGGAACATACAGCATTACACTCCGCAAGAGGACAGTTTCTTTCAGAAATGTGGCATTTTATCACAGATACACCATTTTTATGCCCAGTAGAGCTCCTTTTCTCCCAGAAATAGCACTGCTCTTAGGAAGAGCTCCCATTTTCTAACCAAAATGCTGCTTTACACTCCTCAAGATCACACTTACCCCCATCAAGATGGCAGTGTCACAGAAATACCAGCTTCTGCCCCCAAAATGGGACTTTGGCTCTCCAAAACAAGACATTTTCTCCCAGAAATACCAGGACTCTTAGAAATACCTCACGTTTCATCTCAAGAATACTGCTTTCCACTCCTCAAGATCACACTGACTCCCATCACAATGGCCTTTTCTCCCACATACACCAGCTTTCTCCCAAATACACGACATTTTCTCCCACATACACCCGTTTTCTCCCAAAGATGGGACATATTCTCCCAGAAATGCCAGCTTATTCTTTAACAAACGGCCTTTTTTCCCCAAAATACCAGCCTTTTCCCTCTCTAGCATCTGTTTCCTCACCAATACCTGGCATTTTCTCCCAGAAACACCAGCTTTCTCACAGATACATCACCTTCCCCCCCCCCACATCAGACCTCTTCTCCCAGAAATACCAGGACTCTGCTGAATATTTCCCATTTCCTCCGGAACATACAGCATTACACTCCGCAAGAGGACAGTTTCTTTCAGAAATGTGGCATTTTATCACAGATACACCATTTTTATGCCCAGTAGAGCTCCTTTTCTCCCAGAAATAGCACTGCTCTTAGGAAGAGCTCCCATTTTCTAACCAAAATGCTGCTTTACACTCCTCAAGATCACACTTACCCCCATCAAGATGGCAGTGTCACAGAAATACCAGCTTCTGCCCCCAAAATGGGACTTTGGCTCTCCAAAACAAGACATTTTCTCCCAGAAATACCAGGACTCTTAGAAATACCTCACGTTTCATCTCAAGAATACTGCTTTCCACTCCTCAAGATCACACTGACTCCCATCACAATGGCCTTTTCTCCCACATACACCAGCTTTCTCCCAAATACACGACATTTTCTCCCACATACACCCGTTTTCTCCCAAAGATGGGACATATTCTCCCAGAAATGCCAGCTTATTCTTTAACAAACGGCCTTTTTTCCCCAAAATACCAGCCTTTTCCCTCTCTAGCATCTGTTTCCTCACCAATACCTGGCATTTTCTCCCAGAAACACCAGCTTTCTCACAGATACATCACCTTCCCCCCCCCACATCAGACCTCTTCTCCCAGAAATACCAGGACTCTGCTGAATATTTCCCATTTCCTCCGGAACATACAGCATTACACTCCGCAAGAGGACAGTTTCTTTCAGAAATGTGGCATTTTATCACAGATACACCATTTTTATGCCCAGTAGAGCTCCTTTTCTCCCAGAAATAGCACTGCTCTTAGGAAGAGCTCCCATTTTCTAACCAAAATGCTGCTTTACACTCCTCAAGATCACACTTACCCCCATCAAGATGGCAGTGTCACAGAAATACCAGCTTCTGCCCCCAAAATGGGACTTTGGCTCTCCAAAACAAGACATTTTCTCCCAGAAATACCAGGACTCTTAGAAATACCTCACGTTTCATCTCAAGAATACTGCTTTCCACTCCTCAAGATCACACTGACTCCCATCACAATGGCCTTTTCTCCCACATACACCAGCTTTCTCCCAAATACACGACATTTTCTCCCACATACACCCGTTTTCTCCCAAAGATGGGACATATTCTCCCAGAAATGCCAGCTTATTCTTTAAAAAACGGCCTTTTTTCCCCAAAATACCAGCCTTTTCCCTCTCTAGCATCTGTTTCCTCACCAATACCTGGCATTTTCTCCCAGAAACACCAGCTTTCTCACAGATACATCACCTTCCCCCCCCCACATCAGACCTCTTCTCCCAGAAATACCAGGACTCTGCTGAATATTTCCCATTTCCTCCGGAACATACAGCATTACACTCCGCAAGAGGACAGTTTCTTTCAGAAATGTGGCATTTTATCACAGATACACCATTTTTATGCCCAGTAGAGCTCCTTTTCTCCCAGAAATAGCACTGCTCTTAGGAAGAGCTCCCATTTTCTAACCAAAATGCTGCTTTACACTCCTCAAGATCACACTTACCCCCATCAAGATGGCAGTGTCACAGAAATACCAGCTTCTGCCCCCAAAATGGGACTTTGGCTCTCCAAAACAAGACATTTTCTCCCAGAAATACCAGGACTCTTAGAAATACCTCACGTTTCATCTCAAGAATACTGCTTTCCACTCCTCAAGATCACACTGACTCCCATCACAATGGCCTTTTCTCCCACATACACCAGCTTTCTCCCAAATACACGACATTTTCTCCCACATACACCCGTTTTCTCCCAAAGATGGGACATATTCTCCCAGAAATGCCAGCTTATTCTTTAACAAACGGCCTTTTTTCCCCAAAATACCAGCCTTTTCCCTCTCTAGCATCTGTTTCCTCACCAATACCTGGCATTTTCTCCCAGAAACACCAGCTTTCTCACAGATACATCACCTTCCCCCCCCCACATCAGACCTCTTCTCCCAGAAATACCAGGACTCTGCTGAATATTTCCCATTTCCTCCGGAACATACAGCATTACACTCCGCAAGAGGACAGTTTCTTTCAGAAATGTGGCATTTTATCACAGATACACCATTTTTATGCCCAGTAGAGCTCCTTTTCTCCCAGAAATAGCACTGCTCTTAGGAAGAGCTCCCATTTTCTAACCAAAATGCTGCTTTACACTCCTCAAGATCACACTTACCCCCATCAAGATGGCAGTGTCACAGAAATACCAGCTTCTGCCCCCAAAATGGGACTTTGGCTCTCCAAAACAAGACATTTTCTCCCAGAAATACCAGGACTCTTAGAAATACCTCACGTTTCATCTCAAGAATACTGCTTTCCACTCCTCAAGATCACACTGACTCCCATCACAATGGCCTTTTCTCCCACATACACCAGCTTTCTCCCAAATACACGACATTTTCTCCCACATACACCCGTTTTCTCCCAAAGATGGGACATATTCTCCCAGAAATGCCAGCTTATTCTTTAACAAACGGCCTTTTTTCCCCAAAATACCAGCCTTTTCCCTCTCTAGCATCTGTTTCCTCACCAATACCTGGCATTTTCTCCCAGAAACACCAGCTTTCTCACAGATACATCACCTTCCCCCCCCCACATCAGACAGCTCTTCTCCCAGAAATACCAGGACTCTGCTGAATATTTCCCATTTCCTCCGGAACATACAGCATTACACTCCGCAAGAGGACAGTTTCTTTCAGAAATGTGGCATTTTATCACAGATACACCATTTTTATGCCCAGTAGAGCTCCTTTTCTCCCAGAAATAGCACTGCTCTTAGGAAGAGCTCCCATTTTCTAACCAAAATGCTGCTTTACACTCCTCAAGATCACACTTACCCCCATCAAGATGGCAGTGTCACAGAAATACCAGCTTCTGCCCCCAAAATGGGACTTTGGCTCTCCAAAACAAGACATTTTCTCCCAGAAATACCAGGACTCTTAGAAATACCTCACGTTTCATCTCAAGAATACTGCTTTCCACTCCTCAAGATCACACTGACTCCCATCACAATGGCCTTTTCTCCCACATACACCAGCTTTCTCCCAAATACACGACATTTTCTCCCACATACACCCGTTTTCTCCCAAAGATGGGACATATTCTCCCAGAAATGCCAGCTTATTCTTTAACAAACGGCCTTTTTTCCCCAAAATACCAGCCTTTTCCCTCTCTAGCATCTGTTTCCTCACCAATACCTGGCATTTTCTCCCAGAAACACCAGCTTTCTCACAGATACATCACCTTCCCCCCCCCACATCAGACCTCTTCTCCCAGAAATACCAGGACTCTGCTGAATATTTCCCATTTCCTCCGGAACATACAGCATTACACTCCGCAAGAGGACAGTTTCTTTCAGAAATGTGGCATTTTATCACAGATACACCATTTTTATGCCCAGTAGAGCTCCTTTTCTCCCAGAAATAGCACTGCTCTTAGGAAGAGCTCCCATTTTCTAACCAAAATGCTGCTTTACACTCCTCAAGATCACACTTACCCCCATCAAGATGGCAGTGTCACAGAAATACCAGCTTCTGCCCCCAAAATGGGACTTTGGCTCTCCAAAACAAGACATTTTCTCCCAGAAATACCAGGACTCTTAGAAATACCTCACGTTTCATCTCAAGAATACTGCTTTCCACTCCTCAAGATCACACTGACTCCCATCACAATGGCCTTTTCTCCCACATACACCAGCTTTCTCCCAAATACACGACATTTTCTCCCACATACACCCGTTTTCTCCCAAAGATGGGACATATTCTCCCAGAAATGCCAGCTTATTCTTTAACAAACGGCCTTTTTTCCCCAAAATACCAGCCTTTTCCCTCTCTAGCATCTGTTTCCTCACCAATACCTGGCATTTTCTCCCAGAAACACCAGCTTTCTCACAGATACATCACCTTCCCCCCCCCACATCAGACCTCTTCTCCCAGAAATACCAGGACTCTGCTGAATATTTCCCATTTCCTCCGGAACATACAGCATTACACTCCGCAAGAGGACAGTTTCTTTCAGAAATGTGGCATTTTATCACAGATACACCATTTTTATGCCCAGTAGAGCTCCTTTTCTCCCAGAAATAGCACTGCTCTTAGGAAGAGCTCCCATTTTCTAACCAAAATGCTGCTTTACACTCCTCAAGATCACACTTACCCCCATCAAGATGGCAGTGTCACAGAAATACCAGCTTCTGCCCCCAAAATGGGACTTTGGCTCTCCAAAACAAGACATTTTCTCCCAGAAATACCAGGACTCTTAGAAATACCTCACGTTTCATCTCAAGAATACTGCTTTCCACTCCTCAAGATCACACTGACTCCCATCACAATGGCCTTTTCTCCCACATACACCAGCTTTCTCCCAAATACACGACATTTTCTCCCACATACACCCGTTTTCTCCCAAAGATGGGACATATTCTCCCAGAAATGCCAGCTTATTCTTTAACAAACGGCCTTTTTTCCCCAAAATACCAGCCTTTTCCCTCTCTAGCATCTGTTTCCTCACCAATACCTGGCATTTTCTCCCAGAAACACCAGCTTTCTCACAGATACATCACCTTCCCCCCCCCACATCAGACCTCTTCTCCCAGAAATACCAGGACTCTGCTGAATATTTCCCATTTCCTCCGGAACATACAGCATTACACTCCGCAAGAGGACAGTTTCTTTCAGAAATGTGGCATTTTATCACAGATACACCATTTTTATGCCCAGTAGAGCTCCTTTTCTCCCAGAAATAGCACTGCTCTTAGGAAGAGCTCCCATTTTCTAACCAAAATGCTGCTTTACACTCCTCAAGATCACACTTACCCCCATCAAGATGGCAGTGTCACAGAAATACCAGCTTCTGCCCCCAAAATGGGACTTTGGCTCTCCAAAACAAGACATTTTCTCCCAGAAATACCAGGACTCTTAGAAATACCTCACGTTTCATCTCAAGAATACTGCTTTCCACTCCTCAAGATCACACTGACTCCCATCACAATGGCCTTTTCTCCCACATACACCAGCTTTCTCCCAAATACACGACATTTTCTCCCACATACACCCGTTTTCTCCCAAAGATGGGACATATTCTCCCAGAAATGCCAGCTTATTCTTTAACAAACGGCCTTTTTTCCCCAAAATACCAGCCTTTTCCCTCTCTAGCATCTGTTTCCTCACCAATACCTGGCATTTTCTCCCAGAAACACCAGCTTTCTCACAGATACATCACCTTCCCCCCCCCCACATCAGACCTCTTCTCCCAGAAATACCAGGACTCTGCTGAATATTTCCCATTTCCTCCGGAACATACAGCATTACACTCCGCAAGAGGACAGTTTCTTTCAGAAATGTGGCATTTTATCACAGATACACCATTTTTATGCCCAGTAGAGCTCCTTTTCTCCCAGAAATAGCACTGCTCTTAGGAAGAGCTCCCATTTTCTAACCAAAATGCTGCTTTACACTCCTCAAGATCACACTTACCCCCATCAAGATGGCAGTGTCACAGAAATACCAGCTTCTGCCCCCAAAATGGGACTTTGGCTCTCCAAAACAAGACATTTTCTCCCAGAAATACCAGGACTCTTAGAAATACCTCACGTTTCATCTCAAGAATACTGCTTTCCACTCCTCAAGATCACACTGACTCCCATCACAATGGCCTTTTCTCCCACATACACCAGCTTTCTCCCAAATACACGACATTTTCTCCCACATACACCCGTTTTCTCCCAAAGATGGGACATATTCTCCCAGAAATGCCAGCTTATTCTTTAACAAACGGCCTTTTTTCCCCAAAATACCAGCCTTTTCCCTCTCTAGCATCTGTTTCCTCACCAATACCTGGCATTTTCTCCCAGAAACACCAGCTTTCTCACAGATACATCACCTTCCCCCCCCCACATCAGACCTCTTCTCCCAGAAATACCAGGACTCTGCTGAATATTTCCCATTTCCTCCGGAACATACAGCATTACACTCCGCAAGAGGACAGTTTCTTTCAGAAATGTGGCATTTTATCACAGATACACCATTTTTATGCCCAGTAGAGCTCCTTTTCTCCCAGAAATAGCACTGCTCTTAGGAAGAGCTCCCATTTTCTAACCAAAATGCTGCTTTACACTCCTCAAGATCACACTTACCCCCATCAAGATGGCAGTGTCACAGAAATACCAGCTTCTGCCCCCAAAATGGGACTTTGGCTCTCCAAAACAAGACATTTTCTCCCAGAAATACCAGGACTCTTAGAAATACCTCACGTTTCATCTCAAGAATACTGCTTTCCACTCCTCAAGATCACACTGACTCCCATCACAATGGCCTTTTCTCCCACATACACCAGCTTTCTCCCAAATACACGACATTTTCTCCCACATACACCCGTTTTCTCCCAAAGATGGGACATATTCTCCCAGAAATGCCAGCTTATTCTTTAAAAAACGGCCTTTTTTCCCCAAAATACCAGCCTTTTCCCTCTCTAGCATCTGTTTCCTCACCAATACCTGGCATTTTCTCCCAGAAACACCAGCTTTCTCACAGATACATCACCTTCCCCCCCCCACATCAGACCTCTTCTCCCAGAAATACCAGGACTCTGCTGAATATTTCCCATTTCCTCCGGAACATACAGCATTACACTCCGCAAGAGGACAGTTTCTTTCAGAAATGTGGCATTTTATCACAGATACACCATTTTTATGCCCAGTAGAGCTCCTTTTCTCCCAGAAATAGCACTGCTCTTAGGAAGAGCTCCCATTTTCTAACCAAAATGCTGCTTTACACTCCTCAAGATCACACTTACCCCCATCAAGATGGCAGTGTCACAGAAATACCAGCTTCTGCCCCCAAAATGGGACTTTGGCTCTCCAAAACAAGACATTTTCTCCCAGAAATACCAGGACTCTTAGAAATACCTCACGTTTCATCTCAAGAATACTGCTTTCCACTCCTCAAGATCACACTGACTCCCATCACAATGGCCTTTTCTCCCACATACACCAGCTTTCTCCCAAATACACGACATTTTCTCCCACATACACCCGTTTTCTCCCAAAGATGGGACATATTCTCCCAGAAATGCCAGCTTATTCTTTAACAAACGGCCTTTTTTCCCCAAAATACCAGCCTTTTCCCTCTCTAGAATCTGTTTCCTCACCAATACCTGGCATTTTCTCCCAGAAACACCAGCTTTCTCACAGATACATCACCTTCCCCCCCCCACATCAGACCTCTTCTCCCAGAAATACCAGGACTCTGCTGAATATTTCCCATTTCCTCCGGAACATACAGCATTACACTCCGCAAGAGGACAGTTTCTTTCAGAAATGTGGCATTTTATCACAGATACACCATTTTTATGCCCAGTAGAGCTCCTTTTCTCCCAGAAATAGCACTGCTCTTAGGAAGAGCTCCCATTTTCTAACCAAAATGCTGCTTTACACTCCTCAAGATCACACTTACCCCCATCAAGATGGCAGTGTCACAGAAATACCAGCTTCTGCCCCCAAAATGGGACTTTGGCTCTCCAAAACAAGACATTTTCTCCCAGAAATACCAGGACTCTTAGAAATACCTCACGTTTCATCTCAAGAATACTGCTTTCCACTCCTCAAGATCACACTGACTCCCATCACAATGGCCTTTTCTCCCACATACACCAGCTTTCTCCCAAATACACGACATTTTCTCCCACATACACCCGTTTTCT